>NC_136410.1:132258233-132675733 GCF_051521515.1 Lactuca serriola
GCGTACTTAAGTGAAATCGGGCTCTCGGTTGGTATCCTAACGAACCTTCACTAATTGGCGACGGCGTTGCTTCGTCGACTTGACCTCTCGGTCGAGGGTCACTATGGTTCTAATACGAAGGCGAGGATCTCGACGAGTGGACTTGTAAGAGTCCTAACGGAAAGGTATGGTTTCACGATCGAGATGGGAAGAGTAGAAAGTACGCTACTAAGTTCGCGGAGTAGGTGTAGTTTGTGCGAGGCACAGGACAGATTCTGATAAGAATCCCGGAGGTCCTGTCAAATTGGGATTTAGTTTTTCACGCTTTACGAAGCGTATTAAGCCATTCCCAGAGTGAGTTATCCTAAAGAACTTGGTCACCCACTCGGAAACTCAAAGGTTCCTTTTCTTGCGTAATTTCTCAGTCAAAGGCCATCCCTTGCTGGGTCAAAGTCGTACGAGTTTCTGTAGCTTGCGAGGAGTTCTGAATGAACTAAGGCGGTAGGTCGGTAAGACCTAGAATTTGGCGAAAAACTGTCGGCGTCTCTGGTATTGATAAATGCTCAACGGTTTGGGCAAATTGAAGGAGTGCTCAAAATTCCTCACATTACTAACAGTGTGTTCTAGAAATTTGACTCTTCAATTTTTGAAACTCGAGCCTATAGAACTTTGCTAAAAGTTCCTATGAAGGAATGTTTCCATGGGCTTTCTTCTTACTACGAGGGTAGATAAATAAGTCATTTCTTGGGGAAATGACGAATCGATCCAAGTAAGAAAGACGTAACCCTAATCATTTATCTCATGAAAACCATGGGTGCACTGGTCCTATCCGAAAAGTATCACTACGGACTCAAAGCGTCCGCATCGAATTCGGAAGATAGTCTTCCAGACATCCTTCCCGAACACATCGAACTGGTGATATTCGGATCTCAGGTCCATTTCTGAAAGTAGATTCTTTCCTTACGTGTGATTAATCATTTTGTCGATGCGAGGCAGAGATAACGATTTCTATGAAAATCTCGACGGAATCCTCGATATCCGAGGCACATACGATGCGATCCATCGATCTCTGGAAGAATCTGACCGGGGTTCTCGAAGGTGAGAAACCTAGTCTTCTGATTCTATTTATGTGCAGTTCGCTAAGTTGTTCGTACTGTTCTTGCATCTCCGTGGGTGTTTAAACTATAGGGTGATCTGTTTTCGGGAGTCGTACTGGGTTCTAAGTTTATTCACATGACGATGTGATTACTCGTATACTTAGGCAGTTTCTCCGTCCTGAAGTCCATTTTTAGAATTCATACAGGGCTTCACGATCACAATTTCGTGTATACGAGTCGTATATAATTAAGATTGAAAAGATAGTCGAATAACTGATTCTTCCTTACCCTCACATCCCAAGGAGGAAGAGAGTTAAGGCAGAATCATCAATTCTAAACCTGTAGAACCTTGATTATATAACACTCTTATGTATACCTTCCTCAGTGATAGACCATTCGCATGAATCCCTGAATTGAACTTGACGTACTGCAGGATTGGTACTTAGGGGATTTCTTCGGAAAGAAAATATCTAAGAGGTACTTCTGGAATGAGTACTTCGGGGATTTCTTCGGAAAGAAATTAACTAGGAGGTACTCCTGGAATGAGTACTTCGGGGATTTCTTCAGAAAGAAATTAACTAGGAGGTACTCCTGGAATGAGTACTTCGGCGTTCTGATATGACGGCTTCGCTGGAAAAGTGATCTAGAAGATAGGGATGTACGTATGAAGCTGTTTTCGCGAGGATCAAATTTAATCGAGTCGTATGATATTGTCGGAATCATACAGAAACTTTAAAAGACATTAGAATTAACATAAGACGGTTACAGACAAAACACAACTATGCAACCATGAACAAAGTTACAGTACTTTAGATTTACCACAAGAGTAATGCTGCGAATAAGATATACTACAAAAGACAAGTATACGCAGCACGAGAATTCCTATACAGACAGGATCTCGCAAAAGGTAAGACTCTAGTTGTACTAGTCCTAGATAGTTTATAAGTCTGTTACAACGAACGCCTTAATAACATTAACGTGGTTCCTGAGCAGGTTCTCCTGCGGCTGTGATCCTGAGAATCTTCCCATCTACGCCAGAATTCTGTGTTATCGGGCAATCTCTCTTGAAGTGCCCTGTCTCACCACATTAGTGACATGACTGGCTAGTACTAGCTTTGGTGACGGGATTTCGGTGCTTAGCTAGTGTTATGTGGACACGAGTGCCTTCCTCGTTACTCCACCTCGAAAATTGCTTCTTGAATCGTTCTGCGCTATAACTCAACTTGTGCGCAGGGTTAGTCTCGATGAAAGGGACTTGAGTGACAGGTCGTTTCGGTGCTCCACAGTCACGGGCATGATGCCCTATGTTCAGGCAATTGCAACATTGCATCTCATGGCAAGTCCCATGATGATGGGAACTACACTTCTCACACTTCGGGAGTTTTCCCTCATATGACCTGCGCGGTATGGGAACGGCAGGGATTTCCACTTGCTGTTGTGGTATAGCCAGCTTTTGGGCTCTCTTGCGTTCCTTCCGGGCTTGACGCTTTCGTTTCTTGTTCTCTGCTTTCTGGCTTTGTGAGCCTGGGACTGTTACTGTTGGGTGACTTCCTGGATGGATATCTTGATTGGGAACTTCATTCCCATCAGCAGTATCGACCGTGTTGATAGTGCTACGGTGCGCAATGACCGCGGTTACTGCAGCCACTACGGCAGCTGTAAACACCGTTTGAAAGGTAGCGGCGTCCATCGGAAAAGTAGAGGTCTCGTTGTTTGGCTGGTTGTTTCCGGATGACGACATGATTCTGTAACATGAAAGAGTAAAGATTTGTGAGCGATTCTGGTTGACCCTGATGTACTTAGATTGTTCATGAAAAGAGTAAGAGTATGATCTCGAAAGTTCGACCTACATCCCTATGATGCAGTCCTGGTTAAAGAATGAATGTATGATCGCTAAGGTTTGACCTACATCCCTATGATGCAGTCCTGGTACTGTAGGGTAGTATGTTCGTAGAATGATCTCAAGACGTTTGTCGCTCGAGCTGAGGTATCGTGGGTTGGTGAATAACAAGATCCAACCACTGAAAGAGACTTGGAAGTGTCTCTTGGAATGAATCACCATAGTTCAATGACTTGACTAAAGTATGATTCAGATAGGCTCCAATGAAAGTAAGATAAAAGTACTTGAATGAGGAACGACACAAAAGTTAGCCGGCTGTCAATACGTTGGATATTCACGATGTAAAGATTCAAGAAAATGACCTTGTAAAGGTCTTACATCATATCCTCAGAAGATAGTTCCTGACAGCATAAAGACCTAACTAAAGTACTTACGGAACAAGATAATTTCATAGAAAATACCACATCGGGCATAGACAGAAAAACACGATTTCTTTTTATAAGGGAAATTAAAGTAAAGCGTCTACTACGGCGACGGTCATCCCTCTGGTGAACTCTTAGTTCAACCAATTGACGTTCCATGTCAAGTAGGTGTCTTTCGCACACCTTCTGGCGTACTTGGAGCTCTTAGACTTCGGCTCGTGATTCAGCCAGTGCTTGCAGCAGGGTTTCGTGGTTTCTCTCTGATCTCCCGTGAGCATCCTCTAGATGAATGGTGTGGAGGGTATGCATTCTAGCATAGGCGACTACTTCTATAATCTGACGTAGGGCTGTCCTGCCTTGAATCTCATTTATGGCCTCTCTGCGGACCAAGATTGGCAAGACTATATCTGCTAAGCCCTCATTGCTCAAGTCGTAGAAGCTTCGGTCGCCGTCAAATAGCATATACTGATCTTGTCCTTGGCTCCCTGTTTCTAAGCATTCCACTCACTCAGGGTCAGGCCATGAAAAGCCGGAAGAGGGTTAGGAATTGAAACGGGAGCTACTCGGGGTAGGTTCTCAACCTCTGGCTCGGGGTTAGCATCATACGAAAAGCCTTCATCACGGTTATCATCCAAGGGGATAGGATGATCATTCTCTGGTTCTTCTCCAAACTAACCAGCTATGACTTCATTCGGAAGGTACTGGTTGTCAAGGGGATGGAGTCCAGTTATGATCTCTATGCGAGAATTTAGGGTAAGAAGATAATTATTTAGACGAACTATCTAGATAATCATTTAGAAAACCTTCATTAGTTACATCGCTATTTGTGAAGTGCATACCAGCTATGTGTAATCTAAATAGGATAGACCTTCGAATAAGTGACCTTAACTCCTTATTCACACAGAATAGGGGTAAGGCAAAATTATCACAGATTCTAAGTCTATAACATCCTAATTACATGTAGCCTCAGTGTATCCACTTAGCAACTATTCAATCTAGTAATGAAGATCCCATTTTAATTCTCAAGTATAAAGTACTTATAGTAACACCAAAATACACCTATAGTATTTTAAATTATTGTTATGTTCTATTGTTCTCATTGTGGTAGGGTTGGTAAGATTTTAGCATTGTTGCAACCACACACTTAAACTTAGGCACATGCTAGTCAACCCTCGGATAATATAGGTGATCAGGCTATATCTTCCCAGTTTCAACCATATGTCTCTAAGCCCACTTGTGTTGCCCAACAATCGTAATTCTTTTGTACTGTCCTAATGACATTGATTTTAGTATGAATGCAGCACGTATACTTACTTATATATTTTACTATTTAAAGTATAAACTCTTGGTCAGAGTATTTTTAATCCCTTATGTATTTATAGTTAGTATATCTTTTATGGGTTGATATACTTAATTCACTATAAACAATGCTCTGATACCAATCTGTCACACCCCAAAACCAAGAACGACGGAAACGTTCTGGGGCGGAGGACGTCATGTATAATATCAACAACAATGTAAAGTAGTAAACAAGCAACAACATCCATTGCATTAATAAAATAATTATTATACAATTGTATTCTGTCAAATTTTGATAAACACTAAAGCATAAATCAAAATGAAAGATAAGTCTTGAACAAGCTCCATCTTCCTTTCTCCTTGCATCGGTACCTGTCTATGATGACCTGAGGATACAAGTAATTTTGAAAGCGAGTATCAGCTATAAAGCTGGTGAGATCATAAGTATTAATGTGTCTTAATTTGTGAAAACTTATAATTTCTAAGACATGACATTACTTTGAAAGAAAGCTAGTATAAGTATGAAAATGTTTGTAGCTCAACAGTAAATGTTTGAAAATCCCTAGAAATCCCTATGATTCCTATTAGTAACAAAAGGAGTCTTCTACCAAGACTTAACTGTTCTGTGTGTAGTCTTCTACCAAGACCTAACTGTTCTGAATGTAGTCTTCTACCAAGACCTAACTGTTCTGAATGTAGTCTTCTACCAAGACCTAACTGTTCTGAATGTAGTCTTCTACCAAGACCTAACTGTTCTGAATGTAGTCTTCTACCAAGACCTAACTGTGTCACTATTATTATCATTATAAGAAATTGTATCCTTAGTTCTAGGATACCTAAATATAATTCACCTCCTTGGTTATGTGAATGAGTCACAAAATAAGGTAATAATATAACTAAACTGAATATTACCCTTTGGTACTAGGGTAACTATCATTGATAACTTTAAGCCATCCGTAGATGTACTCTTACCTCTGTTGCTAACAGCTGGGTATAGGAATAGTTAATCCCTTAATTGTGCACCTGTAATGGTACCAACCGTTTGACATTCGTGGATGTACTTTTACCTCTGTAGCTAACAGAGATTCTCGGAATGGTCAATCCCTCAATACGTATCCTTTGGTACTAGGATAATAATCAATTCTATCTCGTCGATTATGTGATTTTATCACAAGGTAAAGGTAAGAACACGGATTTGATAACAGAGTCGATACATATAAAATGTAATAGGACTCCTACTGATATATCTATGCACAAGTACTCCTATAAGTATAATAATGTAAATATTATAGTAGAGTACGGTAAGGTTCTAAGTGTGCTAGCTAGAATGTGTGTTCTCCCTATCTAGCATGTATAGTAATTGTACTGTAATGTTCAACGTGTGCTAGCTGTAATGTGTGTTCTCTCTATCTAGCAAGTATAGTAATGTAAACGTTCTAGTATAGATGTATATGTTCTCGTCCTAGTATAATTGTACATGTAATGTATAGTAATGTTCTAGAAAGTATTGACTCATGAATGAACTGACTCATTGTATGATATCGCGTTCTAGTAATGGTTCTAGTATCTTCCTGAACTACCCATATGGTAGCTTACTAGTAATCTAGGTGGTACGTATGGACGTGGATGTATACCCTTGCTACCCAAGGGCATAGGATAAACTGGAAAGACACTTTATGACTATATATGTACACATGATATATAACAAATCTTTAAACGACCTTCGGACGAATACCCAATGTCCCACCAGACCACATCTCAAGGCGCGAAAAGGAAATAGGGTGGATAGTCTTCCTAAGTCTTTTAAACTTTTCTTATATAACTATACATATAGAGGCATGCAATTTATAATAAAATAAAAACATAAGTAAGTTTTGTAAAACATTTGAAACAGAAATATTATTTTAAGAGATGATCGACTTGATGTCAATCTATAAAACAATTTGAAGGCATAAGTATAATAAAACAGTTTTGAGTATAAAGAAACATTTGTTTGAAACACAGTTGTAAATAAGTTTGAAGTCTGATAAACAGAGTAAGAAGTACAGTGTAAGAAGTAGTTTAAAACATATAAAATGTTTAAAAAAATCATTTGAAGGAAACTATTTGGTAAAACGGCTAATGAGTAGCCAAATCTTTTGAATGCTGTATATTAATCACATGTGATTGATGTAATAAGTAATATAATCCTACTTACTAATCACATGTGCTTGACATAAGAAGTAGCATGATTCTACTTGTATCCCCCCCATAAAACATTTGAAATAGTTTAAAACATTAGTTAAGGGGTATGAACTCACCTGCAGTATGTGACTGGAAATGAACGGGCTGTTATCGTACGGAAGGATCGGACAAGTGCTTGGTGTCAAGTGATGACTTAGACACACACAATGATCCTAAATACATATGAAGACATATGTATATAAATAATTAGAGATTTAATCACTAACTATACAAGTATAAACATTTAAGCGCGAGGTCAACACTTTTGGTCAAGTGCTAGGAGGCTAATGGGCTGAAACAAAGAAGTGCAATGCCCCTAATGGAAGTTTAAGGTCAAAAGACCATATTCATTAGAGTTTACGGCCCAGGGGAGTACGCTCCTGGCCGTAAACCCTCAAACAAGCCATGTAATGGAGTTTAGAAGTACCACAACCTTAGAGGGGAATTGCTTCAAGGCTAGACAAGAGTTTAAGGTACCATATTGACTCCTAAGGGGAGTTTACGGCCCAAAGATCCTTTTCCCTTGGAGTTTACGGCCGTAAACTCCCTTGGGAGGGTTCTTATTGTCCTTTCAAGTGTCTAACAATTCTAGGAACAAGTCTAGGCTTCAACCATTTGGTTAAGGAAGGTTTAAGGCACTAAATGGGACCATTTGATGGAGTTTACGGCCATAGAACTCTTTGGGCCGTAAACTCCCTCACACATGAGGTCCTAAGATTTTTAACTAGTCCATACCTCATCTAAGTACTTGCCCTAAAAGTTTCTTGGCCTACGGAAGTGTCTAGGGTGTCCTTTGACCCCATTTAAGGAGTTTACGGCCCAAGAAATACTCTTGGCCGTAAACTCTCCAACACTTATGCTTTTCATGTGTTATCTAGGTCCTAAACACATTAAGGTACATGCCAAAAATGAATACTAAGCCTTAGGAAGAGTTTAAAGGCATTTTGGAACCTAAAACTTGGAGTTTACGGCCCAAGGAGTTTCTTGGCCGTAAACTCCCTTATAGAAATGATTTCTAAGGGTTTTGTTGGCATAAATGATGAGTTTAAAGCTTCTAGGTTTTTGTTCTAAGGCTAGGGATCACAAGGCACTCATTTGTGCCCTTTACTTGGAGTTTACGGCCCAAGAGGTGGTTCCTTGGCCGTAAACTCCTCAAACTACTTGCTTTTGATTTGTTTCTAGCCTCTAATGATCATACACTAAGTCCTTAGTTAGATGCCTAACACGGAAATGGGACTATGTGGCCTTTAGGCTTCATTTTGGAGTTTACTCCCCAAGAACGTTCTTGGGCGGTAAACTCCCGGATCTTGTGATTTGGACATTTAAACAATGTTATAAGGCATATAACAAGTATTAAAACACATTTAGGGAAGCAGACTCACAATCTGGGATGAAAACCCGAAGATCAGTGAGAGAGTATTTGGCTTTTCTCTAAATGGAAATCAAGTAATGAACCAATTTGGTTCAGAATTCTATTTATAGTCCAGAGATTTTTGGCAGAAAATATTTCTATTCTCGGAATGGATTCTAATGACCTAGAGTAATGGAATTACAGTGTTGCACAAAATCCTAGTGCAACCACTCTCCTAATAACTCCTTAGGTGTAAAACCCTAAAACTGCCAAACTTATTCCAAAAGTTTGAATTTTCACTGCAACTGCTCTACTACTATTGGATTGAAATGGTTTGATTTAGAACAGAAATTTCGGGTTGTCACAAAATCATACTAATCACTTAAGGAAATCATCTAAGCATCTTGGAAAATGCAGAAAGCCGATAAGAAGATAAGGTACTAAAAAAACTTATCAGGTAAATACAATCTGCCTCTGTAGCCAGAATGCACCGAGGGCATCCCAATAAGTAAAATAGTATAACAATCATGATCAAGCTAACTGAATTTTGGAAAGTAATCCAAGGTTTTCAATAATCATTCCTACTTATATGAAGTAATCATAATATATCTACTTAGGGGTGCAAACGAGCCAAGCTACTCGCGAGCTACTCGGGATCGGCTAGTTAAAAGCTCGACTCGAAACCGATTTTAAACGAGCCCGAGTCGAGCTCATTTATTAAACGAGCTTGAGCTCGAGCCTATGTCACAAAGCTTGATTAGGTTCGCGAGCCTAAACGAGCCTTTATATAATATAATTTATTATTATCTTCTTATATTAAAATATAAATATATATGGGAAATTATGGATTTCGGGTATTAGTAAACGAGCTTCTTAACGAGCTTGAGCCGAGCTTAAGCTTATTTAGGTACATCAAACAACAAACAAGCTGAGCCCGAGCCCGAGCCGAGCTTGTATAATTCTTTACGAGCTCGATCCGAGCTCAGTAAAAGAAAGCTCGAATCGAGCCGAGCTCGAGCTCGAGCCTCGTATAACTTAAACAAGCCTGAGCCGAGCCTGACCAGGCTCGGGCTCGGCTTGGCTCGTTTGCACCCCTATATCTACTACTATAGGATGGAACCACGCGAACACAAGGACTAACACCGGTATACCCAGCTTCCATCAGGACTATCGTAGAGCAACAAATCTCTAATGACCTAACAGCATATGAAGTCGACCGAGACAACACCCCAAGGCTAAAGGAATGGAATGACGACTGACACGACAACAAGGGAAGTCAAAAGGTATATATTGTAACACCCGTCAAAATTAGGTAGATAACAATCACATGTGATTATACCAATGATGTAATGTGATTTTGTTAAACTAATAATGTAAAAACTTACTATGTAGTTCATGATAAATTCTAATACAAATATGAGCTTTCATACATACTTTATAGTATAAATCAAAGTATACAAACATACGATTCCAAAAATAAAGAGAACGTCTAAATTTGACTTTGCATGAAGAAGTCATGATAAACTCTAACACTATAAAATCTCTATAACAAGAGGAATTTAAAATAGGCTTAGAATTACCTATTAGAATCTAATAGAGAGTTGAAGTACTCGGAATTACCTATGTGTGGATATAAAGAATGTCAAAAACGGAGTTCGTATTCAAAAGTTACGACCTTCCAAAGTTACAGCTGTCTTAGAGCATGATAGGTGCTAGAAACCCTAATCTGACTGGACTCACGATGTGAGCATAAAAACTCACGATGTGAGGAGTCAAACCGCTACATTTTGATGCTAGAGGTCTAAGAAAGGATAACCCAAAAGCTCACCACGTGAGCAAGGGTTTCTCATGACGTCAGGACGTTGCAGGACGCTATTCGAGGCTAGAAAACACGCGTTAATGCTACGGGATGACTCTTGTCATAGCTCACGATGTGAATCTATCATTCTCACATCGTGAGGGACAAAAATCAGCTTATTAACAGAGGCTTCGACCTCATCCATTCCTCACACCTAATCTTTTCTCTCTCTCTTTTTCTGAAGTCGTTTCGCTTCCTGAGCCCGGTGATTGTGAACAGCTGAATGTTTTAAGTTAGATTCTGTAAAAGTACGATATTTAGTTGGGTTTCACGGCCCCAATTTTAATGTTTTCGGGGGAAAACGCATGCGAAATATTGAAAACAAGTTAATGCTATATTGATAAAATAGTATGTTCATTAGTCGGGGTATAATTAATTTGTATCTGTATAACTATTGTAAACTTGTTAGCGTGCTATTGTTATAGAAATATACTAATGTGGATCTTGAGTTATACTTATGATTATATATATATATATATATATATATATATATATATATATATATATATATATATATATATTATGTGAGATGTAGACCCTAAGTTATACTTGGGAGTTCTATATATATGTTGTGTGCGATATAGTTCCTAAGTTATACTTAGAAGTTCTATATGCTAATTGATATGTACGTTGTTATTGTTGGTTTTATGTCAAGATGAAACTAGGAACATTATATGTTGTTATTATTGGTTTTATGTCAAGACAAAACTAGGAATGCTATACGTTGTGATTATTGGTTTTATTATGATAAAAGCTGGTTTTCCCTCGTGTTATAGTTGTTGTACTATCGCAAGGTTTGATCCTTGTACTTCCGCAAGATGTGATCCTTCTACTACCGCAAGGTGCGATCCTTGTACTGCCGCAAGGTGCGATCCTTGTACTACCAAAATGTGTGATCCTTGTAACTACCACAATTTTTTTATCATTGTAATAATTATAAGAGGTATAAAACTAAGTCATACAGTCGTAGCTACAAACTCATGGTAGCACAACTTTAGAAGCATTATACTTTGTCGATATACAAGTATGAATGTTAAGTATAAGTTTCTCAAAGACGTATACTCTAAGTATAAAAATCTAGTAGGTATAATAGTTGTATATTAAGTAGACCACTATACCTATTCTACTTACTCGTATAGAATTAAATAGATTTATACGTAGTGGTTTTACTCGTATAGAATTGAAATAAGATTTATACGTAGCAACCTTAGTTTGTATGGGATTACAAACATTTGTATGAGACTTATAGGTATACTACTTATTTGTTAAGTAAACCATTATACCTAGGATATATATATATACTAAATGTTGGAGAGTCAAAACGATATTTTCAAATCTATACTTTTGAATTGAGAAAAAGTACTATTTCTACTTAGATTCAAAACTTATGAACTCACCAACTTTATGTTGGTGGATTTTAAAATGTATCTGTTTTCAGGAAGTTGATAACTATGATACAAGAAATTACGTTACATTGCCCGGTGTTTCCGCCGACGGTCGGGGTGTGACAGATTGGTATCAGAGCTATTAACTATAGTGAATTAGTACTTTCTTAAGAAAGCACGACTATAGTTTAGGGCTTACTCTATTAGGTTTAGGTATATCCGTTAGCCTACAATATAAAGTATTATTAATTATACTACTAAAGGACTACTTACAGGAGCGGTGACTGGATAAACATGTCGCTTGGGTTACTGGATTTTAGAACGACTATATGCTAAAATGATCCTGCCCTTCGACTGTCCTGACTGGTTGGTGCTTTTATCAGATAGACCTGAAGTAACAAACAATAATTAAAAGAGCATGAATACAACAAATAAAAAATATAGAGTCATATATGAAGACTCACACCTGCAATGATAATACACCTAAATACCTGAAGTATTTTTGATCTCAAGGATTTAGATAAAATATTCCAACTAAAGTTCATATGTTCAAAGATCTTATCACAACTAGGTGCAGGTGTACAAGTATAATTTATTATGATTTGATCATATGAACTATTTAAATTGGGAGTAACATTTGATAGACTAAATACTTGGCGATCCATAATGTATAGGAACTAAAAAAAATGCCTAGAAGAAGTAGCACTCGGCTAAACCTTAACCAACGACCAGGACCATAACAACAATAACCGTAACCACCACCATCAGAAATTAACCCCTCAATAAGTTTAGCAAAACTTGAAGAAATCATAGCTCAAAGAATTGTTACGTCTCTAGCTAATCTCACAAGAGGTGGAGTTAGAAACGAAGGCAATGTAGGGACTGCTAGAATGTGTACCTATAAGGATTTTATGAATTGCAAACCTAAGAGCTCCCATGGAATGGATGGGGTTGTTAACTTGACCCGGTGGATTGAAAACGCATAATCAATATTTCAAATAAGCTTTTGTCCGGACGACTGTAAGGTACGATTTGCTGCATGTACCTTCACTGATGCAATGTTAACATGGTGGAACAATCATGTTAATACAATGGGAATTGATGCTGCAAACTCCATGAAATGGGAAGAGCTGAAGATTATGCTAGTAGAGGAGTATTATCCAAGAGAGGAAATACAAAAGCTGGAACAAGTGATGTGGAACCTAACAATAAAGCGTTCCAAGATAAATGATTATACCGCTAGATTCAACGACCATGCGGTATTGTGTCCAACTCTTGTAACCCCCAAATATAAGAAGATTGAGCGATATATATGTGGTCTAGCATCACAAATCAAAGGAATGTTGATCGCATCGAAGCCTTCAACATATGACAGTACCAAGTGAATAGCTCATCAAGTAACCATCACAAAAATCCAAGTGGGATTTATAGCTGATTCTCCGGAATTCGGAAGGAACAAGTGCAAATTTAATGGGAAGAATCCCAGACAATCATCTGAGGAGAGACAAGATGTAACAACTAATTATGCAGTCACAACAACAATACCCATGAATCCAAGGTATGTTGTAACATTCCCAGGGTGCTCTCAGTGCATCCGTCATCACCTAGGTGATTGTTCATGGTGTACTCAATGTAACCATCAACACGCGGGTGACTGTTATATTTGCATGAAGTGAAAAAAGAGGGGACACACTGCGAGTTACTGCAGGAGCATAAAACCTATAACAAAAAATCAAGGAACAAACACTGGAACAGGCTATGATGGAGGAAGAGCGTGTTTTGAGTGTGGTGAAATTAGACATATCAAGAAGGAATGTCCAAAGTTAAGGAGTCAAGGACGTTAGGCCGTGGTAGGGTATTCGTAATAGGAAGCTATCCAGGAAACTACAGTGGAATCTGGCACAAAATAAATTTTGGGACGAAATTTACTTTAGCAGGGGGGGGGGGGAGAATGTAACAATCATCAAAATTAGGTCAGTAGCAATCACATGTGATTATACCAATCATGTAATCTCATTTTGTTAAACTAGTAATGTGATAAACTTACTATGAAGTTCATGATAAATTCTAATACAAATATGAGCTTTCATACACACTTTATAGAATAAATCAAAGTATATGAACATACGATTCCAAAAATATAGAGAACGTCTAAATCTGACTTCGTGTGAAGAAGTTATGATAAACTCTAACACTATAAAATCTCTGTAACAAGAGAAATTTAAAATAGTCTTAGAATTAGCTATTAGAATCAAATAGAGAGTTACATTACTCGGAATTACCTACGCTTGGATATAAATAACGTCAAAAATGGAGTTCGTATGCAAAAGTTACGACCTTCTGAAGTTACAGCTATCTTAGAGCATGACACGTGTCAGAAACCCTAATCTAACTGGACTCACGATGTGAGCATAAAAACTCAATACGTGAGGAGTCAAACCGCCACATATTGATACTAGAAGTCTAAAGAAGGATAATCCAAAAGCTCACGTCGTGAGCAAGGTTTTCTCACGACGTCAGGACGTTACAGGGCACTATTCGAGGCTAGAAAACACACTTTAAGTCTACGTGATGACTCTTGCCATAGCTCACGACGTGAATCTATCATTCCCACATCGCGAGGGCCAAAAATCAACCTATAATAGAGGCTTTGACCTCAGCCATTCCTTACACCTAATCTCTTCTCTCTCTCGTTTGCTAAAGTCGTTTCGCTTCCCGAGACTGGTGATCGCGAACATCTGATCGTTTTCAGTAAGATTCCATCAAAGTACGAAATTAAGGTGAGTTTCACGGGCCCACTTTTAATGTTTTCGAGGAAAACACATGCTAAATATTGAATACAAGTTAATACTATATTGATAAAATAGTATGTTCTTTAGTCGTGATATAATTAATTTGTATCTATATAACTATCGTAAACTTCTTAGCATGCTATTATGATAGAAATATACTAATGTAGATATTGAGTTATAGTTAAGATTATCTATCTCTCTCTCTCTCTCTATATATATATATATATATATATATATATATATATATATATATATATTATGTGTGATGTAGACCCTGATTTATACTTGGGAGTTCTATATATATGTTGTGTGCGATATAGTTCCTTATTTATACTCGAAAGTTCTATATGTTAATTGATATGTATGTTGTTATTGTTGGTTTTATGTCAAGATAAAACTAGGAATGTTATATGTTCTTATTATTGGTTTTATGTCAAGATAAAACTAGGAATGTTATATGTTGTTATTATTGGTTTTATGTTAAGATAAAACCTGGTTTTTCCTCGAGTTATATTTGTTGTACTACCGCAAGGTGTGATCCTTGTACTACCGCCTGGTGTGATCCTTGTACTATTATAAGGTGTGAACCTTGTACTAGCGCAAGGTGCGATCCTTGTACTACCGCAAGGTGTGATCCTTGTACTACCGTAAGGTGTGATAGTTGTAACTACCACAATGTGTGATCCTTGTAACTACCACAATGTGTGATCCTTGAAACTACCACAAGGCGTGATCCTTGTAATAATAATAAGAGGTATAAAACTAAGTCATATAGCTGCAGCTACAGACTCATGGTTGTTGGATAAGGTGTCTAAGTCCATAACTATTTCGGGCTTGTACTTGACCCGACCCGGCATGGTCCATTTGGGTTGCATGGCACCATGCAATTGGATAGACTAAATGAGAGAAATAACACTTGGAGATTATTAATATATTATAAGTTCTAATATATTAATAATATTATTTAATTAGTTGATCAAATAATTAATTTGGAATTAATTAAGTGATCAAAGGATAACTAATTAAATATATGGGATGGTTATGTAAATCATCCATATCTTGTATAGTGGGCTAAAAGGCTCCATGGATTATCAAGTTGGGTTCTACCCATAGGATGCTCCATGGATGCTCCATGGGAGTTACAAACCCATGGGTCATGGAAATGAAGAGTCATGACACATTAGGGTTTACATGGTGTAACCCTAGATGTGTCAACACTATATAAGAGTCCCACTCTCCACAAAATTGGCTACACAAGTTGAGACATAAGAAACTAGAGGGCTTGGCCAATTTTGAGAAGTGTGTGTTATCTCAAGAGTCTTTCCAAGAGCATTTGGTGTTGTGTGAAGCATTTGAGGCATCACACTTGGGGTGCTAGGCTCACAAGGTTTCAAGGAACACAAGCAACAACAAGGTAAGTTATTCTATCTATGATTCAAGACAAAATTGTTCCCCATGTATGCTAGATAGGAATATAACCTTGGAATTCAACTTTGCATGATAATTAGACAAATATAGATCCAAGGTTATTAGGGTCGCATGTACACTTAGGAAGTGTTAGAATGCTCAAAACCCATCAGTGGTATCAGAGCCTAGGCTTGTTTGTTTGTTATTTGTGCTTAAAAGTTGAAGAAAGTCGAAAATTCTGCTGTCTGACTGATGGACTCGGCGAGTCCATGGGGAGGACTCGTCGAGTTCATGTGTATCTTCAACCTACTCGGCGAGTAGGTTTATGCACTCGGCGAGTAGGGTCGACAGAGTGCAGAATTTCGACTTGAGTTGCTGGAAATGGATTAGAATCATTACCCTAAAATGTTTTGGTACTTGAAAAACTTATTTTAGAAGGTGTAATGTGTTTTCTAATTCATTTACAACAACTAGTTATCAAAATTACAAAGATTAAATGTGATTTTGATTCTTGAAAGTGTTCATATTCATATTCTTGTTCTTATGATGTTTAGATGATCATAGGAATTATTTGTAACCTATGTGGTAGATTAATTCATGATCATAATGTGTTTTAATGGAGTCCATAACTTGTCCTCAAGTTATGGAAAACCAAAAGTCTCTTGGATTAAAAACCATTAAAAGAACACAAGAGTTAGGAAAAATGAAAAGTCCTCATTTTATTACTCTATTAAACTCATAAGTTACAAGAAATGAAAAGTTTTGAAAGTTTACAAAACTTGCCCTCAAGTTTTGGAACAAGTAAAGTTAAGTTAAAACTTTAGTTCCAACCCCTAGAATTTTAAAAGTTAAAATTCAACCCTTATACTTATATTATTATGATTTAATAATTATATATATATGTATAAGAACAAAGTCGTCTTACCGCTAGTACGCCTCATTCACGAAGCCGATCTATAAGGTGGGTATAAGGTTGTTGCCTATAAAATGGTGACTTAATGGGTGTCCACTCTCACCCACCGCTTGCTTGATCGGTGGAGGGTCGTTAGCCGAACGGGTAAGACAAGGACTTATTAATTCTCATTCAAAGTATGATGAATATTATAAAGTAACTAAATGTTTTATTAAATTCCCAATCTTAGTTACTTTAGGAAAAATGTGAATAAGGTGCTATTCCATGAAATTACACTTCACACTTTGATTAAGTCGTTGGTGGAGCGTGTGTGGTTAACCGGCACACTAACTTGGACTTAACAAGGTAGGTAAAGGGTGACTTAGGGTTTATTATAGTATCGATGGAGCGTGTGTGGTTAACCAGCACATCGATTGAGTGATAAACTTTAAGGGTACCAAGTGATTTGCATGGTTACTTCACACCTCGTTTTGTGATCCTCGGTATCCCAGTCACAAAACTTGGAGGGCACACTCGAGATTGAAACATGCCTTTGAAAAGTTCATTGAATCTCAAAGAATCTAGGAATTTCTAAGAACCATTCAAAAACCTAATACTAAAATATTGCGGTTTTCGTGGTGGAAATTGGTGAATCGTCATTCACCTACCTTTCAAATATGATATAGCTTAGATTACGGCATACCTCTTCTAAGTTATATTATATTGTGATTGGATCCTAGCCTTAATATTACATTTGGGTGTTTTATTAAGGACTCTCTTATCTAAACTAATCTTGTCCTCTTTCCTTCAGATGTCTTTCAACAATGCTTCTGGCTCTAATCCTAATGGCTCCTTTACCCTTATGAACTTGTGTGGGAAAGTCACCTTTGATGGATCCAACTTCAATGAGTGGATCAGAAACATCAGGATGATTACCCGCTACGAGGACAAAGAATATGTCCTTGACAAGGAGCTTAAGGAGATTGATGAGTCCACTGCAACTCCTCAGGAGATCGCTGAATTTCGGGCACATGAAAGGGATGCTACGAAAGTGGCTTGCATCATGACGGCCACGATGACAGCGGAACTCCAAAAGTCTTATGAGGATTTCTACCCTTATGACATGCACCAAGATTTGATGGAAAGATACCATCAAAGTGCAAGACAAGAGAGGTATGAAATCATCTGCTCCATGATAACAACCATGATGAAGGACGGGGAATCCGTCACGAGCCACATGCAGAAAATGCAAAGGTATGTGGATCGTTTGCTGAAGCTTAATGTGAACTTCTCGGAGGATCTTGCAATAGATATTATTTTGCATTCCTTACCATCGTGCTATGATCAATTCCGCATGACATATCACATGAACAAGGAAGAAGTCACCCTCAGCAAACTTCAGGGACTTCTCAAGACCGCAGAATCAGGTCTTAAGGGGAAGTCGGTTGCTATCACTCCTACTCAAAACTCTACTCCGGTTTTGGCAATTGGGAAGAATCGATGGAGGAAGAGAAAGAGATCCTCGAAGGGTACCAAGGCTCGGACCCTTGATGGCTCTTCTTCAAGTGGAACCAAGAAAGGTTTCATTACTCCTTCTTCTGACCCAAAAGAGGCTGAATGCTTCTATTGCCATGAAAAAGCTCATTGGAAGCGGAACTGCCCAAAATACCAGCAAGATGTGAAGGATGGGAAAGTTAAACCCAACCATGCAGGTATTTACACTATCATTTCTAATAACTCACCCCATTCTAATTCTTGGGTCCTTGATACCGGGTGTGGTATTCACATTTGTTGTGACTCGCAGGGACTAAGAAGAAGTGAGGATGTGGAGCAAGGAAGGATAAACTTGATCATGGGGAATAGGAAAGCTATACCTGTTACCAAGATTGGAGTTTATACTTTATCGCTAAGTAGTGGGTTTAGTTTAGATTTGAATAAGTGTTGTTATTCGCCAGGAATGGCAAGAAATATTATTTCCTTTCATGCTTTGTACAAACATGGGTTTACCTTTTCATTTAATAATGAAGTTGGTTCTATTGATGCTTTCTTTAATAATGTTCTTTATTTTAAAGCATTACCTTGTGATGGTGTGTATGAAGCTGTATTTGTTGTTGATAACTTAGGAAATAATGTTTTGTGTATTGATTCTACTAATAATAACTTGGATAAAGCATCATTATGGCATTGTCGTCTTGGACATATAAGCAAGAAACACATAGGCCAACTCCAAAAGGATGGAGTCTTGGAGTCGTTTGACCTAAAGTCAGATGATAGTTGCGAATCATGCTTACATGGAAAAATGACAAAGTCACCCTTCACAGGTTCGTGTGAGAGGGGTGAAGGTTTGTTGGACCTTATACACACGGATGTGTGTGGACCATTCAAACATGCCACAAGGGATGCTAATCGTTATTATTTGACTTTTACCGATGATTATAGTAGATATGGATATGTCTACTTGATCAAGCATAAATTCAGAGACTTTCGAGAGGTTTAAGGAATTTAAACAGGAAGTCGAGAATCAATTGGGCAGGAACATTAAGATGCTTCGATCCGATCGCGGTGGTGAGTATCTTAGTTCAGAGTTCCTCGACTATCTAAGGGAATGTGGGATAGTCTCACAATTGACACCTCCCAGGACACCACAGTTGAATGGTGTGGCTGAGAGGCGTAATCGAACCTTGTTGGATATGGTTCGTTCCATGATGAGTCGAGTTACGCTACCAGTCTCATTCTGGGGGTATGCCTTAGAGACTGCCGCCCATATCCTTAATCTAGTCCCTACAAAGAAAGTTGCCAAAACTCCTCACGAGATGTGGACTGGTAAAGTACCTAAACTAGACCACATCAAGATTTGGGGTTGTGAGGCTTTCGTGAGACGCGAGACTCATGATAAGCTCGAACCTCGAAGCGAGAGGTGTATTTTCATCGGTTACCCACAGCGATCCTTTGGTTACCTCTTCTACAGACCTAGTGACAATGTGGTCTTTGTAGCAAGAAGAGGAGTCTTTCGAGAAAGAGAGTTTATAAGCCAAGGAGACAGTGGGAGGCAAATTGATCTTGAATAAATTCAAGAATCAAGCGGTGAAGGAACTTCAAACTCTAGCCCTCAACTTGAGGAGGAAACTCCTGTTGAGCCAATTGACAAATCTGTACCTCTGAGACGTTCCACGAGAGTTAGGAGTGCACCTGAGCATTACTATGGATTCCATATTACTGCAGAAGGTGAGACACTTATTAGTGATGACACACTAGTAAGTCAAGATGACCCTAACAGCTACGAGGAAGCCATGGCAGGCCCCGAGTCTGCTAAATGGAAAGAGGCTATGGATAGCGAGATACAATCCATGTATGACAATTAAGTTTGGAACTTGGTTGAAAATGTACCAGGTCGTAAGACAGTAGGGTGCAAATGGGTCTTCAAGAAGAAGACCGACATGGATGGTAAAGTACACACTTATAAGGCTAGACTGGTTGCAAAGGGCTTCTCTCAAATTCCAGGAGTGGATTATGATGAGACCTTTTCTCCGGTAGCCAAGATTAAGTCTATTCGGGTTCTGTTAGCCATAGCTGCATTTCATGATTATGAAATATGGCAGATGGATGTCAAAACCGCTTTCCTTAATGGAAAGTTGGCTGAAGATGTTTACATGAGTCAGCCAGAGGGTTTTGTCAGCAACAAGTACCCTAATAGAGTGTGTAAGCTTGAGAAATCCATTTATGGATTGAAGCAAGCACCTCGCAGACGGAATCTTTGCTTTGATGAAAAGGTCAAGGAATTTGGCCTTTCTAGGAGTGAAGATGAATCTTGTGTGTATGTCAAGGCTAGTGGGAGTATAGTTAGCTTTTTGGTATTGTATGTGGATGACATACTACTCATAGGAAACGACATTCCAACCCTGCAGGAAGTAAAGTCCTGGCTTGGGAAGTGTTTCGCTATGAAGGACCTTGGTGAAGCTGCCTATATTCTAGGGATAAGAATCTTGAGAGATCGGAGTAAAAGACTAATTGGACTTAGTCAGAGTACCTACTTGGATAAGGTGCTGAAGAGATTCAGCATGCGGGATTCCAAGAAAGGAGAGTTACCCATCCAGAGTAACACCAGATTGAGTAAGACACAAAGCCCTAGCACTGAGGCTGAGATAGCATAAATGAGTCGAACACCTTACGCTTCGGCTGTAGGATCGATCATGTATGCTATGACGTGTACTCGACCCGATGTAGCTTTTGCCTTGAGCATGGTTAGCAGGTATTAGGCGAACCCTGGCAAGGCACACTGGACTGCGGTAAAGAATATCCTCAAGTACCTACGAAGGACTAAGGACTGGGTCCTTACCCTCGGTGGGAGTGATGACTTGAGAGTTGTAGGGTATAGTGATGCTAGCTTCCAGACTGATAGGGATAATTTCCGCTCTCAGTTGGGTTGGGTCTTTACCCTAAACGGAGGAGCAATTTCTTGGAAGAGTTCCAAGCAAGAGACAGTGGCTGATTCTACTTGTGAATCTGAGTATATTGCAGCTAGCGAGGCAGCAAAGGAGGCGATATGGCTGAAGAACTTCATTGGAGACCTTGGAGTTGTACCAGCTATTAAAGAGCCAATGGAAATTTTCTGTGATAGTGAAAGTGCTGTTGCCTTAGCCAAGGAACCAAGGGATCATGGGAGATCCAGACACATCGACAGAAAATACCATTTCATTAGACATCGGATCGAAGAAGGACTCCTCGTGGCAAAGAGGGTATCATCGGATGAGAACCCAGCAGATCCCCTCACGAAGGGACTGAGTAGGGTTAAGCATCTCCAGCATGCTCGGAGCATAGGGCTGAAGGATGATATAAGTTTTAGTAGTTAGATAACCCGGAAATTTGTAAAGTGTAATTGACATTTGATGATGAATAAAAGGTGTTTTATTTATGAGTAAAGTGTTGCTATCTCTTGTCAATCGTTTACTATATTTCTTTTGCATGTTTTGACTTCCAGAATAATTTTTGTTTGGTATAACATATTATTCAAACCTCCACAGTCGGTCATATGTTGGAAGTAGATATGAATCAAGACTGTCATGTTTGGTTGTAGAGGTCTTGGACAAGGCTACAACAATCATGAGTGCTCATAAGTTCTGAGCATTGGACTCAACCCACGCTCACTGGAATCACTTCATGGAATTCTATCTCGAGTGATCGTGAGACGGTAATATCATATAAGTCTTCAAACCTAGAGATATGATTTGTTACTTACAAGTTGGTTATGCATTGACTGTACGAAACCGCATTGGTAACTCGGTGTTATAAAACGTACTTTTGTGTGTAATTCAATAAGTGGTAGAACAAACATATGAGTCAAAGTTTATCTGTTCCTTCTTGGATTAAAAGCTGATATCTGGGCCCCTCGATGATTTTGTTTTGACCCATGTACCGGGCCCGGTCAGAACTAAGTTGATGTGTTCAATTAAGTTCTATGTCAAACAAATCGGAAATCGGGAAACAAATGCTGGACAATAAGCAAGACAATGTTCCATGTATTTGTCCGGCTGATATCTAGAACGGAGGATTATATGATCACTTATCTTAAATGGCGTACCATCATCTTCTCAGTTTCGAGAGACCTTGAAAGAGCTACGATTGTCGGTCGGTTCCTGAAGTACTAGAGATATAGTTATTAGACTTATCCAAGTGGGAGACTGTTGGATAAGGTGTCTAAGTCCATAACTATTTCGGGCTTGTACTTGACCCGACCCGGCATGGTCCATTTGGGTTGCATGGCACCATGCAATTGGATAGACTAAATGAGAGAAATAACACTTGGAGACTATTAATATATTATAAGTTCTAATATATTAATAATATTATTTAATTAGTTGATCAAAGAATTAATTTGGAATTAATTAAGTGATCAAAGGATAACTAATTAAATATATGGGTTGGTTATGTAAATCATCCGTATCTTGTATAGTGGGCTAAAAGGCTCCATGGATTATCAAGTTGGGTTCTACCCATAGGATGCTCCATGGATGCTCCATGGGAGTTACAAACCCATGGGTCATGGAAATGAAGAGTCATGACACATTAGGGTTTACATGGTGTAACCCTAGATGTGTCAACACTATATAAGAGTCCCACTCTCCACAAAATTGGCTACACAAGTTGAGACATAAGAAACTAGAGGGCTTGGCCGATTTTGAGAAGTGTGTGTTATCTCAAGAGTCTTTCCAAGAGCATTTGGTGTTGTGTGAAGCATTTGAGGCATCACACTTGGGGTGCTAGGCTCACAAGGTTTCAAGGAACACAAGCAACAACAAGGTAAGTTATTCTATCTATGATTCAAGACAAAATTGTTCCCCATGTATGCTAGATAGGAATATAACGTTGGAATTCAACTTTGCATGATAATTAGACAAACATAGATCCAAGGTTATTAGGGTTGCATGTACACTTAGGAAGTGTTAGAATGCTCAAAACCCATCAATGGTAGCACAACATTAGAAGCATTATACTTCGTCGATATACAAGTATGAATGTTAAGTATAAGTTTCTCAATGACTTATACTCTAAGTATAAGAATCTAGTAGGTTTATTACTTGTATATTAAGTAGATCACTATACCTATTGTACTTACTCGTATATAATTAAAATAGATTTATACGTAGGGGGTTTACTCGTATAGAATTCAAATAAGATTTATACTTAGCAACCTTAGTTTGTATGGGATTACAAACATTTGTATGAGACGTATAGGTATACTACTTATTTGGTAACTAAACAAATATACCTAGGATATATATATATATATATATATATATATATATATATATATATATATGTATATATATATATATATACACACACACACACATACACACACACACACTAAATGTTGGAGAGTCAAAACGATACTTTCAAAACTATACTTTTGAATTGAGAAAAAGTAATATTTCTACTTAGAGTCAAAACATGTGAACTCACCAACTTTATGTTGAAGTATTTTAAAATACATGTGTTTTCAAGAATTTGATAACTATGATACAAGAAATGACATTAAACTGCCCGGTGTTTCCGCTGACGGCCGGGGTGTGACATACACTTACTAGGAATTCATAAATAAGGAGATGGAGTCAATCCTACAAATCCACGACTATGCTAAAGACTATTGGGTAAAATTTAGTACTTGCACATTTATTGGTACAACCTTCATCTGGTGGAATATCCAGGTCAAGACCTAGGGCGTAGACACAACCTACACAATCCCCTGGGAAAGAATGAAAAGGAGGATAGTAGTGGAATTCTGGCCCATGGAAATAGTACAACGGATGGAGCAACAACTCCATTATCTAACTATAGAAGAAGAAAATTTGTTAGCATATACCAAATGTTTCGAGGACCTAGCCACCATATGTCTGAATCTAATAAATTCAGAAGAAAAGAAGATCAAGAAATACATCGAAGGACGAAATCCATCAATTCAAGGAGCGATAACCAATGTTCAACCCGACATCTACCACAAGACTAAAGAATTGGCTTTCAGCCTAGTAGAAAAGACCACCTACATAAGAACAAATGTCGAACGGATGAAGGCATAGAAAGTCAAGGCTAACAAGAGAAAGTATGATGGCAATTTAAGTAAAACTTCCGGGGAGAAACAAATTATTAAGAAAATCCATATTACTACACACAAAACTTTTTCTGAAAGTTGTCCACAATGCAGTAAGTGCCAATACCACCATGTAGGAGACTGTAGACAACTAGCCTATAAAAATTATGGTAAAATAGGGCCATACCACTAAGTCTTGTAGAAGCCCGACTCGCACCAATAACCAAAAAGTTGGTTGGAGTAGTAATCATAACTGTTTTAAGTGTGGAAAGCAAGAACACTTTAAAAAGAACTGCCCAAAAAAAACAGAAAAGAAATGCTTGAGGCAAGGTATTCAGAAGTAGCACAAACTATGTAACTCCAAGAGCTACCTAGGCAGGATAGCATGTTACAGGTAAAACAATTATGTACCCACTATAAGGAATAAGAGAGCTTGCAATCTTTTAGTTAAATACGATGTGTTTTATAGGTTACAAAAATCTTATTTTGGTAGAAAAACTTAAACTCTTAGTCCACACGCAACCTAAAGGATCTGTGTGTATGATTTGCAACAAACAATTAAATATCAAGAACCCTAGAAGTATGTAGCTATTTTCAAAAATGAGAAAGAGATATTAGAAACTACATACATTATGTTTACTGTAGTTAATAATCAATGATTCCTTCTTCATTTAGCATTAGAAAGCAAGCACCATAAATTTTATACCTCTAATGGTTCACACCCAAACCCTTGCAATTAGAAACTTAAGAGGAGAGAGGAGGAAGAACGAGAATTTAGAAAATAACTCTTGGTAAGAGGTGAATTACTAAATTCCAAACCCTTAGGAGTTTATATAGGTGTTAGGGAGGTTATATATAAGGCATGTTTCTTACAGATGACCCTTACCCTATTAATTTTCCCCTATGGCGTCTCAGGCTTCCTTAGAGGCCAAGAAACCTTCTAGGAACCCTCTAGAAACCATCCTCCTTATGGGAGGTTCTAGAATTCTTCAATGCTTAACCTTTAAACATTGTCACCTTTAGTCCTTCTACTTTTAATTAATTCCATTTAATTTCTTATTAATTCTTAATAAAATAATACTATTTCTACCTCATATATTATTCTTAGAATATATTAATAAATCATTTATTTTGATTTCTAATTAATTTATTAATCATGTAATAAATTAGCAAATCAGCCTCTCTCTCCAAACAACATTCTAGTCAATTACTAGGTTTCAGAGCAACCAAAAAGCATCATTGCTAATAATTCAAGATTATACTAATTTAGTTATTGGCTTAGACACCTAATAGAAGAAAATATCCATAAGATTGGTAGAATGCATAACCAACCCGTCTTGTCATATAAAACCACATCATTTAAATTATTTATGAACTTAAACACTCAACGACATATATCTAAGTTTGTTGTTAAATCGTAGAGTGGACACAATTTGTAATAGGCATATAAACCTTCGAAAAAGACCTCTAGAAGAATGTTCAAAGACATTCATGTTGGGTTTTCAGCACTATAACACTCCTATGGAGCACATGCAACCCTAGATGCTTTGGAACTATGTTTTCTCTAATTATACATGCAATTTTCAAATTTCCAAAACATATAACTTAACTAGCATACAATTGAATATAACAACTACTTAGATAGCTTACCTCATGTGTAGTTCTTGGCATTTGGAAGCTTGAGCAACTCAAATGTAATGCCTCTAATGTGTCACAAACACCAAATGCAAAGGAGGCTTTTAGAGAATAGGTTTAGCTAGTATAAAATCGGCTCACACAAACATGTAGAGAGGGGGTGCCAATTTTGATACAAGGGGGTTCATATAGTGCTACAAACTCTAGTGTTTCATCCATGTAACCCTAATGCACCATGACCTTCCATATCCCTAAGGCTCCATGGGTTAATGCTCCATGGACTATCCATGAACCACTTAGCCCACCCTAATGCATCCTTGGCCCACACTATAAGAATGATTGATTTACATAATCAACCCCTTTGATTTAGTTAGTCTCTTTTGATCACAAAATTAGTTCCAAATTAATTCTTGATCACCACTAATTAAATAATATGATTTACCAATTAATTGTTGAATAAGGTGTCTAAGTCCATAACTATTTCTGGTATGTACTTGAACCGACCTGACATGGTCCATTTGGGTTGCATGGCATCATGCATTTGGTTAGACTAAATGAGATAAATAAAACTTGTGGTTTATTAATATATTATAAGTTCTAATATATTAATAGTATTATTTAATTAGTACTGATCAAGAATTAATTTGGAATTAATTAAGTGATCAAAAGATGACAAATTAAATATATGGGTTGATTATGTAAATCATCCATAACTTGTATAGTGGGCTAAAAGGCTCCATGGATTATCAAGTGGGGTTAAACCCATAGGATGCTCCATGGAAGTTACAAACCCATGGGTCATGAAAATGAAGAGTCATGACACATTTGGGTTTACATGGTGTAACCGTAGATGTGTCACACTATATAAGGAACATGTTATCTACCAAAATTGGTGACTCAAAGGGAATAAGAGGGCTAGGCTGATTTTACAAGTGTGTGCATTCTCTCAAGAGTCATTCCAAAGGCATTTGGTGTTGCGTGAAGCATTTAAGGCATCACACTTGGGGTGCTAGGCTCTCAAGGTTTTCAAGGAATCAAATCAACTACATGGTATGTAATTCTAGCAATCCTTTTAGGATAAAAGTTCCCCATGTATTCTAGATAGGATTATGAACCTTGGAAATCATATTTTGCATGTATTTTAGACAAACATAGATCCAAGGTTATTAGGACTGCATGTACAAAAACTTTAGTGGTATCAGAGCCTAGGCTTGTTTGTGAATACTTGATGCAAAATAGTGTTGAAAATCGATTTTTTGCTGTCTGCAAAGGAGACTCGACGAGTCCATGGGGAGGACTCGACGAGTACAAGTGAAAATGAAACCAACTCAGCGAGTTGGCCATACAGAATGCAGAAATTCGATTTGTGCTGCTAGAAATGGACTAGAAACATTACCCTAAATTGTTTTGGTGTTATAAAACTTGTTTTAGATGGTGTAATGGTGGTTCTAATCCATTTACAATGGCTAATATCAATTTTTCATGATTATATGTGTTCATATGTTCTTGAAATTTTGATATGAATGTTCATTTTCTTATGAGTTCTTTATAGATCATAAGAGTTACTTGTTTATATGATTAATTCATGATCTTTATGTGTTTTAATGGAGTCCATAACTTGTCTTGAAGTTATGGATAACTAAAAGTCTCTTTGTCTTAAAAGCCATTAAAAGAACACATAAGTAATAAAATGAAGAGTCTTCATTTTAATGACTCATAAGTTATGAATGTGAAAGGTTTTGTAAAGTTATAAAACTTGCCCTCAAGTTTTGGAACATGTAAAGTCACTTAATAAACTTTAGTTCCAACCCTTAGAATTTTAAAAGTTAAAATTCAACCCTTATACTTTATAATATTATAAGTTAATATATATATATATATATATATATATATATATATATATATATATATATATATATATATATATATATAAGATCAAGTCGTCTTACCGCTAGTACGCCTCATTCACGAAGCCGGTCTATAAGGGGGGGGGGGGGGTATAAGGCTGTTGCCTATAAAATGGAAGCTTAATGGGTGTCCACACTTACCCACCGCTTCCTTGATCAGTGGAGGGTCGTTAGCCGAACGGGTAGGACAAGGACTTATAAATGTTCATTAAAATTACGAAGAATATTATAAAGTAACTAAATGTTTTATTAAATTCCCAATCTTAGTTACTTTAGGGAAAATGTGAATAAGGTGCTAATCCATGAAATTACACTTTAACACTTTGTCTAAGTCGTTGGTGGAGCGTGTGTGGTTAACCGGCACTCTAACTTGGACTTAACAAGGTAGGTAAAGGGTGACTTAAGGTTTATCATAGTATCGGTGGAGCGTGTGTGGTTACCCGGCACAACGATTGAGTGATGAACTTTAAGGGTACCAAGTGATTTGCATGGTTACTTCACACCTCGTTTTGTGATCCTCGGTATCCCAGTCACAAAAATTGGAAGGCACACTCGAGATTGAAACATGCCTTTGAAAAGTTCATTGAATCTCAAAAGAATCTAGGAATTTCTGAGAACCAATAAAAAACCTAATATTTATATTTCGTTTTTCAAGGTAGAAATTGGTGAATCGTCATTCACCTACCTTTCAAATATGTTATAGCTTGGATTACGGCATAGCTCTTCTAAGTTATAATATATTGTGATTGGATCCTAGCCTTAATATTACATTTGGGTGTTTTATTAAGGACTATTTTATAGCTAAACTAAACTTGTTCTCTTCTACTCGTATGTCTTCAAACAATGCCGCTTCTGGCTCTAATCCTAATAGCTCCTTTACCTTGATGAACTTGTGTGGGAAAGTCACTTTTGATGGATCCAACTTCAATGAATGGATCGGAAACATCATCGAATGGATCGGAAACATCGGGATGATTACCCACTACAAGGACAAAGAATATGTCCTCGATAAGGAGATTAAGGAGATTGATGAGACCCCTGCCACTCCACAGGAGATCGCTGACTTCCGGACTCATGAAAGAGATTCCACCAATGTGGCATGCATCATGATGGCCACCATGACAGCAGAACTCCAAAAGTCCTATGAGGACTTCTACCCTTTTAAAATGCACCAAGATATGATGGAAAGATACCATCAGAGTGCTCGTCAAGAGCGGTATGAAATAATCTACTCCATGATAACAACCAGGATGAAGGACGGGGACTCCGTTACGAGCCACATGCAGAAAATGCTAAGGTATGTGGATCGTTTGCTGAAGCTTAATGTGAACTTCCCTGAGGAGCTTGCAATACATAACATTTTGCACTCCTTACCCTCGTGCTATGATCAATTCCACATGACATACCACATGAATAAGGAAAAATTCACACTCAGCAAACTTCAGGGACTCCTAAAGACCGCAGAAACAGGTCTTAAAGGTAAGTCGGTTGTTAATACTCCTACTCCTACTCCAAACTCTGCCTCTGTCTTGGCAATCGGGAAAGGTAGAGGGAATAAGAGAAAGAGATCTTCGAAGGGTACCAAGGCTAGGACCATTGATGGCACTTCTTCAAGTGGAACCAAGAAAGGTTTCGTCACTCCTTCTTCTGACCCAAAAGAGGCTGAATGCTTCTATTGCCATGAAAAGTAGCACTGGAAGCGGAACTGCCCAAAGTACTAGTAAGATGTGAAGGATGGGAAAGTAAAACCCAACCATGTAGGTATTTACACTATCTTATCTAATAACACACCCTATTCTAACTTTTGGGTCCTTGATACCGGTTGTTGTATTCATATATGTACTGATTTGCAGGGACTAAGAAGAAGTGAGAATGTGGAGCATGGAAGAATAAACTTAATCATGGGGAATAAGAATGCTTTACCCGTCACCAAGATTGGACTTTATACTTTGTCGCTAAGTAGTGGGTTTAATTTTGATTGTACTTTATACTTTGTTTCAAGAAATATTATTTCCTTTCATGCATTATACCAACAAGGTTTTAACTTTTCATTTGATAATGAAGTTGGTTCGATTAATGCTTTCTTTAATAATGTTCTTTATTTTAAAACATTACCTTGTGATGGTGTGTATGAAACTGTATCTATGGTTGATAACTTAGGAAATAATGTATTGTGTATTGATTCTGTTAATGATAATTACTTGGATAAAGCATCATTATGGCATTGTCGTCTTGGACATATAAGTAAAAAACGCATAGGCCAACTCCATAGGGATGGAGTCTTGGAGTCATTTGACCTAAAGTCAGATGATAGTTGTGAGTCATGCTTACTTGGAAAAATGACAAAGTGACCCTTCACAGGTTCTTGTGAGAGGGGTGAACGTTTGTTGGATCTTGTACACACGGATGTGTGTGGACCCTTCAAACATGCCACAAGGGATGCTAATCATTATTATTTGACTTTCACTGATGATTACAGTAGATATGGATATGTCTACTTAATCAAGCATAAGTCAGAGACTTTTGAAAGGTTAAAAGAGTTTAAACAGGAAGTCGAGAATCAATTGGGCAGGAACATTAAGATGCTTCGATCCGATCGAGGTGGGAGTATCTTAGTTCAGAGTTCCTCGACTATCTTAGGGAATGTGGGATTGTCTAACAAGTGACAGCTCCCAGGATACCGCAGTTGAATGGTGTGGCTGAGAGGTGTAATTAAACCCTATTGGATATGGTTCGATCCATGATGAGTCGAGCTTCCCTACCAATCTCATTTTGGGGGTATGCCTTAGAGACTGCCGCCCATATCCTTAATTTTGTCCCTACAAAGAAAGTTGTCAAAACTCCTCATGAGATGTGGACTAGAAAAGTACCCAAACTAGACCACATCAATATTTCGGGTTGCGAGGCTTTCGTGAGACGCGAGACTCGTGATAAGCTCGAACCTCGAAGTGAGAGGTGTATTTTCATCGGCTACCCACCGAAATCCTTTGGTTACCTCTTGTACAGACCTAGTGACAACGTGGTCTTTGTAGCTAGGAGGGTTGTCTTGAGAGAGAGAAATAGAGAGAGAGCGAGAGTTCATAAGGCAAGGAAAAAGTGGGAGGCAAGTTGACCTTGAAGAAATTCAAGAGTCAAGTGGTGAAGGAACTTCAAACCCTAGCACTCAACCTGAGGAGGAAACTCCTGTTGAGCCAATTGACAAGTGTGTACCTCTGAGGCGTTCCACGAGAGTTAGGAATGCACCTGATCATTACTGTGGATTCCATATTACTACGGAAGGTGATACACGTATCAGTGCTGAGACACTGATAGGTCTGGATGAACCTAACAGTTACGCAGAAGCCATGGTAGGCCCTGAGTCATCCAAATGGAAAGAGGCAATGGGCAGCGAGATACAATCCATGTATGACAATCAAGTTTGGAACTTGGTTGACAATGTACCAGGTCGTAAGATAGTTGGGTGCAAATGGATCTTCAAGAAGAAGACCGACATGGATGGTAATTTACATACTTATAAGCACGACTGGTTGCAAAGGGCTTCTCTCAATCTCCGGGAGTTGATTATGATGAGATATTTTCTCCAGTCGCCAAGATTAAGTCTATTAGGGTTATGTTAGCCATAACTACATTTCATGACTATGAAATATGGAAAATGAATGTCAAAACCGCTTTCCTTAATGGAAAATTGCATGAGGATGTTTACATGAGTCAGCCAGAGGGTTTTGTTAATACAAAGTACCCTAATAGAGTGTGTAAGGTTGAGAAATCCATTTATGGATTAAAGCAAGCACCTCGCAGATGGAATCTTTGCTTTGATGAGAAAGTCAAAGAGTTTGGCTTTTCTAGGAGTGAAGATGAATCTTGTGTATATGTCAAGGCTAGTGGGAGTATAGTTAGCTTTTTGGTATTGTATGTGGATGACATAATACTCATAGGAAATGACATCCCTAGTCCGCAGGAAGTTAAGTCCTGGCTTGGGAAGTGCTTCTCTATGAAGGACCTAGGAGAAGCTGCCTCTATTCTAGGGATAAGGATCTTGAGAGATCGGAGTAAAAGACTAATTGGACTTAGTCAGAGTACCTACTTGGATAAGGTGCTGAAGAGATTCAGCATGCGGGATTCCAAGAAAGGAGAGTTACCCATCCAGAGTAACACCAGATTGAGTAAGACACAAAGCCTAAGTACTGAGGCTGAGATACCAGAAATGAGTCGAGTACCTTATGCTTCGGCTGTACGATCGATCATGTATGCTATGACGTGTACTCGACCTGCTGTAGCCATTGCTTTAAGCATGGTTAGCAGATATAAGGGGAACCCTGGCAAGGCACACTGGACTGCGGTAAAGAATATCCTCAAGTACCTACGGAGGACTAAGGATTGGGTCCTTACCCTCGGTGGGAGTGATGACTTGAGAGTTGTAGGGTATAGTGATGCTAGCTTTTAGACTGATAGGGATAATTTCCGCTCTCAGTCAGGCTGGGTCTTTACCCTAAACGGAGGAGCAATTTCTTGGAAGAGTTCGAAGCAAGAAACAGTGGCTGATTCAACTTGCAAATCAGAGTATATAGCAGCAAGCAAGGCAGAAAAGGAGACGATATGGCTGAAGAACTTCATTGCAGACCTTGGAGTTATACCAGCTATAAAGGAGCCAATGGGAATTTTCTGTGATAGTGAAAGTGCAGTTGCCTTAGCCAAGGAACCAAGGCATCACGGGAGATCCAGACACATCGACAGAAAATACCATTTCATCAGACATCGAATAGAAGAAGGACTCCTCGTGGCAAAGAGGGTATCATCAGATGAGAATCCAGCAGATCCCCTCACGAAGGGACTGACTCGGATTAAGCATCTCCAGCATGCTCGGAGCATAGGGCTGTAGGATGATATTTGTTTTAGTAGTTAGATAATTTTTGAAATTTGTAATGTGTAATTGACATTTGATGATGAATAAAAGGTGTGTTTATTTATGAGTAAAGTTTTGCTATATCTTGTCTATCGTTTACTATATTTCTTTTGCATGTTTTGACTTCCAGAATAATTATGTTTCGTATATCATATTATTTGAATCTCCACAGTCGGTCATATGTTGGAAGTACGTATGTATCAATACTTTCATGAGTTGGTTGCAGAGGTCTAAGTTGTTGGACATGGCTACAACACTCATGAGTGCTCATAAGTTCTGAGCATTGGACTCAACCCACACACTGAAATCACTTCATGGAATTTCTCTCGAGTGATCGTGAGACGGTAATGTCATATAAGTCTTCAAACCTAGAGATATGATTTGTTGCCTATAAGTTGATTATGCATTGATTGTACGAAAACGCATTGGTAACTCGATGTTATAAAATGTGCTTTTGTGTATAATTCAACAAGTAGTAGAGCAAGCATACGAGTCGAAGGTTATCTGTTCCTTCTTGGATTTGAAGCTAATATTTGGGCCCCTCGATGATTTTGTTTTGACCTATGTACCAGGCCCGGTTAGAACCAAATTGATATGTTCAATTTAGTTCTATGTCAAACAAATCGGAAATCAGGAAACAAACTGCTGGACAATAAGTAAGACATTGTTCCATGTATTTGTCCGGTTGATATCTACAACAGAAGATTATATGATCACCTATCTTAAATGGCGTATCATCATCTTCTCAGTTCCGAGAGACGTTGAAAGTGCTACGATTGCTGATCAGTTCCTGAAGTCATACTTGCAGTTATAGTTATTAGACTTATCCAAGTGGGAGACTATTGGACAAGGTGTCTAAGTCCATAACTATTTCTGGTATGTACTTGACCCGACCCGACATGGTCCATTTGGGTTGCATGGGATCATGCATTTGGATAGACTAAATGAGATAAATAACACTTGTGGTTTATTAATATATTATAAATTCTAATATATTAATAGTATTATTTAATTAGTATTGATCAAGAATTAATTTGGAATTAATTAATTGATCAAAAGGTGACTAATTAAATATATGGGTTGATTATGTAAATCATCCATAACTTGTATAGTGGGCTAAAAGGCTCAATGGATTATCAAGTGGGGTTAAACCCATAGGATGCTCCATGGGAGTTACAAACCCATGGGTCATGAAAATGAAGAGTCATGACACATTAGGGTTTACATGGTGTAACCCTAGATGTGTCACACTATATAAGGAACATGTTTTCTACCAAAATCGGTGACACTAAGGGAATAAGAGGGCTAGGCCGATTTTGCAAGTGTGTGCATTCTCTCAAGAGTCATTCCAAAGGAATTTGGTGGTGTGTGAAGCATTTGAGGCATCACACTTGGGGTGCTAGGCTCTCAAGGTTTTCAAGGAATCAAATCAACTACAAGGTACGTAATTCTAGCCATCCTTTTAGGATAAAAGTTCCCCATGTATGCTAGATAGGATTATGAAGCTTGGAAATCATATTTTACATGATCTTTAGACAAACATAGATCCAAGGTTACTAGGGTTTCATGTACACTTAAGAAGTGTTAGAATGCTCAAAACCCTTCATTAATATGTTATACTTATAATATATTAATAAATCATCAGAAACCCTTATTCTCAAAAAGTCCATCCTATCAAATTGCACTGGTGAAGGCAACCCACAAGGACCATGCTACAATCTGGTTATGTACATACCAGATATACTTATGGCTTAGACACCAAATCCAACTGTCTCCCCATTGGATAAGTCTAATAACTATAACTACCAATGTAACTTTAGGATCCAATTAGCAATCGTGACTTCCAAAAGCCGTTGTCGAACTCTGATCCAGTCAGTGACTGTCCTTAGATAAGTGATTATATATTCCTTTGTTATTCAAGATATCAGCGAACAAATACATGGAACATAGTTATACATATTGTCCTACAATTATTTTCCCGATTTCCGATTAGTTTGACATAGAACATAAATGAACACATCAATTTAGTTTTGACCGGCCCCGGTACATAAGTCAAAACAAATCATCGAGGTGCCCAAATATCGCTTTTAATAAAAGGAACATATAAACTTCGACATTATATGCTTGTACTGACTACTCGTTGAATCATGCACAATGATATGTTTTATAACATCAATTTACTAATGCATTTTCGTATTGTCAATGCACAACCAATTTGTAGGAAACAACTAATATATCTTGTTTTGAAGATTATATTATATTATCATCTCATAATCACTCATGATAAATTCCATGAAGTGATTCTAATGAGTACAGGTTGATCCAATGCTCAAATTCTTATTTCATAAGCACTCATGAATGGTGAAACAGACTCATGCCAAGTATAACTCCTTACACATATACAACCAACTCATGACAGTTTAGCCTAATACCTACTTCCAGTGTATGATTGAATGTGGATAGTTTAAATAATTATATTATTCAGGACAATAGTAAATAATTCACACAAGACAATAACTTTACTTATAAATAGAACTCCTTTTATTCAATCATCAAAACGTCAATTACAATTTAGCTATTACAAGTTTCTAATTTATCTAATCACTAAAACTAATATCATCCTTTAGACTGATGCCTCTTGCGCGCTACAAGTGCTTTACCCTACTAAGTCCCTTTGTAAAGGGATCTGTTGAGTTATCTTGTGATGATCTCATCTTCACCACGAGGTGTCCGTCTTCTACCTGATGTTTTATGAGGTGGTACTTTCTGTGGATATGTCTGGATTTACCGTGATCTTTCGGTTCCTTGGCTAAGGCAACCGCCCCTTCATTATCGCAGAAAAATTTTATGGGCAACTTTATGGATGGCATAACTCTAAGATCTCCGATGAAGTTCCTCAACCATATCACATATTTCGATGCTTCGCTCGCTGCTATGTACTCTGATTCACACATTGAATCGGCCACAATCTCTTGTTTGGAACTTTTCCAAGTTATTGCTCCTCCTTTTAGGGGAAACACCCAGACCGACTAAGAGCGCATATTATCTCTATCGGTCTGAAATTCGGCGTCACAATACCCTAATACTCTGAAGTGATCAGTACCACTGAGAGTAAGGATCCAATCGTTAGTCCTCTGTAAGTACTTAACAATGTTCTTAATTGTAGTCCAATGAGTTTTACTAGGATTTCTTTGATATATGTTGACCATGCTTAAAGAAAAGGCCACATCAGGACGAGTACAAGTCATAGCATACTTGATTGATCCGACTGCGGAAGCATATGATACTCGTCTCATTTCTTCTATCTCAGCCTCTATACTCGGACTCTAAGTCTTACTCAGTTTGGTATTGCTTTGGAAAGGCAAGTCACCTTTCTTGGAGTTCCCCATGTTGAAACGCTTCAGTACCATGTCCAAGTAGGTACTTTGACTAAGTCCTATTCGTCTCTTACTCCTGTCTCTCAAAATCCTTATCCTGAGGACATAGGTAGCCTCTCCACGGTCCTTCATAGCAAAACACTTCCCAAGCCAGGACTAGACTTCCTGCAAGGTCGAGACGTCATTTCCTATGAGAAGTATGTCATCCACATACAACACGAGAAATCTAACCATCCTCCCACTAGCCTTGACATACACACATGACTCATCCTCGCTTCTCGAAAATCCTAAATCTTTTACTTTCTCATCGAAACAAAGATTCCAACTATGAGATGCTTGTTTCAATCCATATATGGATCTCTCAAGCTTAGACACTCTATTAGGGTATCTTGCATCGACAAAACCCTATGGCTGACTCATGTAAACATCTTCAGCCAACTTTCCATTAAGGAAAGCGATTTTGACATCCATCTGCCATATTTCATAGTTATGAAATGCAGCTATGGCCAACATAACCCTTATAGATTTAATATTTGCTACTGGTGATAAGGTCTCATCATAGTCAACTACCTGAGTTTGAGTAAATCCCTTTGCAACCAGTCGCTCCTTATATGTGTGTACTTTTCCATCCATGTCGTTCTTCTTCTTGAAGATCCACTTACACCCGACGGTCTTTCGACCCGGTTCATTGTCAACCCAGTTCCAAACTTGATTATCATACATGGACTGAATCTCATTATCCATAGCCTCCTTCCATTTAGCAGACTCAGGGCCTGCCATGGCTTCCTTGTAGTTGTTAGCCTCATCCAAATTCACCAATGTACTATTACTAATAAATGTATCACCTTCTGTAATAATATGGAAAACATAATAAAACTCAGGTGCAGTCCAAACTCTAGTGGAATGCCTCAGAGGTAAAGATTCATCAATAGGTTCAATAGGAGTTTCTTCCTCGGGTTGATCGCTAGTGTTTGAGGTTCCTTCATCGGTTTATACTTGAATCTCTTCAAGGTCAATTTGTCTCCCACTGTCCACATCTCGTGAGGTTTTTTGTTAACCTTATTTGTAGGGACTAGATTAAGGATCTGGGCAGCAGTCTCTAAGGCATACTCCTAAAATGAGATTGGTAATGAAGCTCGAATTATCATAGAACGAACAATGTCCAACAAGGTTCGATTGCGCCTCTCAACCACATCATTCATCTGTGGTGTCCTAGAAGGTGTCAATTGTGAAACAATTCCACTTTCCTTAAGATACTCGTGGAACTCGATACTAAGATAATCTCCTCCTCAATCGGATCGAAGTACCTTTATCTTCCTACACAATTGATTCTCCACTTCTGCCTTAAACTCTTTGAACTTTTTGAAGGTTTCTGACTTATGCTTGATTAAGTAGATATAGCCATACCTACTATAATCATCAGTAAAAGTCACATAGAAGCGGCTAGCATCTCTTGTGACTGATCTGAAGGGCCCACACATGTCAATGTGTATGAGATCCAACAAAACCTAACCCCTTTCACAAGTACCAGTAAAGGGTGACATAGTTATCTTTCCAAGTAAACAGGATTCGCAAGTTTCATCCGATTTCTAGTCGAATGATTCCAAGACTCCAGCCTTTTGGAGTTAGCCTATGCGCTTCTTGTTGACATGTCCAAGACGACATTGCCATAAGCATGCTTTATCCAAATCATTGAATGAATCAATATGTAACACATTGTTTCCTAGGTTATCTACAACATTCACAGTTTCATACACACCATTGCAAGGTAAAGCTTCAAAATAAAAGACACCATTATAATAAGCATAAATACCACCATTATAATTATTAATACCAAATGTAAAACCTTGTTTATACAAACAATGAAAGGAAATAATATTTCTCGCCATATCGGCAGAGAAACAACAATTATTCAAATCTAAATTTAAACCATTACTAAGCAATAAAGAATAAAATCGAATCTTGGTCACAAGCAACACATTCCTATTTACCATGATTAAGTTTATCTTCTCGTGCTCCACATCCGTACTTCTTTTTAGTTCCTACAAATCAGAACAAATGTGAATACCACAACCTGTATCAAGGACCCAAGAATTACCATGTGATGTTTCATTAGAATGAATAGTGTAAATACCTACAAAGGAGGGCTTGATTTTCCCATCCTTAATATCATGCAAGTACTTTGGGCAACTTCGCTTCCAGTGCCCCTTTTCATGGCAATGGAAACACTCTGCTTCCTTTGGATTGGTGGAGGGCACAACAGAACCAACTTTGGTTCTGCTAGAAGAAGATCCATCCCGGGACATTCCCTTGGAAGTATCCTTCCTCGTTTTACTCTTACCATGTCCAATTTCCAGGACAGGGGCAGTAGCAGTAGGAGTAGGAGTAGTAGCAACAAATTTTCCTTTCATGTTGCTTTCAGCAGTTCTCAGGATTCCCTGAAGCTAGCTAAGATTTACCTCCTCCTTGTTCATATGATAGGTCATACGAAACTAATCATAACAAGGAGGTGGGGAATGAAGAATAATATCAATAGCTAATTCTTCATCCAAGTTGACATTCAATTTTAGCAAGCAGTCCACATATCTTTGCATTTTCTACAAGTGGCCCGTGATGGACTCTCCATCCTTCATTTTAGTGGTGATCATGGAGGCTATGATCTCATACCTATCCTGTTGATCTGATTGATGGTATCTTTCCATCAAATCTTGGTGCATTTTATAGGGCCATAAGTCCTCATAGGACTTTTGTAGCTCATTAAACATGGTAGCTATCATTATACACGACACTTTTGTCGCGTCCGTCTCATGAACCCAACACTAAGTCCATAACTATTATTTTGGAATGTACTTGACCCGATGGTGCATGGTCCTTTTGGGTTGCCTTCACCAAAGCAACTTGATAGGATGAATTATGGAGAGAAAGGATTAAATATGATTTATTAATATATTATGAGAATAATATATTAAAGGAGAAATCATATTGGTTAATTAATATTAGTCAATAATTAATTGGTAATTAGTTTTGTGACTAAAAGAGATTAATTAAACTTAAGGGACTGGAATTGTAATTATAAGATAATTGCAATTTGGGCCATGGATTGTCTTTTATTATAAGGTGGACGAATTCTATGGGTGAAGCCCATATGAAATCGTCCAAGGCCTTATGGAAAGGGCTCCATGGGTTGCTTAGGGCTTAAGCATCCAAATTAGGGTTTCCTTGTTACATAACCCTAATTGCCTCACTATATATAGATCCCTTAAGGACTAAAAACGTGGCTAAGCTTCTTGCTAGGGTTTCACACGTTTTTTGGGTAGCCTCTAACCTCTCTCCTCTTCATCCTCTTGCTTATGGTGTTCGTGAGCCATTAGAGGAGTGACACTTGTGAGTCTAAGCGTTCCAAAGCCAATTCAAGGAGGAATTGGGATTGTTATTACTACATAAGAATCAAGGTAACATCTTAAACCTTATTATCATGTTAATATGATTACTTGAATGCTAGAATTAGGGTTTATAGTCTTGGATAACTTGCATGTACAATAGAGAAACCTAGATCCAAGCATTAGGGTTTGTATGAGCACATAGGATGTTCTTAGGACCAAAACCCATCAGTGGTATCAGAGCCTAGACTGGTTTCTATTGTATTGATGCTTGATATGGTTGAAAAATTCGATTTTTTGGTTTCTGGAGGCTGGACTCGCCGAGTCCATAGCTGAACTCGTCGAGTCCAATGCAGACTCGACGAGTCCAAGCTTGACTCGACGAGTCAACTCGTCAGATGGAGCATATCTCGGGATTTCTTGCTGTTTTTGCTTTGGGATAGTTACCTTATCATATTAGATAAATATAAATCCGATTTTATGATATATTTGACTATATTCTTGATCTAATTGAAGATATTTTATCAATTAATAAAATATTTGTTTCCTTATGTGATAATTGATTAATTATTTTGATTAAATTGATAAATCGTTTTGCAAGAAATCATTAAATAAATCAAATATGGATAATTATGTGATTAAATGTTAATTTTAGATTATTTGTTATTTGATCCTTGTGTTATGAAATGTTTCATATTTTCCCCTTTAGGCTTTATAGTTTAAATTTGAACCCAATAGTTTTGTTGTTTTGAAATTTAAATAGTCTAAACCCTAATGTTTTGAAATGTTTCAAAACTTGCCCTCAAGTTTTGGAATTTAAAAGTTGATTAAAAGTTTAATTAGGAATGTTAAATTCTAAAACCCTAGTATTGTTTTGAAAAAGTTCAAATCACACCCTTATGGTTTTATTAATTAATTAAGGTGTATAATTAAAAGAGGTTTAATAAATCCATAAAAGTTTCGGTTTGCAATTTAATTGAATTAAAAGTATGATTATTAAATTTGACCACCTAATATTTTAAAAGTGTAAAATACACCCTATACTATATATAACATTAAAAGTCTAACATTATATATATGTATGAGTAAAAGTCAGTCTTACCGTTAGTAGGCCTCATTCACGAAGCTGGTCTATAAGGGGTGTTTAAGGAAATTGTCTATTAAATGGCGATTGAATGGGTATCCACTCTTACCCACCGCACTCTTGACTACTGGAGGGTCGTTAGCCGAACGGCTAGGATTGGACGAAACCTTCCATTATAAGTATAATGAATTATTAAAGTAACTAAATGTTTTCATAAAATTCCCAATCTTAGTTACTTAGGCAAAAGTGAATTGATGCAATTCCATGAAATTACACTTTGTGCCCTTGCAAAGACGTTAGTGGAGCGTGTGTGGTATACCGGCACACTAAATGGTTCTAAGAAAAGGTAGCAAAGGGTGACTCAATGTTTGTCATAGTTCGGTGAAGCGTGTGTGGTTTACCGGCACATCGAATAGGTGACTATAACATGTGAGGGCACCATGTAAGTTTGCATGGTTATTCATACCCGCTTTGTGATCCTCGGCATCCCAGTTACAAACAAGAGGGGCATATCAAGATTTAAACATGCTATTGAAAGTTCAATGAATCTCAAAGGATCTTGGAGTTTTCATAGATTTAAAACTTAAATTTCCTTTTCGTTATTCGTGGTGGAAATTAGTGAATCGTCATTCACTTACCTTCAAATATTATGCAATTAGGGTTACGGCATCCCTCTCCCGAGTTGTAGAATATTGTGTTGGGTCCTAGCCTTAGTATTTCATTTGGGTGATTTACTAAGGACTCAATCAATCAACTAACTTGAATTTGTTTTCTCCCGTTTTGTAGATGTCAAAGTTTGACAACTATGGTCTTCTTAAATCCCGTGGAACAAGCATTCCACATGAAGATGATATTCCACGATTCGATCGAGGAACAAGAAATCATGCTTCACTTCCTCCTCCTCCTCCAATTATTCTCCCTAACCCACAAGTTCAAAGGCTTGAAAAGTTCAAGATCACACAAGCCCTTTTGGCAAGTAAACATAAAGAAGGAAAGTCGGTGTGTGCACACGTCCTAGGGATGAAGTCATACATTGATAGGTTAAGAATGTTGGGATCCGTTCTTTGTGAGGAAATGGCTGTTGATTGGGTTCTTCAGTCACTTCCTAACTCATATAGTGAGTTCGTAAGAGAGTACTATATGATGAACCGCGACGTGACCCTTATAGATCTCACCTATATGCTTATTGTTGCTGAATCAGCAATGGTTTGGCGCAATAGAAAAGCAAAGTTGATTAGCGAATCTGTCTTCAAGACCTCTATGGATATAGACAATGGCAACGAAAGACATGATATGATCGAAAAGTTTGATCATAAGAGAAAGGCAATGTCTGAAGTAGTTCCATGTCCTGTTCCAAATGAGTCAATCTGCTTTTATTGCCAAGAGAAAGGGCATTGGAGACGAAGCTGCCCCATTTACCTAAGAGATCTAAGAGATGGGAGAGTCGAAACGTATGGCTCTAATATAGGTAAGATCCATTAACTAACTCTTTTAAGCTTCTATTCTAGATTCTTAATACATAATGTGATAAGATTACAATTGATGTTTTGTAGGATCGAAGAAAAGAAAGGAAGCTTAAGGGAATAAGTGAGCAGAATCTAACCGTGAAGGAATGGATTTCGATTGCATTTCTCGAAGATTAGATTGTTGAACTACTACTTAGAGTTAGAATTAGATTGCTAAGAAAGATGTATTAGCATAGTTTTTCAATGAATTGCATTGTAAGGAAAAAAATTTCCGCAATAAAATAAATTTTGATTTTATATTATTTATCCTTCCAATGGCGTATATGAAAAATTGATGTTTGGATGTATCTATTATTAGCAATAATGGATTTGGTTCTTATTATGTTATTTATGGAAAGTCAAGAATTTACCAAATAGGGAGAGTTTCTCCCCCAAGTTTCAATTGGACAGAAACTTGGAATCATGCACCTTGGTTGCACGATGAATGAGAAATTTCATATTTGGAAATTAGACAAATTCATTGACAAAGTGTCAAGGGAAGGACTTGGAGATCGAATACACAAAGTTGCGTGTTGATCAAGTCCACCATAAGAGTTACAAAGATATTTGTCATGATTTACTAAAGGTTTAGTAAATATGATTATACTTACAAGATTAAGTGTAATTCTGAATTGATTGAAAAAGTTTAAATCAATAGCAGAACGAATAAGAAGAATCAAGTAGGCAGAAAGATAAAAGTTTATCCATTCTAAAAAGAAGGGAGAGTACCTTTTATGCTTTATGATAGGCCTTAATGATTAAGAACCATATCTCAATTGATCCTCTAAGTGAGTCTTAGTACAATTGTATGTTTAAGAAGAGGAATCAAGGATTGAAGAAATGGTTAAATCAAGAAGTCTATCATACTTCATTCCAATAACAAGTCTTAAAGTTAAGATTGTGACAATGAGTGAAAAGTATTAAAGGTTTATAACATTCATCAAATGTGGAAAGTTGTGATGTCTTGGATAAGACAAAGACCAACTAGGACCAATTTATGAAGAGTTTTTATAAAAGCTACACTAACTCTTGAATATTTGTTTGTCAAGAAATGTCTTGACAAGAGAATCTTATACGTCAAGGAGTAAGTGGGAGTCTTAATGGTCTTGAAAGGTTTCAAGAACAAATCAAATAGACCTTATCAATCATCACTAGCACACGAGTTGAGGTTTACAACCTATCGTGTTGACATTATTTTTTTTCTGTGCCAATCCAATCGAGTTAATTATGCATATGAGTCCTATGAGTTCTCATTTGAATGCATAAAAGGCAAGGGCCTTGATCAATGGAAAGTACATTGATAAGAAAAGGTGAGCTGCTTAACTACTTGGAAGACATGGTGGGCAGCTGTGCTACCATAAGGCAAGAAATCAAGATTAAGAAAGTTCGGTCCATATGAGTTTAAATTTGTCGTGAACTTTGGTTTTGACAAATTCACATGGATAGGAACAAATACACCGTTTAAATCTAAGTGTCATAAGATTTCCTCCTTCATGAAAATGATTGTGAGGAAATGCTTTCACTAAGAAAGATTTTAGGAAGATAGTGATTGTAAAATTGCATTCTCCAATTCGATTATGGTTATGGTATCCCTTTCCATAATTTGAATTGTGAGGTTTGGCAATTGTTTACACACAAATATGAACTATCTATGGCAAAGGTGTATCAGTTCAAGAAGCCTTGATAAAAGATTATCAAAGCACTAAGTATTAGAAACATGAACTTAAGAAATTCAATAAGCATTGTTTTTCTGAAAGTTAAGCTGTTTCTAAAGACATGTCGAAGCTAGTGGGAGCATAAGTGTTATGTTTTATAATAATTATCATGATAGTTGGAGCATAAAAGTTATGATTGTATGATTATTAAGGCACGTATTGCAAGTTGGAAATATTAATTATAGAAAATAAGAGTTATACCTTGCAAAGTCGTAAGGGTTGTAAAGTTGTTTTGCTATAATTAAGGGAGAGAATATTATGCTTCATTTCAAATCTAAAGGACTAGGTTGAGAAATGTTAATATATTTAGTCAATGGTACATAGTGTGTTCTTAAAATTTCGATTATGATTACAGCATTCCTCTTCACAATTCGAATTTTGAGAACATAGCAAATAAAACATTATGCGTCGTGTCCCATATGCTTCGGGTATAGGATCGATTGCAAATGCTTTAATATTTGACCATTCTAAAATTTTCCAAATGTCTAGCGCATTTAGAGGGAAAAGGGACTAGAATCGGTTTTGACTAAAATAATTAAGCAACTATCAAAGGACAATCCAAAGTTCGACGAGGATTGGTCGCTTGTGAGTAGTTGGAAGCATGGTATTGGATGGACCATATCGACATTATTATGAATAGAAAAGATTCTATTAAGAATAAGTTGTCATATGGAAAACATGGAAATGTTTCCATATTGGATGGACCATATCGACATCATTACGAATAGATAAGATTCTATTAAGAATGAGTTGTCATACGGAAAATATGGAAGCGTGTCCATATTAGGAATTGAATATTGACAAATCTATGTCTAGATTAGAAACTTTTATGCAAAAGGATGTTCAAAGAATGTACTTTGAGTGAGAGAGATCACGTCTATGGAATTGTTTTGTAACAATCTCGATAGAGGACTTTGTAATATCATTGGCAATAGTCTTTGTGATTTTGGTGCAGTGACATTACGAAAGGATCGTTGCATAGAATGTTAGAATCTAGCATATTCTATAAGTAGCAAGAATTTGATATTCTTTCACTTATGAAAAAAGATTTGGAGTTGTGAAATGAGAATGATTGGAAATGTGCTCAATTTGGTCTATTTCACAAAAGTGAGAACCATAGGTAAACATTGTGTGCATGCTAGGAGCATGGGACAAGTGTAATGATTCAAGTAAGAAGTTGATTACCCGAAACGACAAATAATGAGTAATCAATATGGTGATAAATAAAAGGTGTTTTATTTATACTCAAAGGTTTGAGGCCATATGGGATTAGTATTATTCTTGTGTTTCACATTTGCATGTTTTGACTTCCAGAATAATTGAGTGTATTAAGAATAATCGAATTATTCAAACGGGCCACAGTCGTTCATATGTTGGAAGTAGATATGAATGAAGACTGTCGTGAATTGGTGTGTGGATTGTCTAGAGGAGTATTAGACATAAGCAAATGTTTGCTGCAATGTTCATGAGTGCTTATGAATATGATTTGAGCATTGGATTAAACCCACGCTCACTTGGATCACTCCATGGATTGTGTCACGAGTGATTGGTGAGACGATAACATCTTATATTCTTGAAACCGACATGTGTGAGTTGTATCTTAGTGTTATAAAACATATTGTTGTGTGTGATTCGGTGAGTGAGTGCAAGCAACCATTGTATCAAAGTTTATCTGTTCCTTTTATCCAAAGTAGGATCAAAGCGATATCTTTGGGCCCCTCGATGATTTAGTGATGACAAACATAAATGCTCGGCCGGGCTAGGGCTAATTTGATTTGCTCAATTAGTCAGTCGTCATAAATCGGGAATCAAGATATAGTACAAAGAGAATGATTTGAAATCATATCTCATATGATATCTAGAATGGAGGAATATGTGATCCCTTATCTAAGGACACACGTATCTGATATGATCAGAGTTGACAGCGGCTTTGGAAAGCTACGATTGCAGATCAGGATCTGTAGTCATACGCAGAATAGTTATTAGACTTATCCAAGTGGGAGACTGTTGGATTAGTGTCTAAGTCCATAACTATTTTGGTATGTACTTGACCCGATGGTGCATGGTCCTTTTGGGTTGCCTTCACCAAAGCAACTTGATAGGATGAATTATGGAGAGAAAGGATTAAATATGATTTATTAATATATTATGAAAATAATATATTAAAGGAGAAATCATATTGGTTAATTAATATTAGTCAATAATTAATTGGTAATTAGTTTTGTGACTAAAAGAGATTAATTAAACTTAAGGGATTGGAATTGTAATTATAAGATAATTGCAATTTGGGCCATGGATTGCCTTTTATTATAAGGTGGACGAATTCTATGGGTGAAGCCCATATGAAATCGTCCAAGGCCTTATGGAGAGGGCTCCATGGGTTGCTTAGGGCTTAAGCATCCAAATTAGGGTTTCTTTGTTAGATAACCCTAATTGCCTCACTATATATAGATCCCTTAAGGACCAAAAACGTGGCTAAGCTTCTTGCTAGGGTTTCACACGTTTTTTGGGCAGCCTCTAACCTCTCTCCTCTTCATCCTCTTGCTTATGGTGTTTGGGAGCCATTAGAGGAGTGACACTTGTGACTCTAAGCCTTCCAAAGTCAATTCAAGGAGGAATTGGGATTGTTATTACTACATAACAATCAAGGTAACAACTTAAACCTTATTATCATGTTAATATGATTACTTGAATGCTAGAATTAGGGTTTATAGTCTTGGATAACTTGAATGTACAATAGAGAAACCTAGATCCAAGCATTAGGGTTTGTATGAGCACATAGGATGTTCTTAGGACCAAAATCCATCAATTTGCTCATCAATTTCCTTCAGCTCCTTGTCAAGGACATATTCTTTGTCCTCATTTCGAAGGTCCATGCGAATGTTTCTAATCCATTGAAGTTGGATCCATTAAAGATGATTCTCCTTACTAAGTTCATTAGGGAGAAAGAGCCAAAAGGATTTGAGCCTAAAGCATTTTTTGGAATAGACATTTCTAAAAGAAAAGGAACAAAGTTTGGATTAGATGAGTATCCTAAATATAAGACCCAAATGAGATATTAAGGCTAGGATCCAACGCATTATTCTACAATTGCGAAGAGGGATGCCGTAATCCAATTGTAAAATATTTCAAGGTAGCTAAATGACGATTTGCCAATTTCCACCATGAAAAACAAAATAGATTATTATGTTTTAATTGGATTGGAAATTCCAAGATCTTTGAGATTCATTGAACTTTCAATGGCATGTTTAAATCTCGATTGTGCCCTCTCAAGTTTGTGACTGGGATGTCGAGGATCACAATCAAGGTGTGAATAACCATGCAAATATACTTGGTATTCTTAATGTTACAAATCACTTAATCAATGTGTCGGTTAACCACACACGCTCCACTAACGACTTAATAAAGTCAAAAGTGTAATTTCATGCGCTAGCACCATTTCACATTTTTCCTAAAGTAACTAAGATTGGGAATTTAATAAAAGTTTAGTTATATATAATTTCATTATGCTTTTAACAAGAATTAATTTATTATCCTAACGCTCGGCTAATGACCCTCCACCAGTCAAGGAAGCGGTGGGTGAGAATGGACACCCATTAAACTGTCATTTTATAGACAGTAACCTTATACCCCCCTTATAGACCGGCTTTGTGAATGAGGCCAACTAACGGTAAGACTGACTTTATCTTATATATATATATATATATATATATATATATATATATATATATATATATATATATATATATAAGTATCAACATTTAATATTATAATAGTATAAGGGTAGAATTTTAATCTTTTTAAAACTCTAGGGTTTTGGAGTTAAATGTCTTATTAATGTGACTTTACAAATTCCAAAACTTGTGGGCAAGTTTTGAAAATTTTGAAGACCTTTCATGTTCATAACCTATGAACCATTATAAGTTTTACTATCCATGAATGTGACTTTTCATATAACTTGAGGAGAAGTTACAGTAACACATTACATTAAAATTAGATCAAATTTTGGGATCAAACACAATTATCATGTAATTTTTTTCTATTGATCTAAACAAACTCATAACAAGACAATTCATATCAAATACTACATATAATTACTTTATTATCCAAACATTTGACAATTTCCTATTAAATGGATGAAGACTATCATTATCAATCAGAAAATACAATTTTTATGATTACAAAACTGTTTGTGGTAATGAATCTATCCATTTTTGTCTAAGAACTCGAAGTTTCTACACACAAGAGCACCAACTCATCGAGTACATGAACTTGACTCGCCGAGTTGCTGCCTTACTTAGTGGACTTGTCGAGTCTATTCATGGACTCGGTGATTACATCTGTTAGAATGTAGAAAAGCCAATTTTTCAGCTTTGAAAACTAGTGTGCATCAAGTATAACAGAAAGCAATCCTAGGGTCTGATACCACTGTTGGCTTTTCAGCACTATAACACTCCTATGGTGCAGATGCAACCCTAGATGCTTTGGAACTATGTTATCTCTAATTATACATGCAATTTTCAAATTTCCAAAGCATATAATTTAACTAGCATACAATTGAATATAACAACTAGTTAGATTGCTTACCTCGTGTGTAGTTCTTGGTCTTTGGAAGCTTGAGCACCTCAAATGTAATGCCACTAATGTATCACAAACACCAAATGCAAAGGAGGCTTTTAGAGAATAGGTTTAGCTAGTATAAAATCGGCTTACACACATATGTAGAGATGGGGTGTCGATTTTGACACATGGGGGTTCAATATATAGTGTTACATACTCTAGAGTTTCATCCATGTAACCCTAATGCACCATGACCTTCCATATCCCTAAGGATCCATGGATTAAAGCTCCATGGACTATCCATGAACCACTTATCCCACCCCAATGGATCTTTGGCCCACACTATAAAAATGGTTGATTTACATAATCAACCCCTTTCATTTAGTTAGTCTCTTTTGATCACAAAATTAATTTAAAATTAATTCTTTATCAATACTAATTAATTAATATGATTTCCCAATTAGTATATTATACTTATAATATATGAATAAATCATCAAAAAACTTTATTCTCAAAAAGTCCATCCTATCAAATTGCACTGATGAAGGCAACCCAAAAGGACCATGCTACAATCTGGTCAAGTACATACTAGAGATAGTTATGGGCTTAGACACCAAATATAACTATTCTTGGGTTTACTATTAGTGTAAAAATGACAAATAAAGTGTTAGGAAGTTAAATCCACCAATGAGATCATACCAAGATTACTCCCACTTGTTTGCATTTATAGAGACCATTATCCGACTAGTTGCCCAATTATTGAATACATACGAATCATGTGTAGCAAAAGATTTCAACATCACTAGAGAGATAAAATGTGTACTGCATTCTCGATAGAGCATGTGATACAAGGTTCCATGGCACTAGAATGCCAAAACCGCTTATTCAATATTTCTCCACAATTATGAGCTATAAACTAATCACACAGAAGCTTAATATATCATGATTACTCCAATGACACAAGTTGAATTTCAGGGACAAAGTTCCTTTAATGGGGTCAGAATGTCACAACCAAGAAGAATGTGTCACCACCCGAAATAGTGATACACATAAATATATTAGAATAAGGTTATAACATTTAATAACATCAAATAGTTTCGAAATCTCGTACTCGAAAATACACCGCCAACTAATCAGTAAAGCCAAGAAATTAGAGCACAAAAAAGTCATAATATCCTACGAATGGGATCACATACCAGGAAAAAAATGCATCGACACGATCCCGATAATACAAAATTTGTAAAAAAAAAACGCCAAAAAGTCACAACGTAAAAAGCTACCAAGTAAACGGTTGACTTGTAGCCAAAGTCACCAAAAAGAAAATTGAAATACCTCAAAATAAAAAAATTTAAACAAAGAATGTCAAAAAAGGAACCCGTATGAGATAATTATGACTTTTTATAAAATCATAGCTAATATAAAAATTTAGGCTAAAAATAAAAGTTAGAATTATCCAAAAATAAACTAAAGGGAAGTTATAGTACTCATCGAGACCTACACATTTGTATAAAGGTCTTGAAAACAGAGTTTGTAGACAGAAAATATGACATTTACATGATTTTAAAATCTGAGCGCGTGCACCCGCACTCCGCACGTGTATTGACACCAAATTCGTGAGTATTTAGATGATGTGGCACATAGAAAAATGACACATGCCAAACTCTGGGTAGTGCCAACATGTGTGTGCACGACGCGCGTACCAATGACATCGCGTGTGCCCCAAAATCCCTTACTATAAATAGAGGTCTCTACCTTCTTCATTCTCATACCCATTTATCTCTCTCTCTCTCTCTCTCTCTAACGGATCCCCTTTTTCTTCATAACAATTCCCGAACCTCTAAAGTTCCAACACAACACACCAAGTACAAGAAGCATGCTTCAAGGTTGAATTACATAGGGAATACATGTGATAATATTGTTGGCTTAGGTGTCTAAGCTCATAAATATAATTGGTATATACTTGAATTAATAGTGGCCTGGTCCTTTTAGGTTTCCTTCACACGTGCAACTAGACAGGACGATTAATTGAGGAAGAGGAAGAATTTATTAATTGATTAATAAATTGGAATTAATGATTATTAATATGTTACGGAAATAATATGTTAATTAGTAATCATATTATTAATTAATAATTAATCAAAAACTAATTTGAAATTATTTTTGGGATTAAAGGAATTAATTAAAAATACAGGGACTAAAAGTGCAATTGTTCAATAGTTGAGCAAAAGGGTCCAGAACCTACCTAGGGAATGGTGGACAGTTTTTAATGTGTATATGGGAGATTGTTCTAGAGTTTCTAGAATATCATAGCATACATGGATAATTAAAGGAGGTGGATAATTACGAAATTTGAGATTAGTGTTATCCATGGCATCCTTGGCGTACTATAAATAAAACCCTAGAGGCTTTGAATTTCAGCCACTCTTTTTGAAGAAGCTAGAACCAAAAATTACCTCCTCCTTTCTAATATCATTCTCTTGTATTGTGTGTTTGTAAGCCATTAGAGGTGTTACACTTGTGAAACTAAGTTCTCAAGCTTGGAGATCTACAAGATATTCATTGTTATTACAATATTATAATCAAGGTATGTAACCTAACCCTATTTTGATGAGAATTTCGAAAATAGTGTACCTTTCCTAGGGTTTCTCCTTTTGTGTTCAAGTTTGCGTGTTCAATAGAGAAAACCTAGATCCAAAGCATTAGGGTCGCATGTAGACTTAGGAATTGTTGTTATGCTTAAAATCTATCAGTGGTATCAGAACATAGGATTAGTTTTATGTTGAATATGACACAATTGTGAATTGTTCAAAGGAGAAGGGAACAGAATCATCATTTTGTTCATCGAACTCGACGAGTTCATATTGGAACTCGACTAGTGCATTACCCAAACTCGACGAGTTGGACTGTCAGATCCAAAATTTTCGGTTTTCATAATTATGTCATGGATTGATTAGGATAAATACCTTAAATTTGTTTTAATTGTTTAAAATTTGATATTTCAATCAGTAATTTTGTATCCTTATCATGAATTCATGATTGGGTTAAAGTTCTTGATAAAGATAAAATTAATTTGTTAACTTAATTATTAAAAATTTAACCTAGTATTTTTGAAAAGTTTTAAAAATACACCCTTGGTTTTAAAGTTAAAAATTTAAATTAAAAAGTTTAATCTTGAAATTTTTAAATTTAGAACCCTAGTATTTTAAAAGTTTGAAATACACCCTTATATATATTATAAAATTACAAGTTAATATTTATATATATATATATATATATATATATATATATATGTGTGTGTGTGTGTGTGTATAGGAAAAGTCTGTCTTACCGTTAGTAGACCTCATTCACGAAGGTGGTCTATGAGGAGAGTTTAAGGAAGCAACCTATAAAATGACCTACATTGGGTTTCCACTCTTACCCACTGCTCTCTTGACTACTGGAGGGTCCTTAGCTGAACGAGTTTGATAGACACTTAATTCTCATTAATAAGTATAATGAAATATATAAAGTAACTAAATGTTTTTATAAAATTCCCAATCTTAGTTACTTTATGAAAAATGTGAATTTGATGTTAATCCATGAAATCACACATTGCACTTTATAAAAGTCGTTAATGGAGCGTGTGTGGTTAACCAACACACTAATATGGACTTATAAATGGTGGCAATGGGTAGCTCCCAAATTATCGTTGATTAATAGAGCTTGTTTAGTTAACCAACACATTAATTAGACGATAAATGACAACGAGAGTAACAAGCTAATTTGCATGGTTATTCACACCTTATTTGTGATCCTCGGTATCCTAGTCACATATGGAAAGTGCATAATTGATATTAAACATGCCATTGAATAGTTCAATGAATCTCAAAAAATCTAGGAATTTCATTTAAAACTTAATTTGCTTAAAATTTCGTTTTCATTGTGGTGAAATTGGTAAATCGTTATTTACCTACCTTTAAATCATTTGCAATTGGATTACAGCACCCATCTTTTGAATTGTGAATTATTTATTTGGATCCTAGCCTTAATATTTCATTTGGGTGTTACATTAAGGATTTTCTTATTTAATCAAATATTATCCTTTTTCTTTTTCAAATGTTAACTTCAAACGATGCTTCCGATTCCTCCAACAAAAACTCCAACCATTTCTCGCTCTTGAGCATCTACTTGAAGGTCACCTTTGATGGTTCTAATTTCAATGATTGGATCCATAACATCAAAATGGCCTTGCGGTTTGAGGACAAGGAATATGTTCTTGAAATGGAGTTGAACGAGATTGATGAAACTAAATCTACTCCTAAAGAAACTGCAAAATATAGGAGACACTACAATGATGCTACCATAGTGGCATGCGTCATGGTGGCTACTATGACTCCCGAGCTGCAAAGGTTTTATGAGGACTATCGGCCTTGGGAGATGCGCAAGGACTTGCTAGAGAAGTACCATCAGCGAGCCCGTCAAGAAAGGTAGGAAATAGTCAAGATACATAGAACTAGCAAGATAAAGGATGGATATTTCGTCACGACCCACTTGCAACACATGTAACGTTATGTGGATTGTCTGTTGAAGCTTAATGTTAACTTCGATGAGGAATTGGTTATGAAATAGTGTTGCACTCGTTCCCTAGCTCTTATGATCAGTTTGTTATGACTTATCATCTAATCAAGGAGGAAACTAAATTTAGTCAACTACAAAGCTTGCTAAGGACCGCTGAAAGTGGGATGAGGGGAAAGATTGTTGCCTCCACTCCTAATGTTGTTGCTCCCGTCTTGGCAATAGGGAAAGGGAAAGGGAAGAAGAGGAAATCTCCCTCGAAACAGAACTAGAAGGGAAAGTCTCATGTCGGGTCATCATGTAATGGCCCTAAGGGAAAATCTAGTTCCGGAGCTCCCCTTGCCTCTGATCCAAAGGAGGCTAGTTGCTTTTACCGCCATGACAAAGGGAATTGGAAGAGAAGCTGACCCCAAGTACTTTCAAGACATAAAGGAGGGAAAGGTTAAGCCAACCTCCGTAGGTATTCACACTATTCTATCTAAAAACTCATCACATTCGAAATCTTGGGTCTTGACATAGCGTGTGGTTTTCACATTTGCTCTACCTTGCAGGGACTAAGAAATAGTGAAGATGCGGAGCATGGGAAGATGAACCTAATTATGGGAAATAAGAGATCGTCACATGTTACCAAGATTGGAGTTTATTCTTTAGTGCTTAGTAGTCAGTTATGTTTAGATTTAAATAATTGTTGCTACTCGTTAGAAATGACAAGAAATATTACTTCATTTTATGTTTTATATAGACAAGGTTTTAGATATTCTTTTGATAATGAGAATGGTTCTATTTTATGATTATTATAATGGTGTATTTTATTTTGAAGCATTACCTTGTGATGGATTGTATGAAACTATGATGGTTGTAAAAAATTTATGAAGTAGTGTGTTGCAAATTGATTCGTATAATGGTTTAGACAAGGCATGCTTGTGGCATTATCATCTTGGACATGTCAATAAGAAACACATTGCCCAACTCCAAAAGGATGGAGGGTTGGAATCGTTTAACTTAAGGTTGGATGATACATGCGAGTCTTGTTTACTTGGAAAGATGACTAAATCACTTTTCACGGGTTCATGTGAAATAGGTGAGGGATTGTTGGATCTTATACACACAGATGTGTGTGGGCCCTACAGATACACCACAAGAGATGCAAATCGATTTTACACAACTTTTACCGATGATTATAGCATATATGGACAGATCTACTTAATCAAGCATAAGTTAGAAACCTTTGAAAAGTTCAAAGAACTCAAACATGAAGTCGAAAATCAATTGGTCAGGAAGATCAAGATGCTCAGATCCGATAGGGGTGGTGAGTATCTTAGTATTAAGTTCTACAACTACCTTAAGAAATGTTGAATTGTTTCACAATTGACACATCCTAGGACACCACAACTTAATGTTCTGGCTGAGAGGCGTAATTGGACCTTATTGGACATGGTTCGTTCCATGATGAGTCAAGCTTTACTATCAATCTCATTCTGGGGTATGCCAGAAACTGTCACCCACATTCTAAATCTTGTTCCGAAAAAGAAGGTTTCCAAAACACCTCACGAGATGTGGATAGGGAAGGTTCCTCGTTAGCACATATCAAGGTTTGGGGTTGTGAAGCTTTCGTTAGATGAGAGACTCACGACAAGCTTGAACCTCAAAGTGAGCGATGTAATTTCATCAGCTATCCATAGAATTCCTTTGGATACTTGTTCTACAAACCTAGTGAGAAAGTGGTCTTCGTAGCACTAAGAGGATTCTTTCGAGATAACGCTCATATGCAAAGAGGACAGTGGGAGTGCAACTGATCTTGAAGAAATTCAAGAGCCAAGTGATGAAGGAACCTCTAACACTAGCACTCAACCCGAGGAAGAAATTCATGTTGAACCTATTAACGATTCGTTACCTCTTAGACGTTCCACTCGAGTTAAAATGACACCAGAGTTTTATGGTTTCCATATAACTACAGATGGTGAAATATTTATTAGTGATAGTACACTATTAAATTTGGATGAACCTTCTAGCTACAAGGAAGACAAGGCAGGCCCTGAGTCTGCCAAGTGGAAAGAAGCAATGGACAGCGAGATCCAGTCCATGTATGATAATCAAGTTTGAAACTTGGTTGATAGTGTACCAGGTTGAAAGACAGTTGGGTGCAAATAGATCTTCAAGAAGAAGACCTACATGGAAGGAAAGGTGCACACCTTCAAGGCTTGACTACTTGCAAAGGGCTTTACTAAAACCCCATGGGTTGACTATGATGAGACCTTTTCACCAGTAGCCAAGATTAAATCTATTAGGGTTATGTTATCCTGCATTTCATTACTATGAAATTTGGCAGATTGATGTCAAAACTGCTTTCCTTAATGGAAATTTGATTGTGGGTGTTTACATGAGTCAGCCAGAGGGTTTTGTGGATGCTAAATACCACAATAGGGGGTGTAAGCTTAAGAAATCAATCTATGGATTAGAACAAGCATCTCGTAGATGGAATCTTTTCTTCAATGAGAGAATCAAAGAGTTTGGTGTCTCTAGAAGTGAGGGTGAATCTTGTGTATATGTCAAAGCTAGTGGGAGTATAGTCACTTTCCTAGTATTTTATTTTGATGACATACCACTTATAAGAAACGACATTCCTGCTTTGCAGGAAGTTAAGTCCTGACATGGAAAGTGTTTCGCTATGAAGGATATAGGAAAGGCTGCTTATATTCTAGGAATAAGCATTTTGAGAAATAGGAGTAGAAGACTAATAGGAGTAGAAGTAACCATGCAAATTACTTGGTACTCTTAATGTTTATCACTCAATCGATGTGTCGGTTAACCACACGCGCTCCACCGACCTATAATAAACCTTAAGCCACCCTTTGCCTACCATTTTAAGTCCAGGTTAGTGTGTCGGTTAACCACACATGCTCCACTAACGACTTAAGCAAACTGAAAAGTGTAATTTCATGGGTTAAAACCTTATTCACATTTTCCTAAAGTAACTAAGATCGAGAATTTATAAAAAACATTTAGTTACTTTACATTTATCATCGTTTTAATGAATAATTAAAGTCCTTGTCCTATTCGTTCGGCTAACGACCCTCCACCGGTCAAGGAAGCGGAGGGTGAGAGTGGACACCCTTTAAGCTGCCATTTTATAGCCAACAACCTTATACCCCTTATTGACCGGCTTTGTGAATGAGACCTACTAACCGTAAAACGACTTGTTCTTATATATACATACATATATATATATATATATATATATATATATATATATATATATATATATATATATATATATATATATATTAACTTATAAGATTATAAAGTATAAGGGTTGAATTTTAACTTTTAAGATTCTAGAGGTTGGAACTAAAGTTTTGAAATTGACTTTACATGTTCCAAAACTTGAGGTCAAGTTTTGTAACTTTCAAAACTTTTCATCTTTCATAACTTATGAGTTAAATGGTTTATTAAAATGAGAGACTTTTCATTTTATGTAACCTATGTGTTTCTTTAATGGACTTTAAAAGAGTGACTTTTGGTAATCCATAACTTGAGGACAAATTATTGATTCCATTAAAACACATCAAGATCAAGAATTAAGCTAACAACCAAGTTGCAAATAATTCCTATGATCTTCTAAATTTATAAGTTCATGAACATTCATATCAACAATTTCAAGAATCATAAATAATCCATACAAAACTTGAAATTTCGATAATAACCATTGAAAATAGATTAGCATAACCGTTACACCATCTAAAACAAGTTTTATAAGACCAAAACAGTTTAGGGTAATGTTTCTAGTCCATTTCCAGCAGCAAAACTCGAAAAACTGCTCACTGGATGACAAACTCGTCAACTTCATCAAGGAACTCGTCGAGTTCATGTATTAACTCATGACCTCGGTGAGATTTTGGCCAGAACTCGTCGAGTTTTCTTGTCTGGGCAGTTTTTGGCTTTTGAAAAACAAGTTTGCATCAAGTATCAAGTAAACAAGCCTAGGCTCTGATACCACTAAGGGTTTTGAGCATTCTAACACTCCTAAAGTGTACATGCAACCCTTGAAACCTTGGATCTATGTTTTACTAAGATACATGGAAATTTGATTCTCCAAGGTTCTTCAAGTATCTAGCATAGCATGGGAACTTGAATCATAAATCTAGTAAGAAAAACATACCTTTCTTGTTGTTTGGATTCCATGAGAACCTTGTGAGCCTAGCACCTCAAGTCTGATGCCTCAAATGTCTCACACAACACCACAACACTTGAAATAACCTTGAGAGAAGTTTTCTTATCACTCAAATCGGATGGCCCTCTTATTCTATTCTTAGTGTGCTAATTTTGCTAGTCATGGGGTTCTTATATAGTTGTGTCACAAGTAGGGTTACTCCATGTAAACCCTAATGTGTATTGCTTTCAATATTCCATGATCCATGGATTTGTAACCTCCATGGACTATCCATGGAGCACCTTATGGGTTTTAGCCCAAGTCATATAAACCATGGATCATTAGCTCACTATACAAGAATAGATGATTTACACAATCAACCCCATATATTTAATTAGTCTCTTTTTGATCACTTATTTAATTCCAAATTAATTCTTGATCAATACTAATCAAATAATATTATTAATATATTAGAATGTATAATGTATTAATAAACCTTAAGTGTCATTTTTCTCATTTAGTCTATCCAAATGTTGTAATGCCATGCAACCCAAATGGACCATGCTAACCGGGTCAAGTACATTCCAGGAATAGTTATGAACTTAGACACCTAATCCAACAGAGAATTCAAAGAAATGGGAGTTACCTATCCAAAGTAATACCAAGTTGAGTAAGACTCAGACTCCGAGTACCGATGCATAAATAGCATAAATGTGTCGAGTCCCATATGTTTCCGCCATTGGATCGATCATGTGTTCTATAACATGTACTCGCCCTGACATGGGTTTTGCTTTTAGGATGGTTAGTCAATATTAGGGAAATCTGGTTAAAGCTCATCGGATAGTGGTTAAGAACATACTTAAGTATCTGCGAAGAACTAAGGACTGGGTGCTTATGCTTGGTGGTAGTGATGACTTAAGAGTTACTGAGTACAGTGACGCCAACTTTCAGACAGAAAAAGACAACTTCCGTTCTCAGTCCGGCTAGGTGTTTACCTTTATTGGAGGAGCAGTAACTTGGATGAGTTCCAAGCAGGAAACCGTGGCTGCTTCCACTTGTAAATTAGAGTATATTTCTGCTATCGAAGCATCAAAGGAGGCTATATGGTTGAATAAATTCATTGGAGATCTTAGAGTAGTGTCATCCAGTGAGGAACCAAGGAGCCAAGAGATCATGGTAGATCTAGACATATCGACAGAAAATATCACTTTATCAGACATCATGTAGAAGACTGAAGCCTTGTGATTAAGAGGGTATCATTAGAAGAGAATATTGTTGATCCACTCACAAAGGGTCTTAGTAGGATTATGTGACATCCCCAAAATCTCGGCCAGAAAAGACCGATTTTCATTTATGCTTTTAAATATTTTCAGAGTAAATCCTTTTGATTTGAAAGAGTTGCGGAATTTGTTCCCAAAAACAAAACATGATAAAACAATGTTTACCGAAGCATTTCATAAAAGAAATGTATTTTCATTATAATCAAAACTCGGGGTGTCATGTTCCGATACAGACCAATAAGCATAAGCGAATACATTACAAGTCATATAACAAATATAAACATATGCAGACTTGTAAACAAAACAACTTGATGGTTCATCCATCTCATGCCCTTCCGCCACTTCCTGTAATACAATTAAAACTGAGTGGGTCAGGCTTGGGAGCCTGGTGAGCATATAGGGTTTTCAACCCACAATAAATATCATATTTAATTTTCACCAACCAACAATAACCCAATTACCCATTCCCGTTATTCTCACTTTAATGTCCCTAAAACAACTAACATAAGGGAGCTAGTCTAAGAATATTTCATCGGGGCGACAACACATGCTTCGGGGGTACCTCAGCAATATAAGTCAAATAAGGCAACCATGAGGGGGATGGAGTACATCGAATGAACACCCAAGTTCATTAACACCTACAGGTGGCGAACCTGCTAATGTTTCCACGAGACTGTCTAGAATAGCCAGTGGTCGTCATCTAAACTCCGCTAGATGACTCAATCAAACAACAACGAGGCCTCTCATCTGTTTATTACACACCAACTGTCTACCTATGTTCTACCCAACATATTAGTAGATAAAAATATACATTTGTATACATAGTTTAAAGAAAACATGTATAGCATGCTTTAAGCAACACATATATCACATAACAGATGAGGCACATACACACATAACACATATCTCATAAAGAAATAAGCAGATCTATAAGATAGAAGAGAGTGAATACTCATTCACACATAACACAACCAAATATATACACATAGCACGTATTTTATATATAATACTTCGTATTATTGTATTTGGAAAGAAAATAACTACACACTCACTTGATCAGAAGATGATCCGACAGCACTACGGCTTATAGAAGTAGTAATCCACAACAGATCTGGAAGATCTTCACAAAAATTGAACTTCTCGCGGGCAGAGCTTCGACTCGGGAACCACACTTCTCGGGATCTTCGGGGTCTCGGGACTTGCCTCGGGGCTAGAGTATGATACCGGGGCTTCAGGGTATTTCTGGCACGCAAAACGATGCAAAACGGGAGAGAAGAGAAGAAATTGGCAATTGGGTCGGCTGCCTTCGGTTCCTATTTATAGGAGGCTGGAGCCTCGGAGTACGCGGGGCGTACTGCCCAAAACGTCATTGCTTACGTATCTGAAGTGCTCGAGTGCGAGTGTCGACATCCCTCGGAGTATGCGGGGCGTACCTCGGATCAGATCGGTGACTCCTTCGGATAATGCTTCCGAATTTTGATTTAAATTTAAATACAAAATGATTAATAAACTTCGGAAATTCATAACTTCTTCATACGAACTCCGTTTTCGACGTTCTTTATATCCACGGAAAGGTGAGACCATGCTCTACGACTTTCGTTTAGACTCCGTCGGCTAATTTTGAATTTATTTTTATTAATTATTTTTAATAGGCCGCGACAGAAACTTTCGTTATAAATTCATACCTTCTTCGTTTGACGTCCGTTCTCGCCTAACATTTTATCGCTTCGATACCAACAATGAGATCTTCGATTCTCATTTAGATTGCTTCGGCTAACAACCGCTCGATCTCAAATCGAGTAAACCAGGTTGTATACCGGTAAGCCGGAACTTCGATAAATCATAACTTCCTCATACGAAGTCAGATTTGGGCATTCTATATATATTCGGAAACCTCGTTTCAATTACTACAACATTAATCGAATATATTAAGTTTATTTTACACTTAAATTTTGACGCTTATTTTTATTCTTAATTAATCAAACCACATAATTAAGCAATTAAGCACAAAACACAAAATACTCAAATAATACAATCTTATTACTTCAAAATGGGTTACAAAGGTCAACCTAGACTATTTCATTGCTACAAATGGCAAGCCCGAAACACAGGCGTTACAATTCTCTCCACCTTAGAATGATTCCGTCCCCGGAATCACACATCAACAAACAAATGCGGATAGCGACTCAACATGTCACTCTCCGTCTCCCAGGTGAGATTCGGCCCATTCGTGTGTTTCCATCGGACAAGCACTAACCCAACCATTTTGCGTCGCAACTTCTTAGTCTTTCGGTCAACAATTGCCTCTGGTTCTTCAATCAACCTTTTGTTCTCATCAATTCTCAATTCAGAAATTGGAATTATATCGGGAACTTCTCCCGTGAACTTCCTCAAATAACACACATGAAAGGTGTTGTGAATTCCATTCAGTTCTTCGGGTAATTCGAGCTTGTAAGCTTGGTTCCCAACCCTCTGAAGGACTTTAAACGGTCCAATAAACCTTGGACTCAAGTTTCCCCTTTTACCAAATCTTATAAGTCCCTTCCACAGCGAGACTTTAAGCAAAACCGAATCTCCAACCTCAAAAGTCATCGGTCTTCGCTTCTTGTCAGCATAGCTCTTTTGACGATCTTGAGCTGCTAACATTCTTTCCCTAATTATTTTCAACTTTTCAGCAGTTTGATGAACCATCTCCGGTCCCATAAACTGCTTTTCCCCAACCTCAAGCCAACAAGACGGCATACGACACTTCTGTCCATACAAAGCTTGAAAAGGTGCCATCTTAATGCTCGAGTGAAAACTATTATTATAGGAAAATTCTACCAACGGTAAATGTTCATCCCAATGACCTAGGAATTCCAAGGTACATGCTCTCAGCATATCTTCAAGTGTTTGTATTGTTCTTTCACTCTGACCATCAGTCTGCGGATGGTAAGCTGTGCTTAAACATAACTTGGTACCCATTTCCTCTTGTAGACTTTTCCAAAACCTTGAGGTGAAACGGCTATCACGATCCGATACAATCGTTAACGGAACACCGTGAAGCCTCACAATTTCCTTCACGTAAGAATTCGCAAGCTTTTCCATAGACCATTTCTCCCTGGCCGCTATGAAATGCGCACTCTTAGTGAATCGATCAACGACCACCCAAATCATGTCGTGACCATTCTTTGTTCTGAGCAGTTTAGTGACAAAATCCATAGCAATGTCTTCCCACTTACCCATAGGCACAGGCAATGGTTCTAAACTCCCGTAAGGTTTCTGATGTTGTGTCTTGACTCTCACACAAGTCACACACTCGGCCACATACTTTGCAACATCAAGCTTCATCGTCGGCCACCAGTAGTAGGGTTTCAGGTCCCTATACATTTTAGTGCTACCCGGATGAATTGAGTACATGGTTTTGTGAGCTTCTTCCATCAGAAGATCCCTAATTCCTCCTGACTTAGGTACCCAAATACGATCTTGGAATACCTTCAGTCCATGACCGTTAGTACCAAACACCAACGTTTTACCCAAACGTTCCTCCTTTCGGTCATTTTTCTCAGAAGCTTCCTCTTGAGCTTTCTTTATACTTTCCACAATAGTCGAGACAACTTCAATTCTCAACGCTCTTGGCCTCTTCCTTTCAAGATTGACCTTCCGACTGAGAGCATCAGCAACAACATTAGCTTTACCGGGGTGGTAAAGTATCTCGCAGTCGTAGTCTTTAAGTAATTCTAGCCAGCGTCGTTGCCTCATATTCAATTCTTTCTGATTAAAGAGGTATTGGAGACTCTTATGATCAGTGAAAAGTTTGCACTTCGTGCCATAGAGGTAATGCCTCCATATTTTTAGAGCGAAAACTACCGCTGCCAACTCCAAATCATGAGTCGGGTAATTCTTTTCGTGCTCTTTCAGCTGTCGAGACGCATATGCTATCACCTTTTCTCTTTGGGTCAAAACACAACCCAATCCAACACCAGACGCATCGCTATAAACAGCGAAGTCTTCAACTCCATCGGGTAGAGAAAGTATCGGTGCCTCGCATAGCTTCTTCTTTAACTTCTCGAATGCTTCTTTATGCTTCTCACTCCAAGCATAAGTAGCTCCTTTGTGGGTCAAAGCTGTCAATGGAGTAGCAATCGAAGAAAAGCCTTGGATAAACCTTCGGTAATATCCGGCTAATCCTAAAAAGCTTCGAATCTCCGTGGGGCTTTTCGGTTGTTCCCACTTCGTCACAGCTTCGATCTTCGCTGGATCAACCATTATCCCTTCTTGGTTGACCACGTGACCCAAGAATTGGACCTCACGAATCCAAAAATCACATTTGGAGAACTTCGCATAAAGCTTCTCCTTCTTCAAAACTTCTAACACTTCTCGCAAGTGCCTGCCATGCTCCTCCTGGCTTTTCGAGTAAATCAGAATGTCGTCTATAAACACTAGAACATATTTATCAAGGAAAGGATTACAAACCCTATTCATCAAATCCATGAACGCTGCTGGAGCATTAGTTAGTCCAAACGACATAACCAAGAACTCGTAGTGTCCATATCTAGTTCTGAATGCAGTCTTCTCGATATCTTGCTCTCTTACCTTCAGCTGATGATATCCTGACCTAAGATCGATCTTCGAGAAATAGCTCGAACCTTGCAATTGATCAAATAGGTCATCAATCCTCGGCAACGGATATCTATTCTTTATTGTTGCCTTGTTCAGCTCTCTGTAATCGATGCACATTCTCATACTTCCATCTTTCTTCTTCACAAATAACACCGGAGCTCCCCAGGGCGATGAACTAGGTCTAATGAAACCTTTGTCCAATAACTCCTGAAGTTGCATCATTAGCTCCTTCATCTCCGTCGGTGCTAATCGATAAGGTGCTTTTGCTATTGGCGTGGTTCCTGGTAACAAGTCTATTCTGAACTCCACTTGTCTATCAGGTGGTAATCCAGGAAGATCTTCGGGAAATACTTCCGGATAATCAGACACCACTGGAATACTCTGCATCACCTTCTTTTCTTTCTTAGCATCAATCACGAATGCTAAATATGATGTACATCCCTTGGTCAAACACTTTCTGGCTTTCATTAGAGAAATGATTCTAGAATTCACTCTGCGTTTGTCCCCATACACCATAAACGAATCTTTTCCAGGCGGGTTTACTTTAACTATCTTTTTCTGGCACAAAATTTCGGCATCATTGGCGCTAAGCCAATCCATTCCCAACACGATGTCGAAACCATTTAGTTCGATAGGCAATAATTCCTCGTGAAACTTATTCCCATTCAGATCAATTAAGATGCTTTTCATACGATGACTAACAGGTACAAACTTGCCACTAGCTACTTCGACTAATAAAGCATCATCTAGTCTATCAACAGGCAAAGCGAGCTTTCTACCAAACTCATGCGAAATAAAGGAGTAGTTGGCTCCAGAATCAAACAATATTTGAGCAGGTAAATCATTTACGAGAAAGGTACCTGAAGCGACATCAGCTTCGTCCTTCTCAGCTTCCAGTGTCATCTGGAATGCTCTCGCCTTTGGCTTTGGTGGAATGTTGGGCCTAGCTGCCTCCTTCTTCCTCGGACAGTCCTTCAAAATGTGCCCCTCTTCATTACACCCAAAACACATCCTTTTGTTGTTCGGACATTCATTGGCAAAATGTCCAACCTTTCCACACTTGTAGCAGGTCACATCCTCGCTACATTTCCCAAAGTGCCTTTTCTTACACTTATCACACCACTTTGCTTCGCCTCCTTTTCCTCCAAACTTTTTCGAATCAGATTTCGAAAATTTGCTCTTCTCACTGGAACCAGATGTTCCTTCAAACTTCCTTTTCTCACCAACCTCAACCTTGACGGTGGTTCTCCCCTTGATCATGTTCTCCACAGACTTGACAGCCCAGATAGCTGCCTCTAGAGTAAGTGCCTGACGTACTGGCACCTCGTACTCCCATGGAAGTCCCTTCGCATACCGATCCACCTTTGTCAGCTCGTCTAGAACGATACGCAAGGCAAACTCCATCTTATCGGTGAAGTTATTGGTGTACTCATCAACTGACATGCTGCCCTTCGTCAATGTCAAAAACTTATTCTCCAACTCCAACATATTTTGAGCCGAGCAGAACTTGCGCTTGAACTGCACCAAGAATTCTGCCCATGTCAATTGCAGTGGCTCATTAGGGCTTAAGGTCTTCCCTAGAGTGTTCCACCAATGAACGGCTCCACCTCGGAATTGATGCACGGCATAGATAGTCTGCAATTTACCTCTGCAGCCACAAGTCATGAAGGCTAGCTCCATTTCGGAGATCCAATCCATAACCCCAATCGGATCCTCCTTTCCATTGAAGGTCGATGGTTTGCAAGTCAAAAAGTCCTTGTACTTGCATCCCATTCCATCATTCCTTCCATCACGGTTATCTTGCCTAACTATTTGTGGGTTGGCTGGACCAACAGACCCACTGAAGTTTCCACCTTCCGAGTGCCCTTCATTCAGTTCAGGCTCTTCCACACGAATCGACAGTTCTTCACGATTTTGTTGAAGCAACCGTCTAGTTTCATCCATCTGACGATCCAACATCGTCTGAATCATCAATTGCACACCAGCCATGGTTATTGGCTCAGGTGCTACTGCTACGACAGGTATTGGCTTAATCACTGGTGGTTAATTCCTGTTTTCGTCAGCATTTCCAACTCCACTTCTTGTTCTCACCATTTTGATCTACACCGAATAAGGTGAAATTAGATCCTCAATCATTATAGATATTCAAATCATTCTTATCACTCCGAAACGTTTACATGCTAGTTCTAATATCGTAGACGTACGCTTAGAATCCTACACACATAAGGTTTCTAGATCCGGTCGGCAACAGACCATAGATCCGAACAAATAATATCATATATATGGCAACATATAACATTTAGCACATAAAATCATTTTAGGCAACTTTCCTAAAAATAAACTAGTGCTCGTGTCTAGATCACAACAGACACACATCTCAAAACTTCACTTAGCATTCTAAGTTTAAGTCTAGAAATCCTACAAATTCCTAGTTCGCTTAAACTAATGCTCTGATACCAACTATGACATCCCCAAAATCTCGGCCAGAAAAGACCGATTTTCATTTATGCTTTTAAATATTTTCAGAGTAAATCCTTTTGATTTGAAAGAGTTGCGGAATTTGTTCCCAAAAACAAAACATGATAAAACAATGTTTACCGAAGCATTTCATAAAAGAAATGTATTTTCATTATAATCAAAACTCGGGGTGTCATGTTCCGATACAGACCAATAAGCATAAACGAATACATTACAAGTCATATAACAAATATAAACATATGCAGACTTGTAAACAAAACAACTTGATGGTTCATCCATCTCATGCCCTTCCGCCACTTCCTGTAATACAATTAAAACTGAGTGGGTCAGGCTTGGGAGCCTGGTGAGCATATAGGGTTTTCAACCCACAATAAATATCATATTTAATTTTCACCAACCAACAATAACCCAATTACCCATTCCCGTTATTCTCACTTTAATGTCCCTAAAACAACTAACATAAGGGACCTAGTCTAAGAATATTTCATCGGGGAGACAACACATGCTTCGGGGGTACCTCAGCAATATAAGTCAAATAAGGCAACCATGAGGGGGATGGAGTACATCGAATGAACACCCAAGTTCATTAACACCTACAGGTGGCGAACCTGCTAATGTTTCCACGAGACTGTCTAGAATAGCCAGTGGTCGTCATCTAAACTCCGCTAGATGACTCAATCAAACAACAACGAGGCCTCTCATCTGTTTATTACACACCAACTGTTTACCCATGTTCTACCCAACATATTAGTAGATAAAAATATACATTTGTATACATAGTTTAAAGAAAACCTGTATAGCATGCTTTAAACAACACATGTATCACATAACAGATGAGGCACACACACACATAACACATATCTCATAAAGAAATAAGCAGATCTATAAGATAGAAGAGAGTGAATACTCATTCACACATAACACAACCAAATATATACACATAGCACGTATTTTATATATAATACTTCGTATTATTGTAATTGGAAAGAAAATAACTACACACTCACTTGATAAGAAGATGATCCGACAGCACTACGGCTTATAGAAGTAGTAATCCACAGCAGATCTGGAAGATCTTCACAAAAATCGAACTTCTCGCGGGCAGAGCTTGGACTCGAGAACCGCACTTCTCGGGATCTTCGGGGTCTCGGGACTTGCCTTGGGGCTAGAGTATGATACCGGGGCTTCGGGGTATTTCTGGCACGCAAAACGATGCAAAACGGGAGAGAGAAGAGAAGAAATTGGCAATTGGGTCGGCTGCCTTCGGTTCCTATTTATAGGAGGCTGGAGCCTCGGAGTACGCGGGGCGTACTGCGTTACGCGGGGCGTACTGCCCAAAACGACATTGCTTACATATCCGAAGTGCTCGAGTGCGAGTGTCGACATCCCTCGGAGTACGCGGGGCGTACTCGAGTACGCGGGGCGTACCTCGGATCAGATCGGTGACTCCTTCGGATAATGCTTCCGAATTTTGATTTAAATTTAAATACAAAATGATTAATAAACTTCGGAAATTCATAACTTCTTCATACGAACTCCGTTTTCGACGTTCTTTATATCCACGGAAAGGTGAGACCATGCTCTACGACTTTCGTTTAGACTCGGTCGGCTAATTTTGACTTTATTTTTATTAATTATTTTTAATAGGCCGCGACAGAAACTTTCGTTATAAATAAATAACTTCTTAGTTTGACGTCCGTTCTCGCCTATCTTTTTATCGCTTCTATACCAACAATGAGATCTTCGATTCTCATTTAGATTGCTTCGGCTAACAACCGCTCGATCTCAAATCGAGTAAAACAGGCTGTATACCGCTAAGCCGGAACTTCGATAAATCATAACTTCCTCATACGAAGTCAGATTTGGGCATTCTATATATATTCGGAAACCTCGTTTCAATTACTACAACATTAATCGAATATATTAAGTTTATTTTACACTTAAATTTTGACGCTTATTTTTATTCTTAATTAATCAAACCACATAATTAAGCAATTAAGCACAAAACACAAAATACTCAAATAATACAATCTTATTACCTCAAAATGGGTTACAAAGGTCAACCCAGACTATTTCATTGCTACAAATGGCAAGCCCGAAACACAGGCGTTACAGATTAAGCATGTTCGGCGTGCAAGGAGCATTGGTCTAAAGGATGATATTAGTTGATTAGATAGTTATTTAGAAACTCGTAACAAATAAATATAATTAACATTTGATGATTCAATATGGAAATTTATTTATGAGTATTGTTTACTATCTTTTGTCAATTGCTTATCTTTGTGTTTCTTTCACATGTTTTACTTCCCGAATAATTGGATTATTCAAAATATCCACAATTGATCATACTTTGGAACTAAGTAGTGAATTAAGACTGTCATGAATTGGATTGTAGATTGTCTAAGTATTTAGACATAGCAATGGTCTGCTGCAATATTCATGAGTACTTTTGAAATAGGGATTCAAGTATTAGATTAAACCCACGCTTAGTGAATTACTTCATGGAATTTATCACAAGTAATTCTAAGACGATAATATCTTATAATCTTTAAACAGAGATATATGAGTTGTTGTTTGCTAGTTGGTTATGCATTGATAATGCATAAACGCATTAGTAACTTGTGTTATAAAACTTATTGTTGGGCATGATTTAATGAGTAAATAGTATAAGCATATGAATCAAAATTTATATGTTCCTTTTTCCCTAAAGGGGAAAAGCGATATCTTGGGCCCCTTGATGATTTGGTGTTGAGTTATGTTTTAGGCCCGGTCAGGACTGAATTGATGTGTTCGGTTAAGTTCTTTGTCATTACAAATCAGAAATCAGGAATCAAATTGTTGGATAATGAGAATGATTTGTTCCATGTCATTTGGCCACATGATATCTTGCAAAATGGATGTTTATATGATCCCTTATCTCAGGACACGCAACTGGCTAGTTCAATGTTTGATAAAAGGCTATGTGAGGTACGATTGCTTATCAATTTTTGAAGTCATACATGTAATTATAGTTATTAGACTTATCCAAGTGGGAGACTGTTAGATTAGGTGTCTAAGCCCATAACTATAATTGGTATGTACTTGGATTAATAGTGGCATGGTCCTTTTGGGTCGCCTTCATACGTGTAACTAGACAGGATGATTAATTAAGGAATAGGACGAATTTCTTAATTGATTAATAAATTGGAGTTAATGATTTATTATTATGTTATGGAAATGATATATTAATTAGTAATCATATTATTAATTAATATTTAATCAAAAATTGATTTGTAATTAAAGGAATTAATTAATAGTGTAGAGACTAAAATTGCAATTGTTTAATAGTCGAGCAAAATGGTCTAGAACATTCCTAGAGAAGGTTGGACGGTTTTTAATGTGTATATGGGAGATTATTCTAGAGTGTTTAGAATATCTTAGCATACATGGATAATCAAAGGATGTGGATAATTACAAAATTTGAGATAGGGTTATCCATGGCATCCTTGGTGCACTATAAATAGAACCCTAGAGGCTTTGAATTTCAACCACTCTTTTTAAAGAATCTAGAACTCAAAATTACCTCCTCCTCTCTCATATCATTCTCTCGCATTGTGTGTTTGTGAGCCATTAGAGGTGTTACACTTGTGACACTAAGTTCTGAAGCTTGAAGATCTACAAGGGATTCATTGTTATTAAAATATAACAATCAAGGTATGTAACCTAACCCTAGTTTTATTAGAATTTAGAAAATAGTATACCCCTCCTAGGGTTTCTCCATTTGTGTTCAAATTTGCATGTTCATTAGAGAAAACCTAGATCCAGAGCATTAGGGTTTCATGTACACTTAGTAATTATTGTTATGCTCAAAACCCATCAAATATTGCACTTTTTATTTCATTATTATAGCTAATTATATAGTATTAGTAATATAATTATGCATCGAAATCGATAGGATGATGTTATGGTCGGTAGACACCCTGACCAACTTTTAAAGATAATATTATGCATAGTCATTAAGCTGACCAACTCACTAGGAAAATATTATACCTAGTCATTACCAAGATCAACGTTTCAACATAACATCATACCTAGTGTAACACCGTAAAAATTTAAACAATTTTTCGCATTTTAAAAATCATATAATTTCTTTCACATCCACGTTTTAAAACATTGTATCATCATTATCTTAATACAAAACCCCAAGATCAAATATATATATATATATATATATATATATATATATATATATATATATATATATATATATATATAAGCTCCAGTGTGCGTGTGTATGAGTCATGCAGGCGCCTTCCCGCGATCATCGCTGGTACCTGGAACACCACACATAACACAGTAAGCATATTTGCTTAGTGAGTTCCCTAAAATACCAAATAAACACATATCAGCCATTCGAGGCTGCAACTCTATTGACCCTCTGGTCGAATTCCTCTGTGGGACCCTCTGGGTACCATAACTCTATGGACCCACTGGTCCTAACTCTGTAAACTCTGAATCATGCATATCTCATATCACAATAAATCACAACACATAATAACATGCAAGTACACTGACATATAACTCTAAAATACTCTGTCACATAACTCTACTACCACACTAGGTAAAGTATAGTGAGAAGACTCACCTCAGATGTCTCGGTAAATCTCTGACTCGGTAGAAATATGATCTAGCCTCCGCCTAATCACATAAAGTAAATATTCTCATAAATATAACTCTCGGGACTAGACTCAACCCTCTCTAGGCACCCTTAGTAGGCAAAAGACCATTTTGTCCCTCTCTTAGCTCAAAGGTCACATTGTTGACCCAACCCTAAAAGTCAACAAAAGTCAATGGTCAAACTTTGACCCGACTCGTCAAACTCGGCGAGTCTACACGTGTCCACTAACTCTTTTGTCCCACTTGGCATGTGGAGTTCCTCCCCTTACTCGACAAGTCACACATGGCATGAATCGCAGGGCCACCCCGACTCAACTCACCGAGTCTCAAGAACAACTCGGCGAGTTCCACCTTGGACTCCAGTCCTCTAATCCCCCTCTGACTCACTGGGTTATCTCCTCAACTCGGCAAGTCTACTCACTGAGTGATTTACGGGAAACCCTAACCCTACTCGCCGAGTCTGATCTTTGGACTCGGCAAGTTCATGCCATACACAAACTCCATAGACCTCCTGAGGTCAGATATGTTCTTATAATCCATAGATATGACCTTCCCAATCATGCTAATCATGTAAAGTTCAGACCTTGACACACATATAACATCTAGATGGTCTCACTTGGTGATTTAGCCCCCAAAACAACATCCTAAGTTTATGGCTCCCAAAATAGCTCATAAAGCTCCAAGGGTTAAGGTCTCTGGACCTCTTTGAGTCTAGATCCAAAGCATAAACTCGAGAGGGGACCAATTGCTCCACATATCCATCCTCTAAAGGGGTTAGAAAACCCTAACTCTTAGAATCAACGCCAAATCTGAAGAAGGTTCAAACAAATACCTCAAGATGAAGTCTCTAAACTCTGAAATCACCAGAATTGCACCTCCTTCAGCCTCCTCTTGCCTTGGTCACCTTCTTCTTGCTATTACACCAACAAAATGATCAAGAATGGCCTCTCCTTCCTCACAAACACTCTAGGTCTCTTAGGGTTTCTCTCTGGGGTTTGGTAGCCGCAAATGACAACCCTAAGGGACTTTAAATAGGTCCCAAACCCAGGAAATTAGGGTTTCATTAAACAGCGTGGACTCGCCGAGTCCACTCATGAACTCGTCGAGTCCAGCTGTGAACCCGAATACGAATCCGCGACCATACTCGGCGAGTCTGAACACCAACTCGCCGAGTCCCCTCCCAACCTCCTAAAATAAAGGAATAATTAATATAACTGGGAATCCGGGCATTACAATTCTCCCCCAATAGAATTAGACTTCGCCCTCGAAGTCTCACTCTACAAACAACTCTGGATGCTGCTCCCGCATCTCACGCTCCGGCTCCCAAGTCAGCTCTGACCCTTTCTGATGCTGCCACTGGACCTGCACCAAAGGCACCTCCTTGTTCCTCAAAACCTTGATCTTCCGATCCCTAATCGCCACCGGTCTCTCAATATAGTTCAGGCTCACATCCACCTAAATATCCTCTAATGGCACCACTGCCGACTGGTCGGCTATACACTTTCTCAACTGCGACACGTGGAAAGTGTCATGAATTTGACCCAACTCGGCAGGTAACTCCAAACAGTATGCTACCTTGCCTACTCTCGCGATCACTCTGAAAGGAACAATATATCGGGGCCCCAACTTGCCCCTCTTCCTGAATTAAATCACTCCTTTCCAAGGAGAGACCTTCAGGAGCACGAAGTCGTCGACCTGAAACTCGAGCTCGGACCGGCTCCTGTCCGCATAACTCTTCTGATGACTCTGAGCGGTCAACAACCTCTATATAACCTGCTGAATCTGCTCTGTCATCTGAAGCATGATCTCGGTACTACCCATCACACGCTACCCTACCTCTCCCCAGCAAATGAGGGTCCGACACCTCCTCCCATACAACAACTCAAAGGGTGACATACCAATGCTCGAATGATGGCTGTTGTTGTAGGAAAACTTTGCCAAGGGCAAGTACGTGTCCCAACTTCCGCCGAAATTCAACACACATGCTCGGAGCATGTCCTCGAGTGTCTGAATCGTCCGCTCACTCTGCCCGTCAGTATGTGGGTTGTATGCAGTACTAAAATGCAGTTTCGTACCCAATTCCTCATGAAACTTCTTCCAGAATCTGGAAGTGAAACGTATATATCGATCTAAGACAATCGAGATCGGCACTCCATGCCGAGATACCACCTCTCTCACGTACATCTCCGCCAACCTCTCCGCGGAAGAGCTCTCACTGATAGCAAGGAAATGAGCACTCTTCGTCAACCTGTCCACAATCACTCAAATTTCATCGACACCTCTCGTAGTACTTGGCAATTTGGTGATGAAGTCCATGGTAATCTGTTCCCATTTCCACTCGGGAATCTCTAGCGGCTGCAGCTTACCATGTGGACGCAGGTGCTCGGCCTTAACCCTGTGACAGGTCAAGCATCTCTCTACAAACCATGCGACATACCTCTTCATACAGGGCCACCAATACTCCCTCTTCAGGTCCAAATACATCTTAGTGGCCCCGGGATGGATAAAGAACTTCGATCTATGAGCCTCTTCCATCAAAATGGTATGCGTCCCACCCACAAACGATACCTATATCTGACCCTGGAATGTCATAAGCCCCCGACCATCGGTAACGAACTCCGATACCAGCTCGACAACTCGCTCTTTCTTCTGGCTTTCTGGTCTCATGGCCTCAGCCTGGGCCCCACAAATAGTGTCTAACACCGGAGTCATCACTGTCATTCTCAAACAAACATCTCGCATCGGGGCGCCCTCCGACCTTCGGCTCAGTGCATCGGCTACAACATTAGCCTTGCCCGGGTGGTACAGGATCTCATAATCGTAATCCTTCACCACATCCAACCATCTCCTCTGACACATATTCAGGTTGGGCTAATCCATTAGATACTTCAGGGTCTTGTGGTCCGTGTATATGGTACACTGAACCCCATACAGATAATGACGCCAGATCTTGAGGGCGAACACCACCGCCCCTCACTCCAGATCGTGGGTGGGATACCTCGTCTCATGAGGATTCAGCTGCCTCGATGCGTATGCTATCACATGACCCCTCTGCATAAGCACCGCTCCCAGCCCAGATATCGATGCGTCACAATACACTACGAAGTCCTCCATCCCCTCCGGAAGGGCTAACACCGGAGCTTCGCATAATCTCTGGCAAAGTGTCTCGAAGGAGGCCTACTGCTCTGGACCCCATTAAAAAGCAACACACTTCCGGGTCAACTTGGTGACTGGCACGACGATCTTGGAGAAATCCTTGATAAATCTCCAATAATAACCAGCCAACCCTAGGAAACCCCTGATCTCATTAGATGACCTCGACACCTCCCAACTCATCACTGCCTCAATCTTGGCCAGGTCGACCAATATCCCTTTCTGGTTAGCAAGGTGCCCTAGGAACTGGACCTCTCGCAACCAAAAATCACACTTGGAGAATTTGGCATAAAGCCTCTCCGATCTCAGGATTGTTGGATAAGGTGTCTAAGTCCATAACTTATTTGGTATATACTTGACCCGACCCGGCATGGTCCATTTGGGTTGCATTTCATCCAAACTATTTATGGATAATTTTATGAGAGTTATACACATATGTTTATTAATATATTGTAAGTTATAATACATTAATATGAAGTCATGTTATTTAATTAGTCTTAGTCTTAAATTAATTATGAATTAATTTAGAGATTAAAAGGAAGACTAATTAAATTGTGGGTTATTGTTTTATATGGTGTGGGCTAACACTCATTCGTTAATGGGCTAGGCTTATATGGAAGTCCATGGATGATCCATGGAGCTTTTAACCCATGGATCCTTGGAAAAGGAAAGGTCATGGGTTATTAGGGTTTCACCCTAATCATGTACACTATATAAGCATGCTTATGTTGCATGAAATAGCCACTAGTGGCACTACTTGTGTAAGTTTGTGTGTGACCAATTTTATAAGTGTGTATACACTCTCTCAAAGTTTTCCAAAAGTTTGTGGTGATTTGTGATTCCATTTGAGGCATTCACACTATTGGTGCTTGGCCCTCAAACTCTTAAGGAATCAAACTCATCATCAAAAGGTATGTAATCTCATCTAATTCTTTTATGTTTAAAAGCACCCCATGCCATGTTAGATAGGTTATGAACCTTGGAAAAATTATTATTTTGCATGTATTAGACAAACATAGATCCAAGGTTTATTAGGGCTGCGTGCACACTTAGGAAGTATTAGATTGCTCAAAACCCAACAGTGGTATCAGAGCCTAGGCTTGCTTGTTTGAATACTTGATGCAAATTGCTGAAAATCGAAGATTTTATGCTGTCTGCACAGCTGACTCGCCGAGTCCATGAAGGGACTTGACGAGTCCAAGGCAAAACTCATCCAACTCGGCGAGTTGGTTCATGCACTCGACGAGTTGGACCCCCAGACAGCATATCTTCGAGTTTTGGTGCTGGAATTGGTCTAGATTCATTACCTTAAACTGTTTTGGACTCATAAAACCTGTTTTTGATGTGGTAATGATAATGGTGGACCAATTTCAAAGTTATAATCAAAATTCCATGATTTTATGTGTTCATATAATTCTTGAAATTTTGATGATCATGTTCATGTTCTTATGAATTTAGAAGATGATAGGAATTATTTGCTGAATTGTTTAGAATTAATTCTTGATCATTTATGTGTTTTAATGGAGTCCATAATTTGTCCTCAAGTTATGGATATCCAAAGGTCACTTTTCTTTAACACACACTTAAAACACATAAGTTACATGAAAATGAAGAGTCTTCATTTTTATGAACCTTTAATTCATAAGTTATGAAATGAAAAGTCTTGGATGGTTACAAAAGATGAAGAGTCTTGTCCTTAAGTTATGGAGGTTCAAGAGTCACTTCATTAATAAATATATAAATAAAGTGTAACCTTAATTAATTCCATAAGTTATAAAAATAAAGAAAAGTAATTCTTTTATTAGTTTAAAGTCTTCCATAACTTGTCCTCAAGTTATGGAAGTTGAAGAGTTTTTGGATTAAAACTACTTTAAACACATAAATCATGGAATTCATTAGTTTTGAATAGTTTCAAAACTTGCCCTCAAGTTTTGGAATTTGTAAAGTTTCACACACTTTAATAAACTTTAATTCCAACCCCTAGAAGTTTTAAAAGTTAAAATTCTACACTTATACTATTTATAACATTAATGGTTAATTTTATATATATATATATATATATATATATATATATATATATATATATATATATATATATATGTATGTATAAGAATAAGTCGTTTTACCGTTAGTAGGTCTCATTCACGAAGCCGGTCTATAAGGTGGGTATAAGGTTGTTGCCAATAAAATGGCGACTTAATGGGTGTCCACTCTCACCCACCGCTTGCTTGATCGGTGGAGGGTCGTTAGCCGAACGGGTAGGACAATGACTTTAAATTCTCATTAAAAGTATAATGATTATTATAAAGTAACTAAATGTTTTATTTAATTCCCAATATTAGTTACTTTAGGAAAAATGTGAATTTGGTGAGAGCCCATGGAATTCACACTTTGTACCTTACCAAGTCGTTGGTGGAGCGTGTGTGGTTAACCGGCACACTAACTTGGACTAGTAAGGATCACGAAGGGTGACTTAATGTTTGTCATCGATCAATGGAGCGTGTGTGGTTAACCGGCGCATTGATTAGGTGATAATATTAAGGGTACCAAGTGAATTGGTATGGTTACTCACACCTTGTTTTGTGATCCTCGGCATCCCAGTCACAAAATTTGAGAGGGCACACTCAAGATTGAAACATGCCATTGAAAAGTTCAATGAATCTCAAAAGATCTAGGAATTTCAAATCCAATTAAAACCTAATAAATTATTTCGTTTTTCATGGTGGAAATTGATGAATCGTCATTCGCCTACCTTCAAATATTTTATAGCTTGGATTACGGCATCCCTCTTCCAAATTATAAAATATTGTGTTGGGTCCTAGTCTTAATATTTTATATTGGGTGTTATATTATGGACTTTGAATCAACTAACTTGATTTTCTCCCATTAAAGATGTCTGGTTCAGACAAATATGATCTTCCCAAATCTCTTGAAGATGGTGTCCCTCAACATCATGCTTCACTTCCTCCACCTCCTCCAATTATTCTCCCTCACCCACAAGTTCTTGAAAAGTTTAAAGTCACTCAATCCCTATTGGCAAGCATAGTCTATGTGTGCTCACATCTTGGAGATAAAGTCACATATTGACAAGCCGAGGAGAGTTGGGTGTCAAAGTCTCGTGAAAGTTGGATGTTCAATCACTTTCTTAGTAACATAGTGAGTCTTTTTGGGACTACTATGAGACAGACTATGACATGACCCTTAATGATGTTATATATTTGCTTGGTGTTGTGGAATCAACAATGATTTGGAACACCAGTAAAGCAAATTTGATTAAAAGAACAACTTCCCAAGTCTTAAATGGACATTGACAATGGTAGCATTGGATATCTAGAAAAAGATTTCTCTTCCCAATGGAAAGGGATTGGCTATAGTCAAATCGGTTGACCAAATAGTAAAGAGAAAGACAAATTCTGAGATAGTCTCATGTGCCATTACCAAAGGGTCCATGTGTTTTGTTGCCAAAGGAAGGGGCATTGGTTGCGAAGCTGCCCTATTCACCTGAAAGGTCATAAGGTTGATCAAGTCAAGAGGTTTGACTCTACTTCGGGTAAAGTCCACTGTCTAACTCTATTAAGTTCCTATTTGGAGATTCTTATTACATAATGTGAATGGGTCACGTGCTGATGTTTTTAAGAATCAAAGAAAAGATAGGAAGCTTAAAGTAAGTATATGTTGATTCTGATTGCGAAGGTGGGTTTCGATCGCATGGTTCGGTAATCAAAATTTTGAGCTGTTGCTTAAGAGTTATAATATATTGCTTATGAATAGATAACAACAAGGTTTTCATGTGGATTGTAAGGATAAGTTTTTCCGCAATGTTTTAAAATAAAAGAAAAAGGGGTTTTAATTTTATTTATTTTAAAAATATCCTTACAATGGCATCTGTGGAAAATTGTTGCTTATATGTTTCCAGTAATAGCAATACTGGAAAGTGGATTTGATTCTTTCATTTGTGGTAGTGTCTAAATTTACCAAATGAAGAAAGTTTTTCATCACCCAAGTTTCAATTGGACAGAAACTTGGAATCATACAATTTGTATTGTATGATGAATGAGAATTTTCATCTTTGAAAATTAAGACTAATTCTTTGATCACATGTATATGTGAGATAATTGAAGGACTAAGGAATTAGGTACACTGGGTGTGCGCTGGTCAAGGTCCACCACAAAGATTGATTTGTCATGATTTACTAAAGATTGGTAAATATGATTATACTTATGAGGTTAAGTATAATTCTGTAACATTGGAAAGGTTACAATGTATGACAAAACAAATGGGAAGAATCAAATTAGGCAGAAAGATAAAAGTTTCTCAAATTTGAAAGGATGGTAGAGTACTTTAGTATCATGATCATCTTAATGATTATGAAACCATATCACAAATTCATACTCTAAGGACGTCTTAGTGCATTGTTATGGCTAAGAAGAGAGGTCATGAATTGTTGCATTGGTTAAAATCAAGAAGATGAATCATACTTCGTTCCAAAACAATTCTTAGAGTCATACTCCAAGATTGTAACTTTGAGTGACATAAAGGAAGATTTATTAACACTAGTCAAATGTAAGAGTAAAATGTTTTCTACTCTTGTACATTTGAGATTGGTAAGTTGTGATGTATTGGATGAAACAAAGACCAACTAAGACCAATTGTGTGAAGTGTTAGTCTTGATAAGAATCCGCACTATCCCTTGAATATTTGTTTTGTCAAGGAATGGTTCTTGACTGGGGAAACTTATATGTCAAGGGGACAGTGGGAGCCTTAAAGATCGTGAAAGAGTTTCAAGATTTAATCAAGAGTAAAACTTGTAATTTATCACTCGCACACGACTTAAGGTTTGCAACCTATCGTTTTGACATAATTCTTATTTCTGTACCTACTTCAAATAAGTTGAATTTGCATGTGAGTTATCAGAGTTCAACTTGGAAGCATTGGTGGGCCTTGTGCTACCAAGGTGACAATAAACTAAGATTGAACAAGTTTAATCCATGTAAGGCTGAATTTGTCACTAACCTTATCTTGTGATTATGGTTTTGACAAATTCACATGGATATGAACTCATACACTATAAAATCTAAGTGTCATAAGGTTTCTCTCCGATTCATGAAAATGATGGTGAGGAAACGCTTTCACTAAGTAGATTTTACGTAGATATCAATTGTGTTATTTGCATTTTCAAAAGTCGTTAGTGGAGCGTGTGTGGTTAACCGGCACACTAACATGGACTTGTGAGAAATGGCAAAGGTCTAAGAAATTGAGACTATGATTACGGTATCCCTTTTCATAGTTCTGAAAATTGTTTAGACACACATGTGAGCTATCTAAGAAAGGGTGTATGAATCTAAATTTCAGAAGTCCAACAGATTTCTGGAAATATGTCAGAGCTAGTGGGAGCATAAGTGTTATGCTGATAATCATCATGTTAGTGGGAGCATGATTATTACATTTGGTGTTGCAAGTTAGCAATGTTAATTATAGAAAACAAAGTTTCAATTCGTGAAGTTGTAGGGGTTGAAAAGTTGTTTTGCTATAATTAAGGGAGAGGAAATTATACTTCGTTTCAATTCTAAAGCTTAGATTGAGATTTTAATCATCTTTAGTCAAGAATATATATATATATATATATATATATATATATATATATATATATATATATATATATATATATATATATATATATATGAATTTTATGTTGGAATGCTTCAACTTGAAGAAATTCTATATATATATTGCGTTTTCAAAATTCGATTATGATTACGGCATCCCTCTTCATAGTTAAATTTTGAAAACATGGCAAATAAAAAAATATTGTAGCAAAAGACTGGTCTAGTATCATGTCTTTATGTCAAACATCATGAATCGTGTCCCATATGCTTCGGATATAGGATCGATTGCATGTGCTATAATATTCATCTTTTCTAAATTTTCCAAATGCTTAAGGCATTGAGAAGGGAAAAGTCTAGAACTGGATATGACTAAGGTGATTAAGCAATTTTCGAGGACAATCTGAGGTTCGCCAACGATTGGTTGTTCATGGAAAGTTGGAAGTATGATGTAAGTTGTCGGAAAGGACCATATTGACATATTCTGAAAATAAGTAACTCTTGTTCGGAAGTGATAGTCAAAATGGGACTATGGAAATGTCTCCATAGGTGGAAGTTATTCAATCTATGTAAGATTAGAAAAACCTTAATGCAAGAAGGATGTTCAAAGCAATGTACTTTGAATATGAGACTTCGGTTCCATAGAAGTTGACCTTCTTTGGAATACTCTGTAATGACTGGTGACAAGGTTTTGGTGACTTTGTGCATAATCATTACAAGAGGAACATTGCATAAAAGTTTAAAATCTAACTGATTTTTTGGTAAATGATAGGAATCGGGGATTCTCACATTTACAATAAGGATTTGGGATTGTGAAATGAGTATCACTGGAATCATGTTCAATTGATCTACATCACAATGTAAGGATCATAGACAAACATAGTGTACAGACTTGGAGTATGGCATAACTATTGTTTAGAAAAACAAAGTGTACATGCTAGGAGCATGGGACGACTGTTGTTTTTTATTCAAGTCTTAAGTTGATTGTTTGAAACATTATACAATGAATAATGTGTAATCAATATGGTGATAAATAAAAGGTGGTTCTATTTATATTCAAAAGGGTTCTGAGACCATATTGGATTCGATTATTATTGTGTTTCACTTTGCATGTTTTGACTTCCAGAATAGCTAGGTTATTCTTTCCGAATGACTAAGTTATTTAAACACTCCACAGTCGTTCATATGTTGAAAGTAGGTATGAATCAAGACTGTCATGAATCAAGTTTGTAGATGGCTAAATGGGTTTAGTCATAGCAATGGTTGCTACAACATTCATGAGTTCTCATAAGTTATGAGTATTGGAATAAACCCACGCTCACTTGTATCACTTCATGGAATTTATCTCGAGTGATTGTGAGACGGTAATATCATATAAATCTTCAAACCTAGAGATATGAGTTGTTACCTATGAGTTGGTTGTGCATTGATTGCATGTAAACACATCAGTAACTTGATGTTATAAAACGTGCCTTTGTGTACAATTCAACAAGTAGTAGAAAAAGCATATGAGTCGAAGTTTATCTGTTCCTTCTAGAAATACAAGCGATATCTGGGCCCCTCGATGATTTTGTTGTGACCTATGTACCGGCCGGTCAGAACTAAATTGATGTGTTCGATTAAGTTCTTTGTCAAACAAATCGAAAATCGGGAAACAAACTGCTGGACAATAAGTAAGACGTTGTTCCATGTATTTGTCCGGCTGATATCATGAGAACAGAGGATTATATGATCACTTATCTAAAATGGCGCTTCATAGTTCAACAGAGTTTTCTTCATAGTTCAACAGAGTTTTCGAGAGCTACGATTGCTGGTTGGTTCCTGAAGTAACATACGCAAATATAGTTATTAGACTTATCCAAGTGGGAGTCTGTTGGATAAGGTGTCTAAGTCCATAACTTATTTGGTATATACTTGACCCGACCCGGCATGGTCCATTTGGGTTGCATTTCATCCAAACTATTTATAGATAATTTTATGAGAGTTATACACATATGTTTATTAATATATTGTAAGTTATAATACATTAATATGAAGTCATGTTATTTAATTAGTCTTAGTCTTAAATTAATTATGAATTAATTTAGAGATTAAAAGGAAGACTAATTAAATTGTGGGCTATTGTTTTATATGGTGTGGGCTAACACTCATTCGTTAATGGGCTAGGCTTATATGGAAGTCCATGGATGATCCATGGAGCTTTTAACCCATGGATCCTTGGAAAAGGAAAGGTCATGGGTTATTAGGGTTTCACCCTAATCATGTACACTATATAAGCATGCTTATGTTGCATGAAATAGCCACTAGTGGCACTAGTTGTGTGAGTTTGTGTGTGACCGATTTTATAAGTGTGTATACACTCTCTCAAAGTTTTCCAAGAGTTTGTGGTGATTTGTGATTCCATTTGAGGCATTCACACTATTGGTGCTTGGCCCTCAAACTCTTTAGGAATCAAACTCATCATCAAAAGGTATGTAATCTCATCTAATTCTTTTATGTTTAAAAGTACCCCATGCCATGTTTAGATAGGTTATGAACCTTGGAAAAATTATTATTTTGCATGTATTAGACAAACATAGATCCAAGGTTTATTAGGGTTGCATGCACACTTAGGAAGTGTTAGATTGCTCAAAACCCAACAAGGACTCCGAGGATCTCCCTCAAATGCTCCTCATGCTGCTCTCTGGATCTCGAAAACACCAATATGTCGTCGCTGAACACTATCACCGAGCGATCCAACATCGGCCTGCACACTCTGTTCATGAGATCCATGAACACCGCCGGTGCATTGGTGAGTCCGAAAGGCATCACCACGAACTCGTAATGTCCATTACGAGTCCTGAATGCTGTCTTCTGGATGTCGTCGTCTCGCACCCTCACCTGGTGATATCCAGACCTCAAATTGATCTTGGAGAACCAAGATGCTCCCTGCAACTGATCCAACAGATCGTCGATCCTCGGCAACGGGTAACGGTTCTTGACCGTTAGCTAGTTCAACTCCCGGTAATCAATGCACATCCGGTGTGAACCATCCTTCTTCCTGACAAAAAGGATAGGCACTCCCCAAGGTAAGCTGCTCGGCCAAATAAACCCTTTCCCCAGCAGCTCCTGAAGTTGTGAGGACCATTCCTGCATCTCTGGAGGCGCGAGGCGATAAGGCGCCTTTGCGATAGGCGCAGCCCCTGGAACCAAATCGATACTGAACTTTACCTGCCTCTCCGGAGGCACACCCAACAACTCTTTTGGAAATACATCCGAAAACTCACGCACTATCGGGACCTCATCAACTGACCTCAGTTTCTCTGAATCAACCCTTGCATCCATCATATATGCTACAAATCCCCTACAGCCCTGTTGTAGACTCTGTCTCGCACTGGCGGCCGAACAAAATGCTGATCCAGAACGTGTACCCTCGCCATACACCGAAAGAACTCCCCCACTAGGGTCTCGTATGGTCACCAACTGTCTCTCGCAGTCGAAAACCGCTCCTACTATGCTCAACCAGTCCATACCCACGATGACACACATATCCCCCATCGCAATAGGAACCAAATCAATCGGAAACTCGACGTCGAAAATCTCGAGTACACATCCTCGGATCACTTCGGCGGCATACACCGTCCTCTTGTCAGCTATGGAAACTCTCACAGGTCGACTCAACGCCTCTCGGATAATACTAATGTGCTGACTAAAAGCCAAAGATACAAAAGACCGACTCGCACCCGAATGAAATAACACCAAGGCAGGTACAGAATTCACAAGAAAAGTACCTACGCATAACACGAAATAAACACAATATCCTAACATCAAAATAAATACAAGAAAGGATACATACCAGCCACAACGTCCGGCGCAGCGCGGACCTCCTCCATAGTAAACTGAAAGGCTCTCCCTCGCGCCTTTGGTACCTCGGCCTTCACTGGCCAGCTCTCAGCAGCTTTGATAGCAGTAGGAGCAGATCCCTGAGGTGCTCCCTGGGCTGTCCCTCGCAACTGTGGACACTCTGCCTTGCGGTTGTCCGGTCTGGTTGCAGTAGAAACATACTGCAAACCCCTTGGGGCAATCCTTGGCCATATGCCCCTCCTTGCCACATTTGTAGCAAGATCCCGCTCTACACACCCCATCATGGCTCTTGCCGCACTTACCACAAGTGCAGCCCTTCTGACTCCCAGATCTCGAATCAGCGGGCTTGGCCCGCTTGGCTGCCGGCTGAGACTGCGTCGGCCGCCGATCCCTCCCCTGAGACTCACCCTCCTCCCTAGCCTAAGTCTCCAGCTCTATCTCCCTTTTCCGGGCATTTGCCTGAAGCTCAGCAAATGTCCGATACGTTGAGTTCGCCATGAACTCCCGTATATCCCTCCTCAAAATGCTCAGATATCAGCTCATACATGACTGCTCGGAGAACACGTGCTCTGGGCAGAACATCGCCCGCTCATGGAACATCCTCGTAATCATTGTGATAGACTCGGTACCCTGCTGGAGGGTCAAAAACTCCTGGGCCAAACGCTCCCTCTCCACCTGGGGAACGTACTCTTCTTGAAACATAGCAGTGAACCTCTCCCAAGTCACTGCAGCAAGCTCAGCAAGCGTATAGTGCGCTGTCACAAACTTCCACCAGTCCTTCGCTCCCAAGCGAAGCTGGTTCAGCGCGAACCGGACTCTCAAATGTTCAGGAGATGAGCAAGTAAAGAAACACCCTTCAATGTCTGAAATCCACCTCATCGCTGCAATAGGGTCCTGGGTCCCATCAAACTCTGGTGGTTTTATGTTGCTGAACTCCCGGAACAGCAACACATCACCACCCTGCGGTCTAGCCAAAGCCACAGCTGCAGTGGCCGCAGCAACAGCAGCATCAGAAAGAGCAGCGTATCTCTCATCAAATGTCTCTATCAGGGTGGTCTTGATAGACCTGAACATCTCCGGGATCTCAACGCGGATGGTAGCAGCCACCTCATCATGAATCATCTGGTAGAGCTCCTCGTCACTCACACCCCCTCCACTGGTCCCTGGTCTGCGGCACGTTCCCACCATGATACCTCTCTGAAATACAACACAAGATATCAAAGACTCGCTCGAGCGTGCACACACTCAATACCCCCAATCCTACTTGGTTCCTGGTACGCTAAGGATTCTTAGTTGGGTTGCGCACTGACTCGGTGCCTTCGGTAGTACGGGCCCAATACTACCGACCACACCGACTCGGCTCCCATTCCAAGTCCTCCTCCCACTGTCCCAATTTTCCAAGAACTCTACTCTCTTAAATCATGTGCTAATCACAAACAGATATCTCATAAGCACCTCGCTGCTATCTAAACACTCTCAAACATTTCTAGCAGCAAAAGCCCCTAGACTAAGGCATCATATATCAGCCCACTCTAGTCCTAATAAGAATACCTAGTCTACTCTAGCATACATATCATCATTCGTCATATAGCATAACATAACATATTTCATAGCATTTATTCTAAGGGTATTTTGGGAAATCACCGTTCGGGCGCTGGCTGATCGTACACACGGCTCTGCTCTGTTTGTCTCAAAACTCTTTTTACTCTTTTCAAAAATTTTACTTTATTATCAAAATTTTCCTTGAATCCTCAGTTTGAGTTCAGATACGCCCGAAGATGCATCCGAATCCCTCAAACCAAGTCTCTGATACCAACTTGTAACACCGTAAAAATTTAAACAATTTTTCGCATTTTAAAAATCATATAATTTCTTTCACATCCACATTTTAAAACATTGTATCATCATTATCTTAATACAAAACCCCAAGATCTAATATATATAAGCTCCAGTGTGCGTGTGTACGAGTCATGACGGCGCCTTCCCGCGATCATCGCTGGTACCTGGAACACCACACATAACACTGTAAGCATATTTGCTTAGTGAGTTCCCCAAAATACCACATAAACACATATCAGCCACTCGAGGCATTAACTCTATTGACCCTCTGGTCGAATACCTCTGTGGGACCCTCTAGGTACCATAACTCTGTGGACCCACTGGTCCTAACTCTGTAAACCCTGAATCATGCATATCTCATATCACAATAAATCACAACACATAATAACATGCAAGTACACTGACATATAACTCTAAAATACTCTGTCACGTAACTCTGTTACCACACTAGGTAAAGTATAGTGAGAAGACTCACCTCAGATGTCTCGGTAAATCTCTGACTCGGTAGAAATATGATCTAGCCTCCGCCTAATCACATAAAGTAAATATTCTCATAAATATAACTCTCGGGACTAGACTCAACCCTCTCTAGGCACCCTTAGTAGGCAAAAGACCATTTTGCCCCTCTTTTAGCTCAAAGGCCACATTATTGACCCAACCCTAAAAGTCAACAAAAGTTAATGGTCAAACTTTGACCTGACTCATCGAGTGCACTTGGGCGACTCGGCGAGTCTACACGTGTCCACTAACTCTTTAGTCCCGTTTGGCATGTCGAGTTCCTCTCCTTACTCGACAAGTCACACCTGGCATGAATCGCGGGGCCACCCCGACTCAACTCGCCGAGTCTCAAGATCAAATCAGCGAGTTCCGCCTTGGAATCCAGTCCCATAATCCCCCTCTGACTCACTGGGTTATCTCCTCAACTCGGGAAGTCTACTCACTGAGTGATTTACGGGAAACCCTAACCCTACTCGTCGAGTCTGATCTTTGGACTCGGCGAGTTTATGCCATGCACAAACTCCATAGATCTCCTGAGGTCAGATCTGTTCCTTTAATCCATAGATCTGACCTTCCCAAGCATGCTAATCACGTAAAGTTCAGATCTTGACACACATATAACATCTAGATGGTCTCACTTGGTGATTTAACCCCAAAAACAGTGTCCTAAGTTCATGGCTCCCAAAATAGCTCATAAAGCTCCAAGGGTTAAGGTCTTTGGACCTCTTTCAGTCCAGATCCAAAGCATATACTCCATAGGGGACCAATTGCTCCACAAATCCATCCTCTAAAGGGGTTAGAAAACCCTAACTCTAAGAATCAACACCAAATATGAAGAAGGTCCGAACTAATACCTCAAGATGAAGTCTCTGAACTCTGAAATCACCAGAATCGCACCTCCTTTAGGCTCCTCTTGCCTTGGTCACCTCCTTCTTTCTTTTACACCAACAAAATGATCAAGAATGGCCTCTCCTTTCTCACAAACGCTCTAGGTCTCTTAGGGTTTCTCTCTGGGGCTTGGTAGCCGCAAATGACGGCCCTAAGGGCCTTTAAATAGGTCCCAAACCCAGGAAATTAGGGTTTCATTAAATAGCATCGACTCGCCGACTCCGCTCATGAACTCGTCGAGTCCAACTGTGAACTCGGATACAAATCCGCGACCATACTCGGCGAGTCTGAACACCAACTCGCCGAGTCCCCTCCGAACCTCCAAAAATAAAGTAATAATTAATATACTTGGGAATCCAGGCATTACGCCTAGTCACTACGATGGCAAACTCACTAGGAAAGTTGTATACCTATTTGTTACCCTGATCGACTTTTGCGATAACATTGTACTTTGTTCTTACTGTGCCTAAAAATCTACCAGAATAAACTAAATTAACTTAAGTGTATTTTTGATAGTATATATTAAGTATAACTAAAGATAACATCAGAAAGCAAGGTACACGATATGGCTACATGAAAACAGTTGTTAAGTGAGACATTATACATCTTTTAGCTAAATAGCCTTTAGCTAACCCCAAACTATAATCGTTAAAGATTAAATGTGTGTGTGTGTATGTATGTGTGTGATGTATAGATCTATACGCAGCTAACACCCCCACCCGCGGTTGCTAGCTACAACCATGGAGGTCAAGTCGTAGCAGGCATAACTTTCTAAACTTTGGCAACGACCCGATGAAGCGTCATCTCGAGGAGTTTCAATGCCATAATATCGATTATAGGAACTTACTCTAACAAACCTAATTAAAATGGTAAACCATAGGAAGTAGTAATATTATACACACACTCAAGGAAGCGAGTAAAGGAAACAATAGTATTTATAAAACTATAAATATCGTAAAACCTCAAGATAGTAACAACACAAGTACCTAAAGAATAAAAGAAATGTTAGGGAGGTACAATCCTAGTGATTGTAGTATATGTAAGATCCTAATATCATACAATTAACTTTAGGATACAGTAAAATGAGAAATCAAGAATTAATACATAATTACTCGAATGCAATTAAAACACAAGAATAAGGATACATAGGAAAATGGATCACTATATTCGTAAACAAAGATCTAACTTCAAAATGATTTTTTGATGGAATATTATTTAGAATGAATAATATTAACCAAGTTATAGTATATGTCACAAGGGTTCCGTACATATAAAGAACGCCGAAATCCAATTTTAACGAAGAACTTATGACTCGTCAAACTTTAACAACAAGTAAGTTTGTGAGAAAATAATTTTCAGCCTTTGCGATCTAAAAGAATGTCATAGTATACGTTAAACCAAGAATGTGCATAAAAAAAGTCCAAATCTAACTTCGTATGAGGAAGTTATGATTTTTCTAAGATTTCGCATAACAGTATACAGTCCAGAAATCGAATTTTAGATCGAGCGATTTTTAGCCGTAACAACCTAAAGATCTCATTAATAGGAGTTCAATTATAAAAATACAGTCGAAAAAGGAATCCGTATGTAAAAATTATGAATTTTACATGGACGTTAATAGTGTAATATTCTCATAGTGTTAAATTTAAAATCGGTCGAGAACTAGCTGATGAAGTCAAAAGGAGAGTTGTAGATCTTGTCAGTACCCATGTGTGCATATAAAGAACGTCGAAAACAGAGCTCGTATGAGAATTTTACGGAGTGTAGAAGTTGGAAGGGTGCTGATGCGAAGTGGGTGATGTGGCACAATCTGAGCTATTGCTTTCTCCCTACGCCTTCCAACCAGATGGTGATATGTAGCACTAACTCGACGAGTTGGAGGCCAAAACTCGATGAGTTTGACCCAATTCTAGCTGATGGAGTCAAAAGGAGAGTTGTAGATCTTGTCAATACCTATGTGTAGATATAAAGAACGTCGAAAATAGAGATCGTATGCGAAACTTATGGAGTTTAGAAGTTGGAAGGGTGCTGTTGCGAAGTGGGTGACATGGCACGATCTGAGCCATTGCTTTCTCTCCACGCCATGCCACCAGATGGTGATATGTGGCACTAACTTGACGAGTTGCAGGCCAAAACTCGACGAGTTTGACCCAATTCTAGCTTATAAATACCATGTGAGAGTGCCTTCATTTTTCACACCAAAACCCCTTCACTTCTCTCTTTAACTTCTCTCTAAGCCTCCCAAAACCCTCCCAAAGACCTAGTAACCTCAAGGTGTTAGAGGAAACCCCTGGAGTGCTCGAAGGCTCCAAGAAAAAAAAGCTTCTTGGCTCAGAAGTTCTGCCCCACAGAGCCCGGTTCCTCACTAAACCCCCTGTATGTTGAGTTATGCTTACCGTAACTTAAGTATAACTTACAGTTAAGTTCATTATCGTTATTATGAACCTATAAAAAAGATTATCAGTGATTCCAAATCATTATACTAATTGATCTACTTACGGGGAAGATGTGTTGGCTATGATTTAGTGAGGTGTTCAAAGTGAGATTTCCAAACAGTATACTTCGTATATACCAAACGGAACCTCCATTCGATATGATCCTACCTGGTTGTTCCTTACTTGATAGATCATAAAAGTAGAATTTGAGTTAATGATGAATCTAGACTTAATAACTATTCACTATAAATATTAGATTAAAACTTAGCAATAATACTGTTAACTTTCGTCGAAGGAAAATAGAATCGTTAGAAGCGAAGCGCTGCTCGAGTTTGGAATCATCAATTTAACAAGTGAGCGCATAGTCCCTTTCATGAACATGATTTTAATAAAATTATTAATTTAAGTATTAAATATTTGTTAAAGATTTAAATCTTTGTTAAAGAGTTTATGTGTGAGTACATAGTCCCTTTCATGAACATGATTTTAATACAATTAATAATTAAAGTATTAAATATTTGTTAAAATATTTGTTAAAGAGTTTATGTGTCAGTGCATAGTCCCTTTCAAGAACATGATTTTTATGCAAGCATTAACTAAATTATTAAATATATGTTAAAGAATTTATGTATGAGTGCATAGTCCCTTTCACAAAAATCATTTTAATACAAGTATTAATTAAAGTACTAAATATTTGTTAAAGAGTTAAATATGTTAAAGAGTTTATAAGAGAGTGCATTCTCTCTTTCATGAACATGATTTTAATACAAGTATTAATTAAAGTATTAAAATATGTTAAATAGTTAAATATATGTTAAAGAGTTGTGTGTGAGTGCATAGTCTCTTTCATGAACATGATCTTAATAAATGTATTGATTAAAGTATAAAATATATGTTTATGTGTGAAATATTTGATACTGTCTGAAATACGTGTTAAGAGGATATCTGATAATATATGGTGATTTAGGATATCTATTAAATCTAAATTAATTAAGAGGAATATTGCGTAGTATCTCTTAATGATTACGAGTAAGATATACATCGAGGGTAGAACTTTAAGATCTATCATCGATCTGAGAGTATGCATTAGACATCGTCATTTGTCCTTAGTCTGAGAGTATGTAGTGGACATAGTTATTTGTCATTAATCCGGGAGCATGGATTAGACATAGTCAATTGTCCCCAGTCCGTGAGCATGGAATGCGCATAGTTATTGATCCGGGAGCATGAGTTAGACATACCCGATCCGGGAGTATGTATTTTGTAAAGAGGTTAATTTTAGATCCGAGAGTATGGATCGTGTTGTCGTGAGGATCGACGGGATGGGATAAAATTGCTTATATGAGGTGAAATTGTATATGAGGTGAAATTATATACATACATACATATATATATATATATATATATATATATTCAAAACTGAGTCATGCCTCAGCAGAGCTCGATGAAGAACTTCCGCTGTAGAGGCAAGCTAGGGTTTACAAAACAGTGAATACGAAAAAAATGAAAGCGTTATCTTTTAAGTCTTCATGCATGCAGATTATATACTAAACCCTAATGCAAAATAATACACGGCTGGACAGGCCCAATACCGGCAACTAAACTAGGCTATGGACCGAGCCCATGACGCAATCCATTAGACTCAACAATCTCCCCCTTTGCATCAAATGAGGCGAGAGTTTATTTCTTTTGAGCAAGTCTCACCGTCTTTATAACTTTAAACAGTTTAGGAATGATGGCGAGAAGAGTCTGTCGGAATAGAATGTACCACCTCAGCATGTCGACGGACAGCTTTTTATCAGCAGCACTATTCTGGTCGCACCTTTGTATGATCTCCAAGATATGCTCGAAACAAGTCGTCGTGAAAAGGTGTTTGTCAACAAGAGAGAACATGCACTTTTGACCTTCGCCCATGAGAAACATTACTGTGTGATACTTGGAATCAATCATCCCCTTGATCATGGAATTAACATTTCCAGCTCTGCCCATCGGTTTGATCGTTGGTCGCTTGTGTATGGCAGATGCAATTTCTTGGTCCATCTTCGCTTCCTCGTGTATGTAGCAAACAAGCATACGCTTGACATGATCAATAATCGGCTGATACTCCTGAGGATTTGACAGAAGAATGTTGTTGAGGAGTATCCAATCATGGGGGTTGAGGTTCGGTAGATCAGCAAGGGAAAAGTGGTGAACAGAGCCTTCGGTTCCTCTAGTCACTCTGAACTTGACATTGATGAATTTCCCTGCTGAATAGGGCTTCATCACCTTGATTGTGGTTATCTTCTTCGAACTCCATGTCTGGTATTGAGGTTGAGCAAACTCCATGTAAACCTCTAACAGATCCCCATCTACCTTCGGGTCTGGAGATGGAATGGCAGCATTTGAGTTGAAACAATGGAAGACGAATGCCTTTCTAGTGATTCGCATGTCGAACTGCGCATCCCTGGAGTTGTCAAGGCTGAATGACATTATTGGCTTGAGCCATAGAACAGCTGGCTCGTCAATCGCACACCTCTGAAGTGAATCTTTAGTCCATTCAGGGAACATGGCCTTTTTCTTTTCAAGGAGCTCCGCCTCTTTTCGCTTATGTTCTAGCTCAGCTCGCTCCTTCATGGAAATTTCTTCAGTTTGTTTTTGTGAAGAATCAACCTTTGGGACAGGCTTTCTAGGAACTTCAACGTAGACATCATCTTCGTTGTCGGTATCATCTTCACCGATTTTCTTCTTTTTCTTTTCCTTGTTACTGACCGAAGCTTCATTACCCTTCGGTTCAGCAGTTGGCTTGGAGCTAGATAGAGGAGGTTGGTTTGTCTCTTGTTTCTCTTGCTTGAACTCTTTCTCTCCCTCTTGTTGCGGTTGGACCCCAGTCACCGAAACACCCTCGATACGGCTGAGGACGTCTAGTGCCGGTCAGAGCTTGTCTACCAAATTCCTTCGGGTGGTGATAGTGACAAGTGGATAATGACCTTCAATTAGATGAAGAAGGATGGAGTGAACGTCTGCATCAGAACTCCTTATAACGTCCCTCTCTGATTTGAGGTCATCTATCTCAGCATGAGCAGATCACAGCTTGTGTGTTTGCAATTTATGCTGATTTGTGCGTCTAGCAAGCTCATCCATAATCCCATTCTCCATAGCTAAGTCCGCTTGTAGTTGAGATAAGCGTTCATTAACATTAGCATGGAATGATTCATTCGCCTGTTCAATAGCAAGGCGTGCTGCTTCAACCTTCGAGCACTCAGACTGAAGAGTCTGTTGAAGAGTTTCTAAATAAGAAGTAATTGTAGCAGCATTCTTGGGAGCAGCAGCCTGCAAAGAATCTAAAAAGATGTGAGCCTGGGAGACTAGTTTATCGACTTTTGCGGTCGCACCCTTGCACTCCTTTGTAGAGGCATCAACAGCCCGAGAGGCCTGTTGACACTGAGAAGTGGAGGGTTCAATAGCCTTGGCGGCAACAGTTAAGGAGGCTGAATGTTCAACAACAACTGTAGAGAACAGAGCCTTCAATGCAGCATCGGAATAAGCGCTTGAGGAAGAGGAGGAAAGCAGTTGATCTAGATTGTCGTTTACCGCTTTGATATGACGTTTGGTGATAGGCTCATCGTCATCATCCTCACTCTGTACTCGATAAGGACTGAAGTGTGTGGAGTCAAACTCCAACTCCTCACCGCCCAAAATTCGGCTTGTTTCTGTAGAAGGTGTTGGTGATAAGGGTTTTGAAGAAGCGGGAGGTTCGGTTGTGTGAGGAGGTTCGGTTGTAAAGGTAGGTTCGGTTACAGGTGGTTTGGGAATAGTGAAGGTAGGTTTTGTAGTGGTGCTAAAGGTTGTATCTGTGAAGATGGGAGTGGGGATAGGTATTGAAGTGAAGGGTTGAGAGGTGGTTGTTTGAGTGATAGGAGGGATAGAAGCAAGAATTGTAACAGATGGAGGTGAAGGAGGCAATGAACGAACCGGAATTTCTAGAGTGGCGGAGCGAGGTGGAGTATCCCCTCGGCCCGAAGCCTTTTCATCTGAACTTTCGTTCTCAGAGTCTGATGATGGAGCTTTCTTCTGGTTAGGAGGAACGTATTCTGAATCCGACTCGCTTGAGGATTGAAGAATAAGTCTCCTGGCAGGCTTCTTTTGCTTTTTGGGTTGTGGTTGAGAAGGAGCTGCTTTATCAGTTTTCCTCTTCTTGGGAGTCTGCCCCTTGGATGGTTTTGCTACCGATCCCTCCTTCTGCGATTCAGGTTTCTTGCCCCTTTTGGCTGGTTTATCAGCTTCTTCAATAGAACGAAGCATTGTAGGAGTAATCTCACGCGTACCAACGGACTTGCGTTTCCTGTACTGCTAAGGAAGATTGCTTGATTCTGAGATAGAACCAAGCATTGTTTCAGTAATGGAGACGATGTACGAAAACTTTGTGGGGTCAGTGACAATGATCTTCATCGTATGAAAGGTGGCGATTGAAGAAAGCAAGGAATCCGCCATTATTGGGACGCGATTGTGATCCATTGCCCACTTGGTGATAATGGTCCAGAACCGCCCACATGAAATTTCTGAGTGCTTTGACAAAGAAAGTAGACTTTGAACCAGCTGTTGCCAAATTATAGACCCATAGTCATGGTTGAGCCCGCTGTACAACCAATACAGCACCGTCATGAAGGCCTTGCTAGCACCGTCAGAACCAGCACTTCGCTCAGATAAAACCTTGAATAAGAGTGTGAATAGGCCATTCTATTGAGGAAGAAGGTAGGACTTCTTGAACTTCGTGATGGTTGTTAGGGTTTCAGTATACCCCATCTGATAAAAAATGGTGAACAGTTGGCCAGTGGTAATGGAGTCAGGGTTTACCAGAGACGGATCTTGTGAGAGACCGATTAGGGCACAGAATCGGCTCTTGGAGATAGAGACCTTCTCATCGTGAAGCTCGAAGTGGATACGCTCATTGGTTTTGTCGTAGAACGCCGTAGAGTAGATATGGGATAAGAACGACATTGGCACAATTTCAACCTTTGTCAGTGCATCGACAAGTGGTGAGTATTTGAGACACTCAACCACATAAAGCATATACAGCTCATAAACGAAGGGAGTGAGATCGATGATTAGGTTTTGTTGGGGTTTTATTGTGAGGAGGGGTTAACGAACTGAGGTATCATGAATAGATGAAGATTCTGCCATTGTAGGAGCTTGAGAATGATGATGAACAATTGCAGAAAATAGTCGGGTTTCTTTGAGAGCTTTTTGGAAGTGATAAAGGTTGAGAGAGTACCATTCCAATTCCTTTTATACGTACAGGGATGAGAGAGAAGAATCCGACTGAAAACTTGGACTATCTCTAAAATCGCGCCTGAATTAATGTGGGAACAGTTGGCATGCCGAAGATGACGCAGGAGAGAGAAAAACGTTTCCCCTTTTTCACACCTTTTGATAAAAATCACCTTTTTCAAATCGCCAAACCGTTTGAATTTCTGCTGAGTCAGCGACCTTTTCAACCCAATCGTTTCACCTGATAACACTTGAGTGTTTGTGCCTTGATAATCTGTGTAAAACTTAGAATTTTGGAAAATTAAAAATTTTCGTGCAAAGGGTGTAAAAGATAAAGAAATAAAACTAGTATTTGGGATTGACTGTGATGTCGTATATAGACATGAAACAATTGATTCTGGGCAAAAATCACTTCCTTCAAAGTCAAGCGAGACATTGAAGTGCTTGCTTGGTTTCCCATGAAATAACGATCACTAACTTGTTCAGAAGTTTTGAAAGGCATCTTTTAAAGGATAAAGTGGGTGGCTTTCGCTTCAATTCAGAATTTCGATACTTAACATAAGATCAAAATAGAATGAAGTACTTGTGAGATCATTGTGATCTGTTAAACAAGTAGGTGAGAAATAATTTATAGCGACAAGAGAGTTTAAGAAATCTCAAAAAAAATAAATTGAATCTTTTAGGGTTAGAGACACCTTGGCGAAAGGCAATCTCATAAAGATAACTCAAAAAGAAAAAGAGATTTCATTGGGTAACAAGTAATATCTTGAATTATTGAATTCACCGTCAATTCATTAGTGGTGTTGAATTTTGGGTTTCACTTAGTACATAGTGGCATGAAACTAAGATCATGAACGCAGATTTTGTATAACCATAAACCTCATTGGTTAAAACTGAGAGTCTTAGGGGTTATATTGATGAAGCGAAATATAATGGAGAAAGAGGATGGAGATGGTAAAAGAATCGAATGTACCTCTGCTTATTAAAGAAAAGAGGGTCCAAGCAGACAACTCTAAACTCAGTTTGAGTAGAGTAAGGTAGCTCATGATTAGAGTGATCTTGATAGCCTGGATTGGGAAAACATGATTGGTGTGATCATGTTATTAAGGCTTCACTCAGAATCAGTTGAGGCTTGAGTCTACATACAGCAGCATGCTTCTAGGGACACCTAACTAACGAAAAAAAAATTACCTGCCGTAGATGCGTCATTGAGAATCATACTTAGACAAACATAAAAACGTTAGAAATAGGGAAATAAATAAAACAAAGAAAAATATTTTTGTGTTTTTGTGAGAGTTGAATAATTAAAAGAAATAAAACAAACAAAAAAATATTTTTGGGATTTTATTAGTAAAAAAAATAAAAAAATAAAAAAAAATATACAAGAGAATACACTTGAAACGCCTTTAAAAAATTTAGCAAGTTCAGAAGGACCGAACCCGAAATAGACCGAACGCTCGGTTCATTTCGGTTCATGGACCAACTTCACACGAAATAGACCAAACCCGAAATGGACCAAACCCGAAATAGACCGAACGCTCGGTTCCTTTCGGTTCATATAGGTTCGCTCTATTTCGCGTTTTACCTTTATGAAAGCGAAGGCGATTTCGGTACTGACTCGGCTTGCATCATTCCTAGGCCTTGTAAGATCTTATTGAAGCTTGCTTCAGGTAAAGCCTTTGTAAATATGTCTGCCAGTTGATCAGTCGTTCTTACGACGTCAATTTCGACGTTGCCATCTTCTACATGATCCTTGATGAAGTGGTACCTTAGTGCGATATGCTTTGTCTTCGAGTGTTGCACCGCGTTGTGACAAATTCTGATTGCGCTTTCAGAGTCACAGTATAGGGGAATTTTCTTCATGTTTAAGCCATATCCCGAAGTTGACTTTGTATCCATACGACTTGAGATGTACAAGATGCTGCAGCAATGTATTCGGCTTCTGTAGTGGATAACGAAACACAAGTTTGTTTCATTGATTGCCAACTGACTAATTTTCCATCCAGAAATTGACATCCTCATGTGGTGCTTTTTCGATCCAATCCACAGCCACCCAGATTGGCATCTGAAAATGCTTGCACGAAGAATCCGGAGTTGGCTGGATACCATAGACCTAGAGAGGAAGTTCGCTTTAGATAGCGAAAGATGTTCTTCACTGCTTGAAGATGAGGTTCTCGTTGGTTGGCCTGAAATTGAGCACAATAACGGACAGAGAGCATGATATCAGGTCTACTGGCTGTGAGATACATCAAAGACCTGATCATCTGTCGATAAAGCGTTGTATCAGCTGCTGGTTTCTCCAATGACGGTGTGAGTTTCGTTCCAAAAGCCATCAGCACTTTTACCTTGGAGTCTCCCGTCATTCCAAACTTGGTGAGCAAAGTCTTGGTATATGCTTCCTGATTAATAAAAATGCCTTCGGGTCCCTGTCTAATATTCAATCCAAGAAAGAAATTAATTGGACCCATTGAGCTCATCTCAAACTTAGTTTCCATCAACTTTCGGAATTTATCTGTTAAGCTAGGATTTGTGGAGCCAAAGATGATGTCATCAACGTAAATTTGGACTATCATAAGGTGGTTACCTTCTCGCTTACGGAAGAAGGTTGGGTCAACCGAACCTTGTTTAAATTTAGTCATTTTTAAGAAACGAGTAAGAGTTCCATACCATGCTCTGGGAGCTTGTTTCAGGCCATAAACAACTTTGTCAAGGATATAGCAGTAATCAGGATACTTCTCGTTCACAAATCCCGGTGGTTGCTCAACATATACGGTTTCTTCAAGTTCACCGTTGAGGAAGGCACATTTGACGTCCATCTGATAGACTTCAAAGTTCTTGTGAGCAGCGTATGCTAGAAAGATACGAACAGATTCCAATCTATCCACTAGAGCGAAGGTTTCTTCATAATCAATTCCCTCTTCCTGACAATATCCTTTGACCACCAGCCTAGCTTTATTACAAATAACATTTCCTTCCTTGTCCATCTTGTTTCTGAACACCCATTTGATACTGACAACCGAAGCATCCTTTGGTGTTGGAATAAGACGCCATACCTTGTTTCTTTCAAACTCATTTAACTCATCCTGCATGGCTTGAACCCAGTCTGAATGATCGAGAGCCAAATTAACAGTCTTTGGCTCGATTTAGGACACGAATGAATTGAACATACAAAACTCGACTTTTGAAAATAGAGCAGCCTGTTTCGCTTTGATTTGAGATCGTGTCAACACCTTTTCAGAGGATTCCCTAATAATTTGAGTCTAGGGATGATCTTTGGTCCATTTCACAAGTGGAGGAAACTTTGGATCATAGATGGGATCCAATTCAACATTGATTTCTTCTTCGAGTTCAGACAGAGTGTCATCTACACTCACTGTTTTCTCCCCCTCGAAGAATGATTCCTGTTCAGGACCAGCACTTGTACCTCCTTCATTGGTTGGAGTTTCAGTGGAGGTGGATGTATTTGTTGATGAGTCCTCCCCCTGGAAAGAAGAACCTTGATCATGATGAGGAGAAGAACCCTCCCCCTCGACAGTAGGATGGTTACCAGAAAGTTCGCTTCCGTCTACACTTTCGGTTCCTTTGGATTGATCATCAGCCATTTTTCTAGCAGCATCATCTATAACTTGTTTTATATTGTCAACTTTGTTGTCTTTTGCAGTTGATTCTGAGTCAATTGCTTTCTGAGGCTCATCAAACAAGAGAATGAATTGGTCAAAAAGATTTGATATGGAAATAGTAACCTGACCATTCTTTGGAAATATGTCTTGTGATGCATCTTCGGTTGCTCTTAACTTCTTAACATAACTATCACGAAAAGTGACATAGTATGTTTCTTCAATTTTCTTCGATCGTTTATTGAGAACTCTATATGCCTTGGAGTTCAAGGAGTAGCCTAAGAAAATTCCTTCGTCCGCCTTAGCATCGAACTTGTTTCGATTCTCCTTGGAGTTGAAAATGAAGCATCTATAACCGAACACATAAAAGAATTTCACGTTTGGTTTTCAATTGTTCAAAATCTCGTAAGGAGTAATGGAGAACCGTTTATTCAAGTAAGAGCGATTCTGGGTATAGCATGCAGCCGCAATTGCATCAGCCCAGAAGTATAATGGCAAGGATGTGAAGCATAACATGGTATGAGCAGCTTCACACAAGGATCGATTTCTCCTTTCAACAATGCCGTTTTGTTGTGGAGTATAGGGGGCTGAGAAATTATGAGTTGTCCCCTTTTCAGCAAGAAAACTTTCAAAATCTTTGTTTTTGAATTCCAGGACATTATCGCTCCTTATATTACGAACAATATTTCTGAGTTGCGTTTCTATCTGTTTAATGAAGAGTTTGAGCTTTGTTACAGCTTCATACATTTGCTTAAGAAAAAAGGTCCATGTGAACCTTGAGAAATCGTCTACTATAACCAGAATATATTTGTTTCCTCCAATGCTTTCAATGGACGACGGACCACATAGATCAATATGCAGTAACTCCAATGGTTCTATTACCTTAGTGTTGATTATTGAAGGATGGCTCTGCCGACTCTGCTTTCCCATTTCACACGCTGCACATAGATGTTCTTTATCGAATTTTAGAACTGGAAGCCCTCGAACATGATCGCCCAAAACTAATTTGTTGATGTCCTTGAAGTTTAGGTGAAAGAGCTTTCTGTGCCATAACCAGCTTTCGTCGGAGTGCGCCTTTGAAAGTAAGCAGATTGTTGGTTTACCTCTTATCGGATTGAGGTTCAGCGGATACATTTCTCCTTTTTTCTTGGATCTTAATAGAACATTGCTTGACTTCTTCTTGACAATTTTTGAGCCTTCATCGTCAAATGATACTTTTAACCCGGTACCAACCACTAGCTGTGATACACTGATGAGATTGTGTTGGAGCTTTTCAACGTATGCAACCTTCCTTATGGAGAATTCGCCGTTAGTGATCATTCTGTAGCCTTTAATAGTTCCAAAAGAGTTGTTGCCATACTTTACAATACCGCCATCTTTTAGAGAGCGAAACTCCCTTAGTTCCTCCTTCCTTCCTATCATGTGACGCGAGCAGCCACTGTCAATGTACCATTCTTCGCCAAACTGCTCGTCACGTATAACCTGCAAAAAATTAAGCAGATTTAGGAACCCAAAGTTTCTTGGGTCCTTGTAAGCCTTTTACAGGACATGGTATAGTAAGAGAAATATCAACCATATATGTACGTTTAATTAAAGTGGTTTCATCTTTTCTCTTAATGGTGACAACTTTAATTTTTGTTGACTTAGGAGAACTAGGGTTTTTGACAAAAGGACTAGAATTTAGGGATTTGGAATTAGGAGAAACGTTAGGTTCTTGATTTTTGAGATCAGACTTGTAGGCTTGAGGACCAAAACTTTTCTTTCGGTTGGAGTTGGATGAGGGACCGAAACTTCCCTTTCGGTTGTTTAGGGATGAGGGACCGAAACTTCCCTTTCAGTTGTTTAGGGATTAGGGACCGAAACTTCCCTTTCGGTTGTAGTTGGAAGATGAACTGAAACCACCCTTTCGGTTGTTGATGGTTGATGGACCGAAACCGCTCTTTCGGTTGTATTCACTTGAGGGACCGAAACTTCCCTTTCGGTTCCAATCTCTTGAAGGACCGAAACCGCTCTTTTGTTTCCTGTCGCAACTGTGCTTCTGGTTCCTTGAGTTTTCCTCCAATTTAGACTTTCTTTCAGTCCTTACAAAATCAGGATTTTGATAGTTCCAAAATCGTTTTCTTTCGGAGAGATTCTTCTTATATCTTACGTTTCGTTGATGCTTTCGATCGACAACCTGTTTGGCATTTCCATGAATGTTGGCCTTTCTTTTAGAAGCATGAGCATATCATTCACTCTTTGTTGAAGAAGTGTCACTCGTAGTTTGCATCGGTTCATCCACATATGGTTTAGTTCCACTTGTGCTCGGCACATCGTACTTTGTAGGCTCATTTAGTGGTTCAGGTATATATCTACCTTTCACTCTCCATGAGGTTTTCTGAGAGAGACCCTTTGTCTCTTCTGCGTTATCGATTGGGGCCGACCAAAAGTATTCATCACATCCACCAGCATTGTCTTCTTCTACCATTGAAGTTAACTCTACAGTTTGTTGTGGAGTGACCCCCGGCATAGTGTAAACTTGATTTGGGGTAGTTTGAACCTTTTGTTACACAACAGCTTTAGTTTTGAGAGTTTTGGACTTGTCGGTAGTGGAACGAGCAAACTCAATAGAGTTTTCAGAAATGAGGTTTTTATTGGACTTTCGTTCATTCTTGGCTAATTCTGAACAGTCTACCAAATCTTCTACATAAATTTCACTCATATCATCGTCCTCATTAAGTTCAGATGTATTTTCAACATCAACTTTGTTATCTGAACTTAAGTTGGCATTCAATGAATCAAATTTTTGTATAGTTTCAGCTCTCAGTTTCAATCTGTCATTTTCATCTAGTAGATTTTTTAGCATGTCCTTGTGGTCCTTGGACTTTATGTAAGATTCAATTTTGTCCAGGCCAATCTTATATGCTGGAGACACTTCGTCATAGGACACAACACTTTCACAGTTGTATGCTTCTGCATCGATTTCATCCTCCTTTAATTCAAGGAAAGGTAAAATCATACGATGAATTTTCTTCCCTATTTCACAGTCAATATGCAACTGAGTAATGTTAAAATAAAGCCTCTTAGCAATTAAACAAAAAACGTTTCTTTGTTTGAGAAGTTTAAGATTGTCTCTTTGCAAATAAATAGAATCATCTTTTGATCTAATTAGTTCCTTTTCCTTTTGCTCGATCCACATTCTTCGTTCCTCACTCTTTGATGAAATCCTGCTGATTTGATCAGTTAGGTTAGAATTCGTGACACGGGTTTGGGTGAGACTGCTACTTATGCTAGTGAATTTTGACTTCAAATTATTTAATTCCTTTTCATAATTATTAGCAGGTAATTTTAGAGAAGCAAGAATATCTTGTACCTTTTTGATCAACTCATCACATCGTTGATCTGAGTACTGACAGGCTTGGCAACGAAACATCTGTCCTCTCGCTCTCTTTCTTCTTCAACTCCCCCATCAGTTGTGTATCCTCTCATTTGGAACACACCCTCGGTCACTGCAAAGCATCTTCCCATTGACTGCTCTGCCTTTGCCATCATAGCTTTTCCATGAGTAGGTTTCCTAACTTCGTCATCCTCCGAAACTGTGGACCAGACTTCCACACCTCCAAACTCGTCATTGTTGGTAGAACCCTGCACAATTAAAGCATTCATTATAGAGTTATTAACAACGGACTTCCTTTTCTTTATCTCCTCCAATCTTCTCAGGAGGCTCGCCTCCTCATCATCTTCTCCTGTCTTCTCTTCTTTCTTTCTCAGCATGTAGTCTTTGGCAAAATGATTTTTGCCTCCACAGCAATGACAATCAAATCCTGAGTCGCCTCCAATTTTGGCTTCCTTCTTTGACTCTTCGGATTTTGATCCCATCTTCGGTTCCTCCTTGACCCGTTCGGCGCTATAACTTCCCTGCCAATTTCGGTTTTTGTTGGCTGGGAATTTCTTCCTGATGAATTTTCTGGGGTTTGACACCATCATTGCATATTCTTCGCCGGTTAGATCAAAGTCAGCAAGATCTAATTCCTATTCTTCTTCAATCGAACTCTTTCCTTTGGAGACAAGAGCCAGAGAACCAAGACCCGAAACTACATTTTTTTCCTTTGATAGGGCATTCTCATGGGATTTTAAAATACCCACAAGTTTTTCCAAAGAGTATGATTTGAACTATTCATGAGCTTTGAGAGTTGACACAACGGGCATCCATTCAGGTCTGAGACCATTCATGAAAGTGACCTTTTGTTCAATCACCTTTCTTTTAATACCAAGCTTTATCATCTTGCTCAAAAGATGATTGAAACGATTGAAAGTTTGGATAAGCTTTTCTTCAAGATTTTCCTTAAAATCACCAAACTCTGATAACAGGAGGGTTTGAATAGAGTGTTCTAGACCTTCATCTATGGAATACAATTCCTTTAATCTATCCCAGATCTCCTTGGCTGTAGCACAGGAACTAACCAAATGAAATGTATCCGATTATAGCGCAAACCTTATCATCCTTAGAGCTTTGATGTTGCACTGAAACTTCTCTTTTTCATCCTGAGGAATGTCTTTGACGTCATTAACAAGCTGATTGTATTCCTTCTGCATTTTAACAATCTTTGACGTGCTAGAATGAGCAAATGGGCCTGAAGTGATTGCTTCCCAGATTAGATACCCATTATCTTCCGATCCAATCACGTAGTCTTCAAAGTGATGCATCCAGACTTCATAGTCTTGTGTATACAAGATCGGTATTCTTGTTGTAGACCCTATGCTGTTGGAGATATTGATCGGATTGTTTTGAGAATCGTCCATTGACATCGTGAATACTTTTGATAGAAAACCTGTAAAAGATCAGACTTGTAATTTTTCAATTAGGGTTGGATTAACAATTAATGAGATACGTCAATAAAGAATGACGGCTCAATAAATATCAATCAATGCGGAATAAAAACCCTATGAACTTCTTCGACAGAAGAGGTGTGTATAGATTACACAGTCTCCTGCTCTAATACCAATTGATGAGTTCAAAACTCTTAGATCGTTTAGATCTTTCACAAGAACAATAAAAGAATTCAAACAGTTAAAGAATAAATTAAGAACGAACACAAAACAGAATCAAATAAGAGCTTATGATTCAAAACTTAGTCACGCCTCAGCAGAGCTCGATGAAGAACTTTCGCTGTAGAGGCGAGCTAGGGTTTACAAAACAGTGAATACGAAAACAATGAAAGCGCTATCTTCTAAGTTTGCATGCATGCAGCTTATATACTAAACCCTAATGCAAAATAATGCACGCCTGGACAGGCCTAATACCGGCAACTAAACTAGGCTATGGACCGAGCCGATGACGAAATCCATTACACTCTACATAAACGTTTAATTATGATATTAGAACTGGCATGGAACTTTTCGGAGTAATTAGGACGATTACACATCTAAAACCTTCTTTACCTATATTCTCGTCTCGATACGCTTAACGCATGCTTCCGTGAACATTAACTTATGGTGAAAACTCTTAGTGAATTGATTAAATGGAGGAAATGAGGAGGCTCACGATTGTGAATGATACCTATCGAAAGATATCGTAAGAGTGGTATCTTTCATTTAGAATACGTCTAATAAAATAACAGTACGTATAGAGCAGTATGGTACGTCTGAATGTACACATTTGATTGGCGGGATGACAGAACGATTGGTGTAGTTCCTAAAATTTTCTTATCATCTGAAGTTTCGACTACCGACCGAGTTGAAGAAGAATTGATGATTGAAGATATACATGGAAGGAGTCCTAGTAGAGTGTAGGGAAAAATTTATGATTGTTTGGACACATTTGTATGTGTTAAAATGGTTTTTGTTATAGTGACTTGGAGGACTACGAGACAATACTTACGACAAGTATGAGTAGGTGTGAATGGTAGTAGAGGCATATACTACCGGAATCACAGGACTCGTACTTGGATCAAGGAAAGTCACAAGTTTAACAACGCACTAGTAATTGATTCTGATTTGTTCATGTCTGTCGTTACCATCATTTTGGTAATGAATAAGAAGATGATTGTTATTCCGACCTTAGTAGTCATATCAAATCGGGTCTGACTAAGATGAGTGTGTTACATGGTTCAGAGAACCAAGAACGATGTAACATTCGACTTAAGCCATAAGATTGAAGTGAAAGATAATTGAAGCGGTCAATAAAATTATCGCGATCATTCTTAAAGTAAGAAGCTTGTAGCTAGAAGTGTTACATGCTAGAATGTGATTATATCACATTTGACCATGAAGGAAGGTATATTCCATTATGGAATTTGACTCTAAAAGGCCTTAGTCTAAGCATTGCATCATACGACGAGATGTCATTAGAACACGGCCAATCGGTTTGTCTTGATAATCGAAGTAAAGAAATTCTCTATAGTTAAATATTTTTAAGAAGAAGTAGGAGTCTCCAATAACGATTGGTTTTGTAACTCGAAGGTTACAATTGAAAGTCCGATATAGTACGAAGAGCGGGTACAAGATTGAGCACTGCCTGCACTCAAGAAGTCCAAGAGTTAGACACTCATTCGAAGGAACATAGAGGTTACAGTTATTACCTAGCATGAAGCTATAATGTATGTAGTCACTATACAATCCATGTTGTGTTGATGATTTCGGGACATAATCGTCCTAAGCGGGAGATAATTGTAATGCCTGCATATTCAGGCTAGTCAACTTTAGGGACAATAAGCATCAAAAATGACTTTTTGATGGAAGATTATTTAGAATGAAAAATCTTAAAAAAATTATAGTATATGTCACAAGGGTTCCATACATATAAAGAACGCCAAAATCCTACTTATAACGAAAAGGTTATGACCAGTCGAAGTTTTACGGCAAAATCGGCACGATACCGGGAATCGTAAAAGTAAGTTTGCAATAGAATAATTTTTAGCCTTAGCGATCTAAACAAAAGTCATAGTATACCTTAAACCGAGAATGTGCATAAAAAGAACGTCCAAATCTAACTTCGTATGAGGAAGTTATTATTTTTCTAAGATTTCGCATAGTAGTATACAGTCCCGAAATCAAATTTTAGATCGAACGATTTTTAACCAAAGCAACCTAAATGAGAACTGAAGATCTCATTAATAGGAGTTCAATGAAAAAAAGATAGTCGAAAATGGAGTCCATATGTAAAAGTTTTGAATTTTACATTGTCGTTAACAGTGTAATCTTCTTATACTGTTAAATTTAAAATTGGTCGATAATTAACCGACGGAGTCAAAAGGAGAGTTTTAGATCCTATCAATACGTATACGTGTATATAAATAACGTTGAAAACGGAGCTTATATGCCAAAGTTATGGAGTTTAGAAGTCAGAAGGGTGTTGTCGCCAAGTGGGTGAGATGGCGCGATCTGAGCCATTGCTTTCTCCCCACACCCTGCCACCAGATGGTGACATGTGGCACCAACTCGACGAGTTGGAGGCCAAAACTCAAAGACTTTGACCCAATTCCATCCTATAAATACCATGCGTGAGTGCCTTAATTTTTCACACCAAAACCCCTTCACTTCACTCTCTAACCTCTCTCTAAGCCTCCTAAAACCCTCCCAAAGCCCTAGTAACCTCAAGGTGCTTGAGGAAAGCCCCAGAGCGCCCGAAGGCTCCGAGAAAAAGAGCTTTCCCGCACGGAAGTTCTGCCCCGCAAAGCCCGGTTCCTTGCTAAACCCCCTCTAAGTTGAGTTATGCTTATTGTACTTTAAGTATAACTTATGTTTAAGTTCCTTATCGTTATTATGAACCTATAAAAAAGATTTATTAGTGATTCCAAGTCATTCTACTGATTGATCTACTTACGGGGATGATGTCTTGGCTGTGATTCAGTAAGGTATTTAAAGTGGGATTTCCAAACAGTATACTACGTATACCAAATGGACCCTACCTCCGATATGATCCTACATGGTTGTTCCTTACTTGATAGATCATGAAAGTAGACTTTAAGTTAATGATGAATCTAGACTAGTAATTAGTCGCAATAAAGATTAGACTAGAACTTAGCGATAATAATGGTAGGTTTCGTCAAAGGAAAATTGAATCGTTAAAAGGGAAGTGCTACCTGAGTTTGGAATCATCACTTTAACAAGTGAGTGCATATTCTCTTTCATGAACATGATTTTAATATAATTATTAATTAAAGTATTAAATATTTGTTAAAGAGTTTATGTGCGAGTGCTTAGTCCCTTTTATGAACATGATTTTAATACAAGTATTAATTAAAGTATTAAATATCTATTAAAATATTTGTTAAACAGTTTATGTGTTAGTGCATAGTCTCTTTCATCAACATGATTTTAGTACAATTATTAATTAAAGTATTAAATATATGTTAAAGATTTTATGTGTGAGTGCATAGTCCCTTTCATGGACATAATTTTAATACAAGTATTAATTAAAGTATTAAATATATGTTAAACAGTTTATATGTGAGTGCATAGTCTCTTTCATGAACATGATTTTCATGCAAGTATTAATTAAATTATTAAATATATGTTAAAGAGTTAAATATATGTTAAAGATTTTATGTGTGAGTGCATAGTCCCTTTCATGAACATGATTTTAATACAAGTATTGATTAAAGTATTAAATATATGTAAATGTGTGAAATATTTGATATTGTCTGAAATATGTGTAAAGAGGATATATGATAATATATGATGATTTAGGATACAGAGTAAACCTAAATTAATTAATAGGAATATTGGGTAGTATCTCATTATGAGTACGAGTGAGATATGCATTGAGGGCAGAAAGTTAAGATCTGACATCGATCCGAGAGTATGGATTATACATATTCATATGTCCTTAGTCCGATAGTATGGATGTAATGCTCCAATTCTCAGGTATTGATCTAAATAAGAATTTATTTGGTTTTAAGTCCTACTCGACGAGTTGATTGCCCTACTTGTCGAGTAGCAGCAGGGTGGTATCGCATGTTTAGTGACCTACTCGCCGAGTCCATGAAGGGATTCGGCGAGTGGGAGCTGGTAGATGAAACCCTAAATCTCGGGGTTTTGCACCCTATTTAAGGAGGCTTAATCCACCTTTGGCCTCTTTACAGTTCTTGAGAGCTCTTAAGAAAACCTAATTCGTGTTGGGCTCTATTGTGAGGGTAATAAGCTTGGGAGGAAGATCTTTGGAGAGAAGGAACTTGGAAGGAAAGGGAATTGGAGCAAGGAAAGTGTGGGAATCAGAATCTACCTCAGTTAGCATCTTCTAGAGGTATCAAGTCGCCACTTTTACTTATTTTCCCTTCTAGATCTCTTTTTGGTAGAGTTTGGGGCTTTTATGGATCTTTGATTTGATAAGGTGGACTATGGGCTAGATCTGAAGTTGTAACTTCAGATCTAGACCCTTCTTCAGTCCTAGAGTCATAAAGTTTCTGGTTTGGGTGTGAATGAAACCTCCCTTGGGTACGAAACCCCATTATGGGCTTGGATTGGACATTTAGGCACCGTTTGGCAGAAGAACTGGATGGGACAGAATTGGACTGGACTGGACTGAACAGAACAGGACTGGACAATACAAATAATTTGTATAGCGTTTGGTAAAACTGAACAGAACAGAACAAGTTGTCTGAAACTATTTGGCAACAATAGTACTGAACAGAACAAGATGTAAAAATGACCATATTACCCTTTTACAAAAAATATTCAAGATAACACAATTTAACATACATAACTTGAAAATAAACATTTTTATTAAAAAAAAATATTTAAAATTCTCATATTAAAACTAGTTCTAATACCAAGTAATCCAAATTGCTTCAAAATTAACAAATTTCTAAACCAAAATGGTTTCCAAAATCCTTAATTTAAATAAATAAAAAAAGAACAAACTTCAATTGTCTTCTTCCAATATAGTCTTCGCAAAAAGTGGTTTGGTAGCTGCATCCAAGCTATTCCACATTGGTAACAAATTCAAGTTTTTTGTAAATTTTAAACAAACTCGCATGATTTCTGAAGAAGACAACTCCTTGGTCTTCAACTCTTCATGTATGGTTTTTAACCCTGTGAGGTCATTAGTAGAAGAAGTAATAGCCCTAGTCATTTTCTGGATTTCCTCGGATACGACAACTAACCCCTTTCCAATTATATATGTTACTTCTTCAGATGCCGCTTTTCTCTTTTTATTTTGCGAGGAGTCTTTTGGATTTGGATTGGAGGAAGTTGCAGTGTTTTGAGGATTAGAATTGGACGATGGTAAACTTTCTCCTTCTTCGTTATCAATATTTTGATTTTGTGTCACATCAGCCGCCGATTCAGCCATACCACCTGTAGCTCGATCTTTACCAAAAACATTTGCTAGTCGCTCGTACGCAGGGAATGGTTTATTCGCGACATAGTTTTTGTGTGGATGTTTCTAGTAAAACAAACAAAGTTACAGGTAAAATCATATATTTAATACTTAGACACACAGAAAAATTATATATATATATATATATATATATATATATATATATATATATATATATATATATATATATATAATCACTAACCTTTAGATATTCCTCTAATATCTCAGGAGAATCAACTACTACACATTTGCGAACATCATCCCAACCAAATCCACTTGTATTTTGCATATCATATGCAGCAGAAAACTTATCCTTTAAACGCTTGATTTTGTTTTGCACGTGCTTTGCTGTTATATTAATACCAACGACTTTTTCCCGTAACTTTAGAACGACTTGGTCATAGGTTCCAGGCCTAAAGCTTCCATTATCACCTTTACCACTGATGACAACAATGTCTTGAAGGATGGTAATCAACGCATCCTCTTCTTCTTGAGTCCATTGACGCTTATCTGCCATGATTTGTTATATGTATTTGACATATCATACATAGCAAAGGTAAATAGATAAAGATGGAAAATATTAAAACAAATCATCCATGAAGTTAGTTTAAATTAATATAAAAAACATACACAAAGTTAAAAGTTGTTCACATCCATAACAATTATGAATAACAAACTTAAAAAAAAAATTCTCAAATTAATTAAAAAAAACCAATCTACTGAGATCTAGTTGACATCCAAGACTCAAACTTTTCTTGGGCTAAATCATCCCTCCATTGAGTCCATTCATTACTTGATTCAACAACATCGACAATTTGAAATTGATTTGGTTGTTCTTCCCCGATAGGCATATCTTCAACACTGCTTGACGTGTATTCTTCTGGATCCAAAGCCATGTGTGTCCTAATAAAATTATGCAACAAAGCACATGCTATGACGATTCGCCCTTGAATTCTTATTGGATAAAATGAAGGACTTCTTAATATAGCCCAACGTCTCTTTAGTAGACCAAAACACCTCTCAATAACATTCCTGGCTTGTGAGTGTTTCATGTTAAAGTATTCCACCTTATTTGTAGGTGCACGTGTATTGCCTTCCCATTTCGTAAATGATACCTAATACCTCTATATGGTGCTAAAAAACCTTCACCATTGATATATCCTCCATCAGCCAAATAATAATTACCTATAATAAATAAAGTAAAAGGTATGAATATGTAACTATGTGTTTACCTATAATAACTATTTAGTAATTATTATATTAGCTTACCAATTGGGATTTTTAATCCATTATGTCTAGTAATGGCATCCCGCAAAACCCTTGAATTAGTAACTGAACCTTCCCAACCAGCTAAGACATATACAAAATTCATGTCACGATTGCAAACACCTAACACATTCATTGCTATACTACCCTTTCTTGTTCGATACCTTGGTTTATCAGAGTCAAGGACATTAACTTCTATATAAGTTCCATCAATTGCTCCTAGACAACCCTATAAATAAAATTTTAACGCATTGTTAGTTAAAAACCTATATTTTGTAATATATCAAAATAATATTATAATGGTTACCTGGAACCATTTCCACCGGTTATCTGTACAATCATTTGCAACAGGCGTTGGTCTGACAAACAATATCTCTTGCAAACGCATTAAAGCATCTAAAACACGATGAAAATACCATCATACTATTTCCCCTGACCGATAGAATCTAACTTGAATACATCTGTTTTTTTTGTGGTGTGCTAATATATTTAGGAATGTAGCAACTTGTTCCTTAATGGTCACTAAACCATCATATAATAAAACACCACGAGTTTGTAGTAAATCACACAAAACTGCAAATGTATTCCTATCCATACGTAACTCGTATATACAATTATCATCACTTTCACGTGTGATATGATGTATTTCTGTAGACCTTTTTGAAAGGGTGTCTAATGTATTATTACCTAGATCTATCCTTTGAGCTTCTTTTTCCTCACATTCAATTAACCAAACTCTAATTGTAGCTAGGCATATCAACAATTGAATATAACTCTCCAACAGTTTCACAAACAGGCGCAAATGATTTCTATCCATATCTACAAAGTTTATAAAAAAAACAAGTAAAACAACAACATTTTACTGATTTTAAAGAAACACGTTTGAGAGACGAAGATGGGAAAAAATAGTAACGAAAAATAAAAATTAATATTATTTTATAAATGAAATGCCATGAGGAGTCTATAGAAACAAAAAAGCTAATTAAAAACAAAAGGAAACTACAAGGGCATTTTTGTCCAAAATTGAGTATATATAACATGAACCGGGAAGGAACAACATAAAGTATACATGTAGTAATAACAACTAATTATAGGAACATATTCGTCATAAATTGAGTTTCTACAACATGAAATGGACATGAACAACACAAACTAGACAAAGTTCTGACAAAAATTATGCTTAAATAAGCCTCCCAATAACTAGTTTGTATCTTTATCATAAAGTAGGCAGAAACAAAAACTTGGGCCAATTTAGTCTAAATAAATGTGAAGTCTAATGACATCTTTTATTCATTCCATGTGTTAATAGATGCAGGTAGTATAAAAACATACAAAAACATTATTCTTTTTGGTAGTATAATCAGAAAACTAATAAGTTATAAGAGAAAATTAAATCCCCAGAACTCGAATTCATTACAAAAAATCAGATCCATATAATCAATTGAATCCCAAAAATATTAAAAGTGTTGTAAAGAAAAACTACTCCAGTTCATATTTCAAAATGATCCTAAGTATTTAGGTGAAAAAATTGTGCTTAACAAGTTATTAATCAAAAAACAAAGTGTAAACAGATTCAAATGAAGATTGATCATCGCATACTCACACATAACATGAAATCATCTTAAAGGGTAAAAGAAACCCAAAATCCTACCAAAAATGCTGATAAAATAAGAGAGAAAATGTAGGGAAATCATCTCTGCCTTGATTAGAAATCGAAGCAAGAAAGTTGGATTCCCAAACACGCAGGCAGTAGTAAAATTGTGCGTGTTTTTTGTGTTGATTTACACCAATCGCATGATAGCAAGAGAAATAATCAAAAATCATCCACAAATAGATTTCAATTGTGTAGCCATAGATAAGTTGATAACTTGAAGCCGATCAAAATTAATACACAACTAAATTAATAGATGCAGGTAAGGATAAGAGAGAAACAAATCAAGAAATCGTTCAAGTAATTGAAGAGATGTACACACCGAAAATTAAAAAGAAATTGTACTTTGTGATCTTCAGTATAGACGATAATGATTGCTGGAGAGTTCGAATGGCACAAAATCGAAAACCTATAATCAATAATTAATTCTTGTGTGTGTTTGATTGTAACACAGGAGAGGAGACGGTGATATTTATTTGAAACAGAGTGGTAGAAACGAAAAAAGTGGAGACGGAGGCTGAGACCCGTTCCAAGCAGGGATATTTCCGTCACATTAGAAAAAGGATAGTATGTGTTCTGATTAGTTCCACCTTTTTGGGTGGAACTATTTTTCTAATGAATTGTCCCATTGGACTTGGTCAAACCTCCGATTAGTTCTTGTTCCAGTCATGCCAAACACCTGCTAAAAAATTTAGTGTTGTTTTGTTCCATCTAGTGCTCCTCACCAAACAGGGCCTTAGAGCCTTTATAGCTATGCATGCATGTAAAGTTTGCAACTTTACGTGAAAAGCATGCCTTAGAAGCTTGGATCTGTAGTTTGGGGCCGATGCATGGCTCAAATGAGTCTGTATGGCAAAAAGGACTGAAGGGACTCGGTGAGTCGCATGGTCTACTCAGCGAGTCATATGAAGATAGGCATGAACTCGACGAGTTGGAACAACAACTCGGCGAGTCCGCTGAAGATTGCCATAGACTCGACGAGTTGTATGAACAACTCGGCGAGTCAGATGAGATTTCCCCAAGTTATGTATGCATGCGTATCCGTCGAGTTGCACGGAGGAAACTCGACGAGTGGCCGTAGAGTTTCGATCTTAGACCGAAGGAACTCGACAAGTCACCTTGGTGACTCGGCGAGTAGCCGAGGGTACTCGCGAGTTAGGGTCAACATGGACTGTTGACCTTGACTGAGGACTTTGACTTTGACCAGGGGTTGACTAGTTGGTTTATGGAGTACCTTGTAAGGTTGAGGACTTATGGGTATATTCGTATTATGGTAATAGGTGGTGGAGTCTTTGGCAAGTGACCCGAGAGTTGGAGTTTATCTACCGAGTCGACATCTGCGAGGTGAGTTATCCTCACTATATCAAAAGGGTCTAAAGCACCAAGGTCGTCCCTTTAGTGGTTGTGGTTATGATATGATATATGCGGTTATGATCTGGTAGATCAGAATCAGGATAGACAGTATGTTATGCTTTTATGATCCTTAAGGATTAGTATGTTAGTGTCCTGCTAGGTCGATGCTCTAGATATGGGAGATTGCTATGATTGATGATCAGTAAGATAGATATATTTGACGTCTGTATATGTTAGTATATGATAGATATACGCACATGATTATTTGCTTGTTGGTTGGGTTGAGGTGGTCCTGCTTTGTGCTGAAGGCCAACACACCCTATGAGCGGTCCGGGTAGACTATAGGCCCATGTGGTGTTCTAGTCATGTCAAAGGCTCGGTATAGATTTAGTTAGATTGTAGGCCCTGTAGGGCAGTCCAGTCATGCCGATGGCCCAGTACGCATGTTGATTGATTGATTATTACTGATATGGTATTATTAGTGTGGTATTGGTATTTTGGTGGTAGCTCAGTAAGCCCTCGGGCTTATAGTTTTCATATTATTGTTTAAGGTACTTCCGGAGATCATGGCATGGCGAAGGCGTGACCGTACCGCTCCTCATCCTTATGATCCGCTTTTGGGACACTCTGATTGAATAATGATTTGAAAACATTTTTTTGTAAACAATACTATTGGGTTTTATTTGTGATTGAAAAAGTTTAAATTTGGCATAAAATTTTTGGATGTTATAATGGAGAGGACATAATTATTTGTCATTAATTCGGGAACATGGATTAGACATAGTCAGTTGTCCCTAGTTTGAAAGTATGGAATGGGCATAGTTATTGATCCGGGAGCAGGGATTAGACATACCTGATCCGAAAGTATGGATTTGGTAAGGAGGTTAATTTTAGATCGGAGAGTATGGATCGTGTTGTCCTAAGGATCGACGGGATGGGGTAAAATTGGTTATATGAGGTGAAATTGTTTATATTGTGAGTTCTAATATATATATATATATATATATATATATATATATATATATATATATATATATATATATATATATATAACATTGTGGGATTGAAACCCTATGTACTCAACTGGTTTCGAAACCTAACCCACTCAGTTTATTTGTATCATAAGTATCGATATGAAGCTACGTTACACTGAGATATTAAAAGAGATGTAGATCACTAGTGTAAATTATTGTAAGGTCTGTTTATGCTTATGTTTTTGTATTGACGATGACATCCCAATATTTTAAAATGATTAAATACATTTTGTCTGAAATGCTTTGATAATGTATTTATCATGTTTTTCTGGGAATAAATTCTGCAACATTTTTCTTTAAAATGATACTCTGATTTTCAAATAAAGCATAAACAAATCGGTCTTTTTTGGCCGTGAATTTGGGGATGTAACACATAACCTGTGGACTTACCAACATATGTTAACCTTTTAACATCACATGTATTCCTAGGAAACGAAGAGACGACAATCCGTACTCCCTAAAGCAATGATTGATCGAAGGAGCCACTGAAAGTTCTTATCATATATGCTTAGCTATCAAGTCATGTTTTGTATTAGAGATATTTACCCTGATGTAAATACATAATGAAAGTGATATTTATATAGTGTTTTGTATTATTCAGTCTATGTTCAATGTATGTGATCCAACATTCTAACGTCGCACAGCTTGCCGGTTCCACCGCTAGCCAGGGGTGTGAAAAAATGTGAGCTATTTTGGCTTGGGTTCACTAAACTTGAGTGTGAGTGCATGTTCTGCGGGTACGAATGCACCCCCGATCAACCAGAAAAGTTAAAGGACCTTTTTGCAATTATCTTTTTCATTTAACAGTTACAAAGCCGAATTAAGAGTTATTAATCATAGATTTATGTTTTGATTTCTGAGTTACACCGAATGAAACAAATTCATCTTTTCCTCTCTTACGCTTTTGCTTTTTCTTCCATCTCTCTTGCAGCAACCAAGGTATTTTCCGGGCCAAGTGAGGGTTCGGATGACTTAGAAGAGTCAATTACTGTTATTGTGTCCTGGTAAACAAACACCCATATAGGGCAAATTTATTTTAACTGTGTTTAACATAGGCCTCAGCTAATTCTCTTTTTGTTTTGTTTTTTTGTGCAGTTTTGGATGATACCCTCCTAACAATATATTTTATTAATTTGAAGGTAGAGGATGTTCATAGCATTTTTAACTAATTATAAACTTGTTTCGTTAACTTGCGTTGGATGTGTTGTCAACAAAACAATCGATGTTTAATATAAACAATCGATGTGAGCCGTGAGAGACCATCTTCTATCGTGTATGAAACACTTTGTGAATGAACCACATTAATTCATCCTTAACAAAACAAACATTATTCGCATCATATATTATGGAAGGTGTGATTTATGTAATTAATCTCGTTGATTAAAACCAAAGTTGTCAAAATACTTGGAAACATTTTAACCAAATTAAAATACTAGGAGAGATATTTGAAAATTTCTAAGTGGGCCAAAAGTGCCCATCATAACGTAGAGGCATGCTTTCTTCTTTCTTCTCGAGCCATAAATGAATGTCAAAGTACAAGAAAAGTCGCAACTTTACAAACCCATAGAATACGTTGTTGTATGCAAGTTTCATCATAAAGTGGTGAATTTGGTGTTATGGCATTTTGTCATAAAGTTGGCATGCAACGGTATTTGAACTACCGTATTGGCAAATGGGCTACGATCGAAAAAGAAGCTTCCTTTGAAGGCATCGTTGAAAACCGATAGTTGAGTGGGTAATCTTCAATAAATTCCTGACGTTGACTAGGAACATCTATCGAGAATCTTCAATAATTACCTTCTTTAACCAAATCCATTTTTAGAGACTAATCGTATGGAGTACATTGCACTAAACATCAAACATTGAGGGTTGTTTGATACATATAATATTAATGTGAGAAAATAAAGAATTTTGCTATTTTTGGCAGAAAATTGTTGTTGATATTCCTATGCATTCGGTAAAAAAAAATTGGTAAACCCCATTAAAATAGCCACTCACATCAACTCGTACATGTACAGGGCCTACATACGAAGTCAATCGTGGAACCATATCAATATTTTGGGTGTGCCCGATTTTAAATTGTGTACCTCGTGTGTGAGAGAATCAACTCATGGACCATTAGGCTTCCATCGCAGGGTGAGTGCATTTTTTGATTCGGCTAAACATAAAGCTAATAGTCTTAAATGGCATGATTGATTTTGTCACAATCGATGATGAATTCAATAACTATAAGGATTATAATATTTGCCTTGAATACTTTTGATTATTATTCACATATATATAATACAGAGGATACAAAGATGTACAGGCCAATAAACTAGCCTAAACATAAGGAAATTAAATAAAATAAATGTTATCAGCTTATCTTGACAGATGTCAAGAGTTATCGCTAATAACACATCCCCCCTCCCCCCAAAGCGAAGTGGTGGAGGACCAATACGTAACTTGGCACGAAACTGTTCAAAAAGCGGACGAGGAAGACTCTTGGTAAAAATGTTGACTTGTTGTAATGATGTTGGAGCAAACTGTGTGTATAAACGACCGGAAGAAACCAATTCGCGAATGAAGTGGTAATCAATATCAATATGTTTCGCTCGTTAGTGAGAAACGCGATTTTGACTTAAAAAGAGAGCACCTCGGTTGTCACAAAGAAGAGTAGGACGATCAGGGGGCAAGGCATGTAATTCACGCATGAGAGGAGTGATCCAAACAATCTCTGCAACAGTGTTGTCCATTGCCCTAATATTCAAATTCACAACTAGAACGAGATATCGTAGGTTGCTTCTTTGCACTCCAGGAAACAAGATTCCTACCAAGAAATATGGAATAGCCATATGTGGAATGACGAGTTTCTATACAACATGCCCAATCTGTATCAAAGTATCCAATCAAATATGATGAGGGTGGACGAGTAAAGTGCAGAGCATAGGATAAGGTTCCCTTAACATAACGCAAAATGCGTTTAACGGCTTGAAAGTGTTCAGTGGTAGGATCATGAAGAAATTGGCTAACTTGATTGACAGCATATGAGATATCTGGTCGAGTGATGGTCAAATATTGGAGAGCGTCCACTAGAGAACGATAGGCGGTGGAGTCCGAAAGAGTCGAACCATGAGTAAGAAGAAGTACAGATGTTGACAATGGTGTATATGCAGGTTTCGAGTCTTGTAACCCAGCACGAGTTAGTATGTCATAGGCATATTTTGCTTGAGTAAGAAATAAACCGTTCTCCATGTATGACACCTCAAGACCGAGAAAATAAGTGAGCTCTCCAAGATCTTTGATAGCAAACTCGGCATTGAGTTTAGAAATAATGGTGTGGATAAGAGAAAGTTGGTTGCCAATAAGAATTATGTCGTCTACATAGACTAGTAAATAAAGAATTTTAGAGTCCTGTTTTGAAGATAAAAAGGGAAGTGTCAGCTCGGCTGCAAAGAAAACCAAGACTGATAAGGAAAGAACTTAGTCGCTGAAACCAGGCTCTAGGTGCTTGCTTTAGACCGTACAATGCCTTCTTTAAATGACAAACATTGTTAGGAAATCGTTGATCAATGAAGCCTGGTGGTTGTTCCATGAAGACCATATTAGTGAGTTGCCCATTGAGAAAAGCATTGTTAACATCCAATTGATGCAAAGGCCATTTATGCATAGTTGCTAATGATAGAACAATAGGAACAATGGAAGTTTTCACTACAGGACTGAAGGTGTAAGAATAGTCTAACCCAAGAATTTGAGAAAAAACATGAGCTACTAAGCGAGCTTTGCATCGTTGTATGGAAGCATCGGGATTGAACATTGTGCGGAAAACCCATTTGGAATCAACAACATTTGAAGCCTTAGGACAAGGAACTACTACCCAAGTATTATTTGAGCGTAAGGCAGTCATTTTTTCTTCCATGGCGGACAGCCTACGAGGATTTTTAGCAGCGGATTTAAAACCACGAGGCTCTTTGGTGGTAAAAAGAGCCTGAAAAATGGCATTTTATCAAGATAAGTAAGGTCCACTTGATGTTTTGGTTTAAAGATACCTGCACGCGATCTAGTAACCATGGGATGTGTAGAGACCGAAGAAAATTCAGGTGTACTGGGTGGCAATGGAGTTGAAGTTTCCGGCAATGTCGAGATAGCCGATGACGAAGGAGCAACGAGAATCGGGAATGCTATCGGGGCAGCTAGAAAGGATGTTGCTGGAACCGAAGGTGACACATGTTGCTGATTAGTAGGAAATGAAACAGTGGGAGGTTGCTGATAAGCATCACTAAGATGGTGATTGGGGCATAAAGAACACTTGGTATTGAGTTGTGTTAGTGACCTTGGAAGGAGGTTCCGGTGGAAAAATAATTGAAAGAGGTTCCTCAAAATCCAAAAAATCCATCTTTTCATAAGTAATGGAAGACATAACACCCGTGAATGGAAAAGTAGGCTCATCAAAGGTTGCATGACGAGTTGTATAAACACGTTGGGTTGAAGGATGAAGACTACGGTAACCCTTGTATTGAGAGCTATAACCAATGAAAATACAAGATATACTTCAGGGTGCTAATTTGTGAGCTGAATAATTTCTTAAACACGGGAAAACACGACATCCAAAATTTCAAAATAGAGCATATAATTTGGTGGTTCTTTAAAGAGAACTTCCAATGGAGACTTGTGGTTTAGAACTTTCGTAGGGACACGGTTGATAATGTAGGTTGCTATACTGAAAGCATCAACCCAGAGAGATGGTGGAGCATTGGCATTAAAGAGCATGGCGAGACCTATTTCTGTAATATGTCTGTGTTTTCGTTCATCCTGACCGTTTGTTGCGGAGTATGAGGCACGAAAGACGATGATGAGTGCCATTTTCCAATAAAAGAGTGCGGACTCGATTCTTGACAAACTTTGTTCCACCATCACTTTGAAAAAATTTAAGCTTGCACGAAAACGGTGTTTGAACAAATGATAGAAATGTGGTGAGGACACTAAAGAAATCATATTTCAACCGTAAGGGATAAAACCATGTAAATCGGGAGTAATCATCCACAAAAATACAATAATATAAATAACCATTTGTAGAGGGAACGGGTGTCGGTCCCCATAAATCATAGTGAATCAAATCTAGCACAAGTAAAGATTGTTTAGAATTAAGCTCAAAAGGTAATTGTTTGCTTTTTGAAATTTGACATGATGAACAAATACGAGGTTTAGGTCAAACCGATGCAACCGATAAACAACTCGCTTTATTTAATAAAGAAATAGTGTCAAAAGCAACATGTCCTAATCTAGCATGCCATAATTCAAAGGATGCAGATAGTTGTGAAGATTTTAAAGCTGCTACAAGTGCTCCATGTCCTTGCTTGATTACATATAATTCATTTTCACATGTTCTACTTGCTAGAATTTCCTTTATTGATTGATTATGAATGGCAAAAAAAGGATTAGAAAACAAAACATCAACTGAAGAATCTTTAGTCAATTTGTTAATTGATATAAGATTCTTAGTGATATGGGGAACTATAAGCACGTCTTTTAACTAAAGATCTTTGGATAGTGAAGATTTACGAATGTGAGATATATGAGAACTATTACCATTACCAAAGACAATATGATCACTACCTGAATAAGATGAAGATGATTCAAGATTAGTAGGAGAGGATGTCATATAAGCCGCTACACCATAGTCAACATACCAATCTAGTGAATCACATGTCATATGGTATTGTGCTTTGAATGCTTGAGCTAAATTAGCATTCTGGTTCGATCCTTGAGTAAGAAAAGTACTTAATTGAGGATAAGAGCTAGAAAATGATCATTTGTATGGAATAAATGACAATGTGGTGGTCGTCAACCATGACCACCATAAAAGGAATCACGACCACACCTGCGACCGGTAGTAGTATTGCCACGGGAGGGAACTGTAGAAAGAGTCACTGAGGGCTATTGGAAATCTACAGTGGAGGAAGCAGAGGGAGGAAAAGATTCATGAATAGTTGTTGGGAATAACTCATGACCTTCTGCTTGAGATACAAGGTCACAGAATGAAGGTCGAGGCCTGATAGCACGATGGGCTGTGGAGAAAGTCTCGAAAGAAGGACCAAGTCCACAAAGATACCAATGACTTTTATCTTGCTCATCAACTGGGTGACCAGTTACAGCAAGTTGATCGCAGACAGCTTTGAACTTGCGACCAAATTCAGAAATAGTATAAGACCCTTTTTGGATTTGCCTGAGACAATCCTTGAGATTTTGCATTCATTCTTGAGAATCATGACTGTAAGCAAGTTCAAGAGATCGCCAAATTTTGTGGGAGGTTTGAATCCCTAGAATTTCGGCTACGGCTTCTTCAGATAAGAAAGACTAAAGAATAACTAATGCACGCTAGTATGCTTCCATCCATGGCATGTAAGCAGGATTTAGAGAAGAGACGTCAGCAACATGTATGGTTTTTAGTGATGGAGGAATCGAACCATCAACATAACTAGATAGGTGTTGATAAGAGAAAAGGCGAAGAAGTTGATTCCGCCATAATAGATGATTAGTGGAGGAGAGTTTGATAGTGAGCATGTGTAGAATCATATTGAGAGGAAGAGTGCCATCAGTGGGTTCAAAAGTAGAAGAGTCGTCACTTGCCATAAAGAGAAAGAGGTGTGACCTAGACTGATACCATATAAGTATTATAATATTTGCCTTGAATACTTTTGATTATTATTCACGTATATAGAATACATAGGATAGAAAGGTATACATACCAATAAACTAGCCTAAACATAAGGAAATAAAATAAAATAAATGTTATGTTGGGTCAAAAATATGGTTTATACTTTACTTTTCTAGGCAATTATTTTTATGTAATATTTTATTAATTTATGGTCTAGTTTATGGCTGAGTTTACGGCCGTAAACACCTTACGGCCGTAAACTCATTTACGGCCCATTTGTTTCCGGCCCATGTTCCCTTGTATAAATAGAGGTGTTAGGGTGAGGAGTAGAGATGGATGAACCCTAGAGATTGTACGGCCAAGAGAGAGAGGAGGAGAGAGCATATTGTGTGAGAGAATCTATTGTAAGGAATTTCATTCATATCATCAATACAATCAAGATTCTTAATATTCTTCTTCTCCTTCTCTTCTTATTGTGATCTTGCATCATCCGTTTGATTGAGATTCCGCACCATCAAACGGATCTGATTGATACACAGGCAGATTAGGGACTTACAATTGGTATCAGAGCCTCGTTGTATCAGTCAAAAGGAATTATTGTTTCGTCTGGAATCTGAATAATTGGTGTTTCCGGTCCAAGCTTACGGCCGTAAACACCGAGTTCTTGGGTCGTAAACTCTATTTTGGAGCATTATTTGATCTTATTTTTGAAATATTTTTGCATTTTTGGATAGATCTCGCAAAATTAAGGGGGGTTTGTTCTTCGTGTTTTTCATAAAAAACTGGTTTTTGATCGAGTTTTGGAGCTTCAAAGTCGAAAAATCGTTGTTTTTTCACGTAATCTTGAAGGGTTTTCGGCCGGAGCTTACTGTCGAAAACAATTTACGGTCGGAAACTGTTCACGGCCGGCGGCTAGGTTTGCGTTTACAGCTAGGGTTCACCGGATTTTACGGCCGATCGGAGTTCTCGGCCGGAAACAACTTACGGCGGCGGTTTACGGCAGCGGCTTGCGGCTTGGCGGCTTGCGGATCGAACTGGTGGAGCGTGGCTTGACGAACGGCTCGGCTCAGGGTCTCTTGATCAGCGCCTTGCCAACTCCTCCAACAGATCCCTTGTTCCTTCCCTCCCATATTTTAAACTTAAACACTACTGTCGCTTCCTATTTCCGAAACTTGACACTTTTAACCCCCACAATCAATTTCTTTCTTTTTAAATATCTTTTTCAACCAAAAATTTTAATTTTTAATTTTTGAATTTTATTTTTGACATTTTATTTAAATTTTTGACTTTGACTTTTAAAAATTTGATCTTTGACTTTCTCATTTGATTTTTAAATTTAGCTTTCGGTTTGACTTTTAAGTTTGACTTTTGAGTTTATTTTTTAAATTTGACTTTTAAGGTTGACTTAAAAAAAAGGGGGGGGGGGGTGGCATTTTAAATTTGACGTTTAATTTTTATCTTAGTTTCTAGTTGTGTTTTTTAATTGATTTTAAGATCTACGAGGGAGTTGAAAACATCAAAGAGAGTCGTCAGGATATCTTAAGACAAAATTTCAAGATGTTCGATTATGTCCCTGGAGAAACGCTTGAAACTCGGTTGCATCGATTTACTACACTCACTACTGAGATGAATATATCCGGAATCTTCTTGACTAAGTCCGAGATCAACAAAAAGCTGCTAAATTCACTTCCGAAATCGTAGGATATGAACGTAGTTGTCATCAAGAAGACAAAAGATCTCAATCGTCTTAGTATTGCTGAAGTAATTGAAGAGCTTAACGCTTTAAAGAGTTCTGTAAACCTTCCGGTCAATGAAGTGTCATGTTCTCATTCATGTGAAGTTTCATGTTCTCAATCATGTGAAGATACGATTAAATTTCTTCGGGAACAAATTGGTTTATTTAAAAGAGAAGTTGAGGACCTGAGATATGAAGGATATCAACTCAGGAAAGGACAGAAACCCCTGAAGGCTGAGTTAGAAGCAAAAACCAAGGACTTTAGGAAACTTCAGGAAGACTACAATAACAAATGTGAAAACTATGATTATGTAGTCAAACAAAATGTTGAGCTAGTGGCTGAAGTTGAATCTTTGAAAGGAAAGTTTGAAACCGCCAAACTTGACGTTAGAAAATATGATTTCTCAGGTGAGGTGGTTGCAAATATGATAGACCAAAGCATGCAGTTTAAAATGAATCAAAACAAGGGTCTAGGATATGATAGTGTACCTCCTCCTTTCAATCATAACTACACATCCATCCCCATGACAAAGAAAGAAATTGACAGGGAGGCACATCTTTAATATGGCAAACGAGCTGGATTTGTGTCAGGAGGAGTTATTAATGTAAAATTCTAATGTTTCTACTTCATGTGCAGGTAAAGTAGCAGAAGATGAGAACAAGGAGAGCACTATTGAACAAACCAATGTCTCCTTGAACTCAGAATCCGTTGCTTCGAATTCTGTTACTCCTAACAAACCTGCCGTTGAGCAATATAGGCCTCCAATTCCAACGCAACAAAGTGCTTGTTGCAAGTGTTCATGTGGGAACAACTAGAAAACGAGGCAAGGATACGCCACCAGGGGCAGGAAGAAATAACTTCACAGTGAAGGAAAAGACTTGTTTTCACTGTGGAACACCTGGACACATTGCTCGAAACTGTCCAAATCACGCTTACGTTCCATACAACGCACAAGGATGGAAAAACGCGCCAAGTGGGAGATACTTCAAAAGAAACCCTTCCAGGTCACGTTCAGACAATGGTGACTGGAATGTGCAGAAGGCTACGAATCAATCCCACAAGGCCAAGAATCTAAATCCCAAGGGCAAGAAGGAAATGTCAGCCAACAAGCCCAATCCTAAAGATGCTCCCGTAAAGCCAAAGTCAAAGTCATCTCAACGTTCGGATTCCATTTCCAAATCATGTACTGAGCCATCCATAGGATCAAAAAATAAATGGGTTAAACCCAACTACAAATGGGTTCCAAATGATCAATCTCCCAAATCAACTAACGATTCTAATATTTCTATGTCTTCTGTTTGTGATAAACAGGACATGTCATGGGAGAGAGTAACGTGCAAGGATGACAAAGGTCAACCCAGTTTTAAAATGGACTAGGTTCCAAAAACCAACTAATCCCGCTCTGTGTCGGAGCAGCTATGGAGGCATATCATCATACTTCGGTTTGTTGGTAGTGGCTGTTCCAGGCACATGATAGGGGACATTTCTCAACTGTACAACATTTAGACCTTTGTTTGAGAGTATGTGTCCTTTTGCGGGAAAGGAAGAAAAGAAGGGATCAAACGAGGTTAGTGCTTAACGACATGAAGAATTTTCGGATCTTTTCTGAGATTACGTGTGCTGTTCTCAGACCTTCTGGATGCAAATTCAATCGGTGACTTACGGTTTGCGTTTTCTTCTCTATACTCCTGAGTTTGTCTTAAGTTGATTCGCTTTAAAGACTAATTTTTGTTTTAGGATAGTTTAAATTTGCGCATTTACTTTCGTTTCTCTCCTTTGCACAAATTTAGGGGGAGAAATAAAAAAAACAAAACAAAAATTAGAAAAGTTTCAAAAATCCAAAACAAAAATTAAAAAAAATCCAAAAAATTACAAAATCAGAAAATAAAAATATGATGTTAATGGAATGTGCTTGCAGGAGATGTTTTGGGAAGTGATATTATCAAGTGATAACAGGCAACCTGCATCTGCGTAACGTACCCGAAGTTGAAGGGTCTATGCTCTGGTTTGATGCGTCGGTAGGCACGAAAAATTTTAAATGGACTTGACTAGGGATATTTGAACTTAGGAAATTTATAGACTTGACAAATCTTGACCTAGTTAAATACGTTCAGCCTGACAATACGACGCTCGGATAGGTTGAGCAGGGAGATATATATGGGAATCTACTCGTCACATTAAATGAACTCGTACTTGGAACTGTGGTTTAACTTTTCCTCGATGTGTGGATTTTGTCCTTAATTCTAGTTGGATGGGGCGACTGGTAAATTCCGATATATTAGGTCTGTAGAATATCATTTTCTTTCTTTTCGTTTGTTAGTCATATGTTGTCTCCTTTGCGTGATTTCCAATCCGACCTGGTACACAACATATGCAACTCTATTTTTCTGCAGGCTATATATATATATATATATATATATATATATATATATATATATGTGTGTGTGTGTGTGTGTGTGTGTGTGTGAAATACTTCTTATCTGTTAGCCATATGCTGTCTCCTTTGCGCGACTTCTAATCCGACCTGGTACACAACATATGCAACCTTCTTCTTCTCAACCCCTCTGAAGTAGTTAGCAATAGAATTCTGAATCTCTCCTCTCTCTGAATGGTTGTCTGCTCACCCGGTGTAAGGAGTACTCTGGAAGTTCTTGATGGCTGGGGTATATCAGGAAGCGGGAAACACGTTCCAGTACACTTAAAATTGAACTCATACAGATTGTCTGTAGATCTTGCTGCCTAATTTAGGTGGACAACAATATCCCTGGTCGTCGTCAGATGAATGGTCCTTAAGATATAATATTTAAGAAATTAGGATCAAATATAATTTTTTAGGAACTTAAGTTCACCTGTCTTGTAACAAATAGTATGTCCTAAATTTGTCACAATTTTTCGTGTTTAAGTGAACAACAATACCGACGATCGACCAGAGAAAGATGTGAATATGAAAGGTACCGACAAGTGGATAAAGGTTGTCTAAAAACTTTGATCCCAAAATCATTCTTAAAGTTAGATATCATTTTATTTTTGTTAAGTTTGTTCATAGTGTTAATCTAATTTAAATATTATGGGAGAATTAAAATAAAAAAAACAAAAAAAATTCAAAAAAAATTCAAAATCAAAAATAGTGTTATTTTTGTTTTACTTTTTGTTCTAAGTTTTCTTTTAGTTTTGTTTTGTCTTGAAAAGTGATTTCAGGTATAGATAAGACTCATGAAGTTTGTGTTGAAGATTTCTGAGCCAAAGCCTTGTCCGTGAGCATCGAAGAATTCGCATTCGAAGGAGCAAGAAATGAAGATTATTCTTTCGACATTCAATCCTTCAACCCCAGAAGCAAGGTGAAGCTACAATTGAAGATTATGTGACGGATTGCATTGAAGCCTACTCAATCAGTCTGCTGCCATCTTTGTACCTGCTGAAGTGATCCAGAAAATTATTTCTCTCTGAAGTTCTCTCTGAAGATTCTCAAGCTGAATGTATCATCTTTCAAGAATCAGTATGTCAAGCCTCCTCACCCGACGTGCGTTCAAAGCCAAACTCTGAAGAAAAGCCCAACTGATCAAGATGAAATCATTCATTGAAGATTCATATGTCATCCCGATGTTGTGAAGAAGTCGAAGGTTAAAGCTGAAGGCAAGCTCTCATTGAAGATCAACAAGAAGAGCCAACTACTTTTTAGGGGGAGCTTGTTGGGTCATTAAGAAAAGAAAGCTATAAACCAAGGGGGAGATTGTTGGGTCAAAATATGGTTTATACTTTACTTTTCTGGGCAATTGTATTTTACTGTAATATTTATGAATTTTTGGTCTAGTTTACGGCTGAGTTTACGGCCGTAAACTCATTTACGGCCCATTTGTTTCCGGCCCATGTTCCCTAGTATAAATAGAGGTGTTAGGGTGAGGAGTAGAGATTGATGAACTAGAAGGAGTTTACGGCCAGAGAGAGAGAAAGGATCGTTTGTGTGTGTGAATCCTGTGTAAGGAATTTCATTCATATCATCAATACAATCAAGATTCATATTATTCTTCTTCTCCTTCTCTTCTTTCTTTATCTGACATCATCCGTTTGATTGGGATTCCGCAGCATCAAACGGATCTGATTGATACACAGGAAAATTAAGGACTTACATGTTATTAGCTTATCTTGACAGATATCAAGAGTTATCGCTAATAATAAACAAAATGAGAAAACCAACAAGACAAAATATTGGTTGAAACAATTATAAGAAAAATATGTTGAGTCAAACCTTATAATTTGATGAGTCAAATGGTAACTCTTACATTACCAACTATGTTAACGCTATGGTGTCACCATGAATACACACTAATTGTTTTAGTGGGTGTTTTTGAGGAGGGATGAGAGTTGGTCCGAACTTGAGCCGATTTGTCCCGAGCTTGGAAAACCAGGAAACATGAATTAAGGATTAGAAGACTCTTACGCTAGAAGTTGGTGATACTAATAAGGATCAAATATTATTCAAGTCAAGATAGACTTTCCAAGATTAACAAAAGATTTGATGATCTTTAGGAATTACATTAATGGTTGTACTTAACTCTCGTGTTTATCAAACTGTTCTTCATCAATAAAGAAATGATTTTGAAGTATTCTTCATTGTTCTTTTATATTAGTTTGATTGCTTAGTTTGGGACCAACAAAACCATGTGGCACTCGACCCTGTATTTTTAACAAAATCAACAAAGAGAGAAGTGATATAAAGTTATTAATAGACTTAAGAAAAGAAAAGGGTAGACCGAGAGTGGAATGACTAAAACTATGACTAGAAAGACTTCATTTATAATCTCATAAAAATTCCTAAAAATATTAAAAGTTGTTGAAAAATATAAGGTTTTATAGTTCTAAACTTAACATTTTCTCGTATAGGTTTGTTTTGTATGTTTGTTCATTTGCAGGGTCATTATTCAAAGATTTGCAGGATGTTGATCGATAGGAGTTTTGTGTGAAGGGGTTAAATTGCAGATGACTTGATTCTTCTGGACTACAGAGGTAAAATTTGTTCAATGATTCAGGGATCTTCTGTTAAATGGGTTGGGTTATTAACCTGGATATATATATATTTGTTTTGTGTATGGGTTGTACACATAATACACACAACAACACACATTCAAGATTCTCTCATCTTCCCTTTCCTAAAGCTATATAGATTAGGGTTTCAATGTTATTCTCTTTGTCTTCTTGATAATCGTTGTAGTTTTAGGTTGATTGTTTATATTTAGAGTAGTGTGGGGTTTCTATAGTGAGGTTTCATGTGTAAATATATTAAAACCTTCTAGTTGTTTGTTTTCTATACATTTTTACAAAATTCATAAATAAAAAAGTACAGTTATAAAATTAGATAACATGAAAATCAATTGAATAGCCCCTTGTAAAGAGGAAATCCAACTATCCTCATCCAACATATCTAAACAGAAAATACTACAACATTCTTCAAATGTTGCTTAAGTAAAAAACTGCTACCCTTAAGAAAAATTCAAGGGTGTTTCTTTATTTGTAGGAAACCTCATAAAAAGGAATTTTGAACATAACTAATAAAAAGTTGAATGATGTGTATGGATATAATGTGTAACTTACATATAATCTAGTGTACAATTTGTATCATTAACCATACATAATACTATAAATTAGAGCTAGCCCACTTAGCTAAGATGTCTAACAAAGTGTTTCTAAAATAGGTCATGGATTCAACCTCATGTATCTCCTAACTCGTCATTCTAAAAAGAACTATACTCATTATATGGTCACATATTAAAAGGTATAAAAAGGATATCAAATAACTTATATATTTATATTCAACAAATTATTATTTACCAACTAAAATAAATATATAAATGACCATTATTCTTATTCATTGAATAAAAACAAATTAAATAAATTATTTTACTTAGTAATTAATTAAAAGAATGTATATAATAGTGATAATGATAAACAATTTTGATTATCATCTCTTATTTTAAACCTTAATGGATTAGTACATTGAAATATATTGAAATATATGATCCTAAACCATCATTTGATTTATTTTGTTAAATATTGTTTATCTAATTTTTTTAAAAGATTGGTTAGTAGCTAGAAGTTAAATCATCAAGCTAATTAATTCACTTATGTCTAAATTTGAACCCAGACCACCAATTTAAAAAACTTGCATATCTACCAAGTGAGTTAGGCCATTAACATTGTTTATCTAATTAATTTTATGGCTTTTAAAATGACTATAATATTAAATATGTATCTTTGATATTATCGGGCTAGCATTACCATTTCATCCCTAGTCTTTTTTGACAATTTTTTTCTCTTAATTGATTTTTGGTCTTAATTAATTTTATTGAGTATTTTTCTAAAAGTTGATTGATACTAGATGTATTTTATTTTATTTTTAAATTTTAATTTTAATTTTAATTTAATTTTATGCATAACTAATACAAAACATTGCAAAAAAATTAGTATTTATTTAATATTTATTGAAAGTAAATGTAATTTTTTTTAAGATTGTTCATTATTTGGATAGAACCGAATTGTTTAATTGAACAATTTGGATCAAAATATTTGGTTTCCATATTCAGATTTTTGGATTGATATTAAAAAAAACCAAATTATTATTATGGATTTTGGATTTCTTATTGACTTTTGTTTATAAAATAATATTCAAAGAGTCCAAAAAACTAAATAACTTGTTATTTATTTTTAATATGTATTTTTAACTATTTATAAATTGACTAAATTATTATTTTTAATTATTAGAAATTTTTATTCCATATAATATTTTAATATGTACTCTCGTACTCCTTATCAAAAAAAATTTGTCAATAAAATATTGACTATAATCTATTTTCTTAGTAGCTTTTATATATTATAATTAATAACTAAATAAATTTTTTTGTTTCTTTTAGAGATTTGACTAATATTCAAGTTATATGTTTTTCAAAATGTCGTGCCTTTAATAAGCTGAATTGTAAAACCGATCCATTACATTTGTAATTTGGTTGGATCGGATCAGATTTAAATTTAGTTTCAACTATTTGGATCCATGTTTTAAAAAACAAAAATCTATTTGGATTCATTTGATCGGATCATATTAAACCAATCCATCGAAACAAACACCTTTAACTTTCTTTTTTGAAGTAAATTTAAAAAAATATTGCTTTAGGCTCAAAATTTTAAAGTAAACCTATATAAGCCCTTTACCCCATGTTAGAAAAAGTATGTGGCATAGAATAGTTTGATTTAATTCTAGATATGACTCGAGAGTCTTCGCTTCAATATTCAAATACTTCTATATATGTGTGTGTACGTATCCTAAAGTCTCTCATTTCACACCAAACTTCTTGGTTTCTATAAATACATTCTTTCTGCAACTCTCACTCAACCACCAAATAACCGTCAGCAACAATGTCTAAAGCCACCGCTCTCTTCCTTTTACTCTCTCTACTCCTCTTCTCCTCCTCCCTCTCCTCTGCCTCCCGGCCGGAACCCACCACCACAAGAACACCAAGCAAGGTAAGTTTACTCTCTTCAACACCCATATGATGATATATATACTTAAACTTATCATAAAATTGATAGTCGAATTTGTGTTTTGTGTTGTTTGTAGGACGTGGAGATTGAAGAAGGATGTGACGGAGTTGGTGAAGAAGACTGCATGATGAGAAGGACCCTTGTTGCACATCTTGATTATATTTACACACAGAAGGCGAATCCATGAAGAAAGAAATAAACCCCATGTTTAGTTAGTTGTATTTGTATTACACTATGTCATGTACGTATCTATGTATTTTTTTAAAGGGTGCGGATGGTTTTCTTGTATCATTTCGAAAGTGTTTAGTTATTCTTTTGAAAATGAGCTTGATGTACTTATACGACTTTTTATAAACAATAAATGGCTTGATACAAATAATATGTATTTTGTTTCGACAACAAATTGTCCAAGTTTTTTTGTGATTGCATAATATGTATTTTGTTTATAAATTCCTTGTGATTGCGTAATATAACTATATAAGTTTGAACTACTATAACAATTCTAGTTGATCATGTGTGATACAGGTGAAGAGACGGTTGATCATGTACTTGTAAGGTGCTTGTTGATCATGTGGACTAGAATGGATCCTTAAATGGTGTGGAATTCGTTAGAGGCAATTTAAAGATGTGGTTGAGTTTCTTAACTTTGTTGTAGGATGTGACAATTGTCCAAAAAAAAAAAACGCAAGATCCCCTTAATTAGCTATCTTTTATGGATTCCTATGAGGAATATGAAAGGCGGGAAATGAGAAAGTTCATAACAAGACCATCAAGTCCTCTATTATTATGGCTAATGATGTAATTTCATTGGTGTATATGTGAGGGAAAGATTGCTCTAATTTCTAGTTCCTTGCTACTTAATGACATTCGCCATTTCCAAAAAAAAAAAAAAAAAAAACAATTCTAATTAGGTTTTGTCATGACCATGATTGCCATCCATGTTGGTATGGAAGGTCTAAAAGTGTGTTACATGTTGTATCGATATCCATAAGACGAACAAAAACAGGACCAGTACTAGGGAGTTATTGAGGATAGGGAAAGGAACGTTGAATTAAATTTGAGATTTGATAATCAACTAAATGTAGTTGACATTTGATTGAGTTATTTGAATCTTTGAGCAAGTTTTGCTTTACAAACAAGGATAAGCAACATGTGTTATAACGGATTCAGGCCCACTTTAAGAGTTTCTGGGAGTCTTGTTTATATCGTGACGAATACTTTTGGCTTAAACTAAATTCTATAAGGAAAAATAATCTTAGATTTGGACAGTTTCAACACAACAATTTCTGTTATAAACTTATAATAAGAACTTGAGTTGAGTTCACATAAACTCCAACTCAACTTGCCTTACGTTTGGAAACGATATTTAAATTTAGAATTAAAAAGTTTGATTCGGTGGTATTCAGTATATTCTCAGACTCTGAGTGAGGTGTGTGGAAAGTAGAGAGAAAGAAGCATTGAGTGGATAAGCTTTTACTCTTTTAGCAAACCCAGGCAACCTGCTGATGCATCAATTCACTGTAGAAACACGCACATTTAAGCTAAACAGATATTGATAATAAACAAATATATAATTTAATGTAAATGTTCAATGAGGAGGGGGAAGTATAGTTTCTATATTATTTACATAATGTAAAGGTTAACGTATTTTTGTTGTCTTTTTGGACATCTGTAACAAATTACAAGAAAAAGAATTAATAAAATTAATGTTACATAGTCGATTGCCATTCTCAATCCATATATTACTTTTACGAAATGTTGTAAAAACAAACTTAGATATATGTCGGCGAGAAAAAAAAAGAAAGATATAAATTGCTAAGAAATTAATAGTTATCGTGATTAGGCTTTAGTTATCTTTAGTACCTATCAAATGGGTTTAAGATAAGGAATGTAATTGGATCCACATATAATAGTGGAGCTTAGGACTTTGATATTATCATATAGTGTGAATCACTTAAATGTTTCTGCATGCATGATGCGTGGAATCTATTGCACACTTACTAAGACCAACAAGAAAAGGACCATCGATCTAAGAGTATTGATGACAGAAAGGGACGTTGAATGAAATTTAAGATATGAGAGTCGACATATGTGCTATATTTTATGGAACTTTTTCTTGTATCATTTGTGTACGTGTAAATAGAGGTGTGCAGAACAGGGTTTCGAACTGGGCATGTGTCGGAATTCACCATGAGGGACCGAGTCAAGGTGGGTAAATTTGATTCGATCCATAGGCCAGATCAATATGTAATAAGGATCTATGATATAGTCATCATATTAAAAGGAGGATTAATTAGATTACACATATCTTGATTTTCTATCGGGTTTGTCGTAAGGTAGACATTGGTGGACCTTAGTGCGAGTCGGTTGTAGCTTAGTGTTACTTCTTAAATTTTTGGCGAGTGAAATTTTTTAAGAAATTTTCCGTCGGAGTGCAATTTTTCCGAGATACTAGTTCTAAAATCACGTGTTAGTCCTGATATTTGTTATGGATTCACCACTGATGGTAGAACTCATCAAAAATATGCAATACAAAGGTTTTTTATACAAAAGTAATAGTTTTTAGCTTTAAAGAGGAGGTTATTACAATTCAATATCATAACATAGTTCAAGATCAACACACAAGGTGTAGCCTTCAAAGTATATTCGCTATCTTCTGCAAAGGTCCTCTAACTTCTTCAATTTGAGCATATCTCAAAATAAAGTTAAACAATGTGACGCATGCAGTAAGTTGTGATTTTGAAGCAACCAACAACGAGGTTGGATATGAAGCTTTAATCTTTGACTTGCAAATTGGCCAGGATCTTGGAATAAAAAAAACTTCAAGTACCTAGAGAAGGCAATACAGAAGCAAACACATTAGATAATCTTGCTTCGGCCATCAAGATTCATCCAGGCATTAAGATTACAATATCTCATGTCCTTAAACTTGCGATAGAACACATTAAGGAAGACGTGACGCTTGTCGAAGATCTTACAAACTAATATCCTGGACCCGAAGGATCTTTACCTTCTACCACGTCTTGACCTCACCCATTTTTCAGTATCACAAAGATGGATCCATCCCTAAAAATGAAAAATACCCAAGAACCTTCAGAATTAAAGTTTCCACGTTCAACATCACCAAAAATATCTTGTTCAGAAAATCGGCAACAGGTCCCTATCTTAGATGTCTTGAAGATAATGAAACCAAGATCTTCCTTAAAGAATTCCATGAAGGAGAATATGGCAACCATACAAGGGGCAGGGCACTCTTCTCTAAGATCTGAAAGACAAGATACTATTGGCCTGCAATGAAAACAGATGCAACAGAGAACGCTCAAAAATGTGATGCATGTCAAAGACATAGCAATATATTTCACCAACCAGCAGAACCTTTACATCCAATTATATCTCCAAGGTCATTTATGAGATGAGGCATGGACATTGTTGTCAAACTTCCCACAGAACCAGATGGTAAAGTTTGCATGATAGCAATGACTTATCACTTCTCTAAATGGATAGAATATGAAGCCATTGTCCAAGTTAGAGAAAAGGAAGTGACATCATTCATCAAGTGAAATATCTTGACCAGCTTTGGCATCTCATCTGAAATTATATGTGATAATGGTTCTCAAGTTATAGGTAAAAGAACACAAAACTTTTGTGTAAGTTAAGGAATCAAGATTATCAATTCTACGATGCATGTTCATCCTCAAACTAATGGTCAAGCCAAGTCGACCAACAAGATCATTGTCAATAACTTAAAGAAACAACTCATGGAAAGAAGAGTGAGATGAGTTGCGAAATTACATTTAGTTTTTTTAGGCAGATAGGACCACAACCAAGAACTACATTACAAACACCATATTCTTTGGTATTTAAAACTGATGTTGTGATTCCCCCAAAAGTCATGATCCTTACAGCCAAGACAAGATTCTACAATTAAGAAGAAATGAGAAAATCCTAGCTGAAGATCTTGACACAGTGGACGAACTTAGGAATCTTACCAAAGTTAGGATAACAACATATCAACAAAAAATTACTAAATTTTACAAAAAGAATATAAAAAAAAGAAGATTTTAGGTAGGAGACCTTGTCATTAAAAAAGTATTCCAAGGTACAATGGAACTTAGTACGTGTAAACTCACCCTAAAATGGGAAGGACCTTATATTATAAACTTAGAAGCTAGAAAGAGGGCATATTGGTTGTCCACCCTAAACAATCAAGTATTACCAAGATCCTCGAACGCTATACATCTTAAAACTTATTTTTCATAAACCCAAGATCTTGGCCGAAGATACTCAAGTATGTTTTCTTTTCTAATTTCAATTATCTTTATATATTTTCATCATTTATACTGACTTAAGCATTGGAGGGGTGTTAGTTAAGCTAACACCTATCCTTTATCTAAGATCTTTGTTTTGCAGAAATTGGAGATCTTGACCAAGATATTAAGGATTGATCATCCCTTATAAGATCTAAGGTACCAAGATACCTTCTAAGGTTTAAAGATTAACATCTTTCTACAAGATCAGACTGAAACGGCTCGTCTGGATGCACAATTTCTAGCTATAGTAAAAGGAAGTGGGGATCAACTTAGACTTTAATAACTAAAAACATCCATATTACTAACTATATGTTAGAACTTAAGAAAAAATCAATTGAATGACACGGACGTGTAATACACCCATGAACTTATACCCACACATTTAACATTGACAAGTTAAGCTAACGCATAAGGGAACATCCTAAGTATTGGAATAACCCAAGGACCCAACATTTTCAAGTTGACTTGTAATTTAAATACTATCAGATTCACTAAGCTAAGAATTATAAAACACAAGAGTATCTCAAAATTAATATATTGAATCAAAACCAAAGATTAAAGCAGTGAGAGCATCCCAAGATATCATCCAAGATAACTCTCACTCGAAATGTCAAATAAGGTACTGATCCTTCGTATATTCGTTTCTAAGTTCAAAACCTACTCTTTTCTGCTTTAAAAAGGTTATCTATTCTGAAAAAAATGTTTATTAATCCCAACTACCCATCAATGGTTTACTTCCTATTGCTTATTTCAATTTTTGTTACTTAATATTTTTATCAAATTTTAAACAAAAAACATTCATTTTCATATTCATTTTCAAAATACACTTCCAAAGTTTTTCCTCTTTGAAAAGTATTTATTATTGACAATTACATTTCTTAAATCATGGAACTAAGAAATTATTTTCAACCATAGTGTTCAAAAGATCAAAAGTAACATGCTTCCGTAAGCATGTAAAAGCTAAGATAAACTATTACATAATAGATATTGTCTTAAACCGTAAAATAAAATATTTTTTACACAAATCCAATACCATCATAAACTTCAAGGAGTAGTGTCCTCACCTTTTTTCGGGCCTTCAACATCTTGACCATCAACATTCTCTCCTCTTGTACCCTCATCAACCTTCTCGTCAACCACTCCTTCACCCCTTAAGTTCCTCAATGTCGGCTCCCACATAGTCTTGTCCCAAGAGTCAACCTTGTTCTCTTAAACATCCTCCACCATCTTCAGTCTAGCCTCCAAAACAGAAATGGTAGTAAACTTATTTGCTTAATTTTCAATATTGTCTAGTTTTGAAACATCCCATTTTCACAAACAAAATTTTCATTTATCATTAAGGTAAAACTCTATTTCATAAAAACCCAAGTTAATAAAACCATTTGTTCAATTACAGTTATTTGGGAAATAGAATATTATGATATAAATATGGAAATCCAATGTTGCTAATAAGTGTGTACAGGCACGCCACCTTCTTCCCATAACTACCAATGGTATCTGAAGACATTAATCTACAATGGTAAGCCAAATCTTAGTAAGCTCCTCAAAAATAACACACATCACAACATAAATAAACATTTATGGGTTATCAGTTTGACATCCTCAATTTTCTCCACTAGAAAATATTGCTTTTTATGCTTATTTTAAAAAAACAAGGTTTGCTTATAAATATGAAATTAGTCTGGTAAAAGTATTTCTAAAGAAAATGTTTTTTTTCATTTATTATTAAAACTTGGGATGTCATAACTGATACATAAACATAAGCATAAATAGGCCGTACATTAATATTCTATCGGCCTAGAAACTCCATAAATCTCTCTACAAATAATTAGATTATCTATCAGTACCTTCGTATAGCTACCTGTGATACAAAGAAACTGAGTGAGTCAGGTTGAGAAACTTGGTGAGCAAATAGGGTTTCCAATGCAAATTATTATTATTATTATTATTATTATTATTATTATTATTATTATTATTATTATTATTATATCAAATCAAACAAATTAATCCTGATGACCCATTCACGTTATTCTCACTCATTGGTTCTAAATGATAATCTTAAGGGACATATCCTAGATTATCTTTATTAACAATGAGTAGAGAATATTTCCTCGGGGATTTGTTGCAATACATGTTAGTAAGGCAACAATGAGGTGGGTAAAGTCCTCGAATGAACACACAATACATACTTCCAGATAGTATGAGTCATTAGCACCTACAGATTATGAGTCTGCTAGTGTTCCATTGTACTGTCAAGAAGAGTATGTGGTCATCATAAATACTTTGTTTGATGACTACTCTTAGTTGGGTATTGGTCTCTCACCATTATTTTATCTTTGGAATGGTCTCACACTATTATATCATCGCTTTCTCTCTATATGCTTTTTACTCGAAACAATATAAGTATAATAAAATAAATATATAAATTTATGCGAATAAAATCATAATCTCATTTAGTACAATTATCAGGAACAAACATAATAAGTACATAGGGCATCTAAGCAAATTAAATACTTGATATTTATGTGATAGCTAAAAGTAACTATGCATTCACTTGACATATGTGAATCATTAGTGATTTAGGTAGAGCTTCGCCATACACCTTTAGCTTTCCCTTTGATGCGACCTAGGTATGATTTATACTAAGTCTTAGTCTAATATTCCTGGTGACTAATAATCGTCTAAATTCCTCACTAATCCCAATGTCTACATCAACGTCTATCAAATAAGGAACAATTAGGTAGGATCATATCGGAGTCAGGGTCTATTTGGTATACAGAGTATAGTGTTTGGAAATCCTACTTTAAACACATCACTATATCAATCATACATATTATTCTTGCAAGTAGATCAATCGGTATAATGACTTTGAATCACTACTAAATCTTATTAATAGGTTCATAATAACAACTATGAATATAAATATAAATTACAATAAAATAATATTGAATTTAATATAACTTACAGAGATATCCTAGACGAGAGTATGTTGGCAGAACTTCGACTTGCTAGCTACTAGATGTCGGGCTCTCAGGAGCCTCAGGGCTTCGACAAAATACCTTAAACACTATGAAAATTTGGACTAAATTTGGAGAAATTCGACAAAGATTGTTTAGAGAAGATGTAGAGAATGAACTGCACTTCAAAGGCTATTTATATGAGAAAAGAGGTAAAGTGTGCTGCTACCCTGTCGGCGCTCACCGTGCACTTGATCGGAAGATGATGTGTCATAATCTCATGGTGACACGTGTCGTAATCTCGTGGCATGTCAGAGGCTCGCCGCGCACCTTCTTAACGCGTGCGCCTGCACGGTAATTTTTTTTATAAAACTTCAAAAATTCATATCTTCTTCATATAAGTTTCTTTTTCGGCTCATTTTATATCCACGCGTAGTTATCGACGAGATCTACAACTTTTATTTAGACTTTGTTGGCTAATTTTGAATTAATTTTTAATGTTATATTTTTAACAAGCCTAGATGGTTAAAAGTCTGTTTAAAAATCCATAACTCTCTCGTTCGACATCCGTTCTCGACTATCTTTATATCGAGTGTTTCATATTTATGAGATTTTCAACTCTCGTTTAGATTGTTGTAGCTAACAATCAGTCGATTAAAATTTTGATTTTTTTGCCAACACTATAGAGCTAATATTTCAAAAAATTATGACTTTCTATCACGAATTCAGATTTGGACGTTCTCCATATGCACGCTCTCGATTTTACGATTACTACGTTTTTTCTCTAGATCACTTAGGCTAAAAATTAATTTATCAAAAATTCACTTTCTTCGATATGTAGAGACGTGTCAGTTTTAATCGCGAAACTTCGAAGAAGCGTAACTTCTTCATATGAATTCGGATTTCAGCATTCTTTATACGTATGTAATCCTTGTCACATATACTTTAAATTTCGTTAAGATTATTTATCCTAAATAATCTGTATCAAAAATTCATTATTAACACTTATTACATTTTAATCGTCTAGCCTGAATATGCAGACGTTACAATTATCTCCCTCGTAAGATGATTATGTATCTGAATCATCAACAAAACATGGCTTGTATAATGACTCTGTGCGTTACCTTTCCATCCTAGGTAATAACTGTAAATTTTTTGTCTTTTCTATTGAGTTTCTAACTCCTAGACTACTTAACTGCTAACAATGGTCAATACTGAACCTGAAACACATAAGAAAATCATCATAAATCAGGCTAAGGCACATACACCAACACCCACATACTCCTACAAGTTCCTTCGTTCCTCAAGCTTCCTCTTTGAGCTGCATACGGATCCAGCGCTTCCAATAGTATGTGCCCGATACTACCTTCCACACTAACCGGTTTGTGTCTCAAGTTGTCCACCCAAGACCATAAGTGTAACACCGTGATTTTCAAGACAAATTTTTTTATTTAAATAATCAAATTAATATTAATACACTTGTTTAAAATCTTATTCACACTCGAATTACAAAACATAGTTTCATTTTTATTATAATAGAAGACCAGGATCCTCCAAAACACAACTCTTTCTTCGGTGTGTACAATCGAACCGTTGCCATCCCGCGTTACTGTAAGAACCTGAAACAACATAACATAAACAACGTAAGCACGAAGCTTAGTGAGTTCCCCAATATACACCTTACGCACGTACGCCTTTCCAGGCCCTGACCTTCCGGTCCACTGCACAATGCCTTCCGGCCCATAAGATATTCGCCTTCCGGCCCATAAGATATTTTCCTTCCGACCCATAAGATAATTGCCTTCCGGCCCATAAAATAATTGCCTTCCGGCCCATAAAATAATTGCCTTCCGGCCCATAAAATAATTGCCTTCCGGCCCATACACATATATAACACATAACACAAATACTCTAACACATAAAGCACATATATCATATATCAACCTGCCTTTCTGTCACATAATACTTTGCCTTCCGGCCCATATATAAACATGTATATCACGCGTAGCAGCTAACTTTCCATTTATAGCATATAAACATAACACATAACATACTTGACCTTCTGGTCACACAATCAAACCCTTCCGGGTACAGTATAGTGAGAAAACTCACCCCGCGGACGCTGGAAGATAACAACTCCTGAAATCCCTTGCACTTGATCCTCCGAGCTACAAGCTCCCTGTAACATCATATATCTCTTCATTAATACTTCTATCTTCCATGTTAACTGACCCTAAGAAATCACACCGGTCAACTCTGGTCAACGGCCATCTCGACTGGACTCGGCGAGTACCCTGGCGACTCGGCGAGTCTAGTCGTCCTCACAAATTCCTGAATGTTCCCTTTCTACTCGTCGAGTATCCCTCTTGACTCGACGAGGTCCTCGTGGAAGAATCGCGGGGCCACCCCGACTCTACTCGCCGAGTCTGAAGAACAAACTCGGCGAGTCCCAGTGAATCTTCAAGCTACTCGCCGAGTCTGCTCATCCGACTCGGCGAGTCCACGCCATGCAGTCGATCGAACTGCTTCTTGAGATACATATATTCCCGAATATACAAACATGGGACCTTCTGGACCTCTAAGGGTCCTAATACAAGGTTATAAACATTGGATAACGACACAACAATCCATCTAATCTCCAAACGGGTTTCATAAACCCTAAATTCGTGTACACATCAAAATAACAGGAATGATCCGAAACATAACCTGAAAACATACTCTCTATGTCCCCAAACCTCAGAACTCGACCCCCTTGATCTTCCTTTGGCCAAAATCCTTCATCTTCTTGCACCACAATTCCTTCAAAGTCAATAATGGCCTTCAAGTTTGCTCTAGATGCCACAGTCGTTTAGGGTTCTCCTCAATCGGCCAAAAGACGTGAAATGACGACATAACAACCCTTATATACGACCCAATACGAAACGGCTAGGGTTTCCGCTGAACAGCGTCGACTCGCCGAGTCCATACCTGGACTCGTCGAGTCCAGTCGCGAACCCGCGACCAAATCTGCGACCCTACTCGGCGAGTCTGGCTCCAACTCGCCGAGTCTCCCCTTTAAACACCCCAAAATGCAATTTAACAATACTTGAGATTTTGGGCTGTTACAATAAGTCACAAGGACTCTATTCCCTAGATTACCTGTCGGTTCCTTAGAACCAAGACTAGACACTACTTCTATACTGCTCCCCAGCATTGCTCCGCCTCAAGAGATCTCTGTTATCCTTTCCATTTGTTTCATATACGCCAAAAAACCCTGGAGTATGCCAGATATGAGCTGAGGGCCAGGGACAGCATGACAGACTCATACTGAGGACTCCTAAGCATTCCAGATGAGAGCTGAGGGCCATGTGAGCATGCCAGACTCGCACTGAGGGCTGATGATTTAGATTTCAGTTTAGGACTGAAGGGGCAAGCTAGTCATAAGTTATGGGCTCGAGAGCAATCCAGACTTATGACGTATGCTCAGGAGCCATCCAGATGTAAGTTGTGGGCCTGAAAGGCAAACCAGACTCATGTTGTGGGCTCGGGGTAATCCAGTCTGCGAAGCTGTGGACCCATTACATGTTGTTATTATTATAGGGTTTTAGTTAAAAAATAGTTTCATAAACTTAAAACATATTGCAACATAATACTTTAATTTTTGAAATAACATAAATATCTTATACCCACTAAGGATCTTCTTGCAAGTTATACAAAGATTAAAACACGAACCAAAGAAGAGGTGAAGAAATAACAACCTTTGTAGTTCGTTGGGTCCTCTTGGAAGACTTGGAAGTTGATGAAGAATGTGGAACCTTTGAGACACCAACAATGACTCAACTTGATGTAGATGCTAGTCCAAAACTCTTAAACCATTAAGCTTTAAGTTCATAACCAATATGAATTTAAACAGGGCTTGAAGATGCAAGTGTTCTTCAAGTTTTCTAACCAAAACTAGAGAGAAAGGAGAGGGGAGAGAGGATTTGGATTTTGCATCCAAGAATGAATGAACCAATGATCCACGTGCAAGCTCTCTTATTGTGACAACCCGATATTTCAACTCTTTGTAACGACCAAAATGGGTCAAGTATTGTAACCGCTTCTGAATAATAAAAATTTACTTTCATAATAAAATGTACAAATAGTTCTATTTAATTTCCTTCTATGATTAAATGTCTTTGAACCATGATCGTACGTGAAAAGAACGCCCAAATCCGACTTCATATAGCGAAGTTATGATTTTTCCAAGTTCGGCTTAGCAACAGACAGCTAAAAACTCGAATCGGAAATCGAGCGACTTTTGGCCGGAATGACCTAAACGAGAATCGAAGGTCTCGACAATGGTATTCCAGCGGTAAAAAGTCTGGCAAAAACCGACATCAGATAAAGGAGTTATGAATTTTCAAAGAAATTCCTTAAACACGATGGGTTTTTAATAAATAATAAAAAAATAATTTTGGAATTTGCCGACGGAGTCTAAACGAAAGTTGTAGAGCGTAGTCTCACCTACGCGAGGATATAAAGACCATCGAAAACGGAGTTCGTATGAAGAAGATATGAATTTTTGAAGTTTATTAAATAAATTAATTATTTATTTTAATCAAAATTCGGATATTATCCGAAGGGGAGTTAGCGTCCTCATCCGAGGTACGCGCTGCGTACTCCTGTACGCCCCGCGTAACCGAGAGGATTGGCCTCTGATCGTCCACGTCGCGCTATCCGAAGGAACCGACCCGTCCGACCCGTCCGAAGCCCCGACCCGCCGTCCCATCCGACCCGCGTACCCAGCAACCCGTCCCATCCGAAGCCGAGGCAGTCGAGGCTTCGGTCATGCATGACGTACGCGTACGCGCTGCGTACGAGCGTACGCCCCGCATACCGAGGCAGACTAGCCTTACTATAAATAGGATGCGAGGGTTTCCAAAGAAAGGGCTCATTTCTCTTCTCTCTCTCTCTCAACTTTGCCTCGTTTTCCGTGTCCGTTCAAACCCGAAGCTCTGGTCTTTTTGGCTCAAGTCCCGAAGGTCGATTTTACTCCCGAGATTCCCGAGAATCCCGAGGAAAGTCCGTTTCCCGAGACGAAACTCTGCCCGGTTTTCCATCTCGCTATCTCCAAAACTTTCAAGTGAGTTTCATACCCCTTAATCAACCGTTTTAATTATTCTAAATACTTTTATATGCTTTCAAGGGGGGATTACAAGTAAAACACACGAGTATTATCGTGTGTTACATAAAGAAACTCTTTTATATACTGTTATATATTCAAATCACATGCGATTTATAAACCTTTAAAGGAACTTTTATATATATATATATATATATATATATATATATATAACATATGTTACAATAGCATTCGATCTTTTAAAATATAAAGTTGTTGTAATGCATGTATAAAACTAAACTGTTCTTAGATTATTCTTTTCTATCTTAGACTCTACACCAAAAATCTATGCTTTCATAAACAAGTGATTCTTTTCCTAAGTATTTCTAAACAAACAAGGCACACTTTTTGAAAACTATAATAGGTATAGTTTTACGAACAGATTTCTAACTCTTATATACTAGAAACATATATTTCAAGAAGTTTACTTTCGTATACAAGAACAAACGTAACATTTTAACAAGTAGATCTGTTTTTATACCACAGATTTGTGAGACACTAACTTCATGTACATTCGAGTACACATTTCAAGTCATGTATTATATACCAAAATCCCTTGGAGGGGGAGCATGGTGTTTGTGTATAGATCTATACGGGCTTGACAACCCGCGCCCTGACTGTTAGCTGCAGTCCACCGTTTGGGGTGACAAACGTCATAACATTCCAACGCCTGAAGAACGTTGTGTATAGGCATTCAGAGTCAATAGTATGGTTATAAAACTCACAAGGGGTATTAAAAATGCATTGATTTACAAGGTTTTCAAACTCATTGGTTATTTTACATTTACATACATTTTGGAAACAAACATTGGTCTTGAGTGAAGGCTACTTTTATACTAGTAGAAAATATAGGATTTTCTAAACACAAACAAACAAAGATAAAACATTTCATTTCATTCAAACATTGTCACTTAAATACTTATGAAATTCACCAGCTTAAATGCTGATCTACTCTTTCAAAATTACTTGTATGTCCCAGGAAATCAGTAATTTCAGGTATTCATTTCGCTTTTGATGAAGGGATGCTGCGGCGCCAGTTTAATCTCGTAATTTGACATCATATTGTAATTAAGTTTTGAACATGTAACTTATGACAAATGTAAACTTTCAATTATATATATGATGGTTGTATTGCTTTCTTTACTATGTATTCATTTGTTACGTTACCACATGAAGTCATCCGCCCCCGAACGTTTCCGCCGTTCAGGTTTGGGGGTGTGACAGATTGGTATCAGAGCAATGCTTATAGTGAACTAAGTATATCGAACCACATAAGATATACAAACTATAAATGCTTAAGGGACTAATACTCTCTGACAAAACAAATTTTCTTTTTACACTTAAGCAGCATTTCGTTCAACTTAAATTGATAGTTCATTTAAGTCCAATTACATGCATACCACAAACTATTTTCATGTTATACAATTATACAAGTATTTAGGCAAGTTGACACTACGATTGAGACTCGATATATGTAATCAGATTTTGGACAAATATAGCGTGATCAACTATATTTGCCCAAGATTGGACCAACGTATATCGAGGAATGATCGTAGTAAGCAACAAGTCAAACCTTACCAAACCATTACAAGAATCAAACACAAGAATTTAAAAACTATAGGAGTATTTGCTATCTAAACTAGTTTAACTTACATGTTTTACATGTTCCGACTTTATTCAATTCTTATAACCCTATTTCTCGTACAGTCAAATGGCTGGATTTCACCACCCTGGCGACCCCTACTTTCCCAACCAAGGCAACGGAGGATGGATCGAAGATGATCCCGAAGAGGACGAGGAACCCATAGAAGTGGGTGATGACTCCGGTACCGACTCAGAGCCGGAAGTTATCGATCCACCACCCATTCAACCTCCCGTCTTCGTAAGGCACTTTCAAGGACCGACTCCCATCTGGGGAAGTCACCTCCACCATTGGAGCCAACAGCAAAACCTACGCCCTCCCTACGGCATGTGCCGGGACTTCTATGATGTCCGCGGCAGAGGTTAGGCTGATCGAGCACTCCCGGTAATGGTGGGTAAGTTAGCCAATCAGTCCTATCAGTATGGAGTACAAGCTAGTCGACTCCGGGATATCAACGTGGAAGTGCAGGTTCACACTTCTGACATCCGTAGGTTGGACAAGATGCAAGACAACGCCCAATTCCAAACCGAAGCGTTTCAAGCGCAAATGATTGCAGCCCTCGCCGAACTAAGGGAACAACAAGCCACTTTCGATAGGCGTCTAATGGAGTCAAAGCACTCAGATGCGGAGTCAAGCTCCAAGCGCAACCTTCGACGCAAGTAGTGCTTGTCAAGGACTCAAATTTTGTTATAGCTTAGGACCTCGGCTAAAAGTCTTTAAATTTCTCGAACTTTGTAATCGGAGACCCTTATAGGGGTCAAATTTTCATGATCGTTGTAACAACTTTTATATTAATATAAGTGGCACTATTACTACTATGTTAAGTATTTCGTTCGAACCTTGAATGGTCTTTGTGAACCCAAATACTTGTTTCATACCTTCAGTCTTACAAATAACTTTCATTCTTCTATTTTAAGACTCATACTATCATTTGTTGTTGAACTATAGCGATTTAGTTCATGAGACACATACATTTTCCATTCTATGAAATTCTTATCCTTGTCTTTTCAATCTATAGTTGAAGGATGCCTCCGTGTAGGAATCCAAGGCGAAACAACAGTGAGGAAGCACCTATACCACCACCTCCACTACCCCAATTTGATGCTGTAATGTTTCAAGCAGCAGTCATCGCAGCGGTGGCAGCTGCCATGTCACAGATCAATAACTCGAGTGCTAATGGCTCGGGATCTGGCACACACCCATCCAACCATGGCGAGAGTCATGGACCACCTCGAGAATGCACCTATAAGTACTTCACTAATGCCAAGCCCCGGATGTTTTATGGTACTGGTGGTGTGATGGCCCTGAGGCAGTGGATTGAAAGGACGGAGGCAGTCTTTGAAATCTGCTCCTGTCCCGAGCACAGCAAGGTCAAATTTGCAACCTTCACCCTTCTCGATAAAGCTTTAACTTGGTGGAATGGCCACGTTAAAGTACTTACCCTAATCATGGCGAACTCCATAAGTTGGGAGAGCTTGAAGGCCATGATGATGAGAGAATACTGCCCACGGGGAGAAATTCAAAAGCTTAAACATGAGCTATGGACTCTCGGAATGGTGGGTACCGACATCACTACTTATACCAACAGATTCTGCGAACTGGCAATCCTTTGTCCAGATATGATTGCTCCCGAGAGCAAGAAGATAGAAAGGTACATCTGGGGAGTGACGCCCCAAATGCGATCAAGCGTGTTAGCGTCTAAACCTGACACCTTTGAAAGTGCTAAGGAACTGGCACAATCTCTGATCGACTACGGAGGTCATCAGAACTCAACCACTTCTGCACCAGCACCACAGAAAGGAAACAACAACAACAACAATGGCAGGAAGAGAGCGTGGATTAAAGGGAAGGGTGGGTCTTCCCAAGAATCTGCAAAGAAACTACTGGTTTCAGTAAATGCTGCCATCGTACCTGCTACAGCCTCTACAAATACCTACCCAACAAAGCCTTATATAGGTAACCTCCCAAAATGCACCAAATGCAATTACCACCACCATGGACCTTGTCGAGATATGCAGTGCGCCAACTGCAGCAGGAAAGGACACACAGCCCGTTTCTGCAAGGAACCCGCAAAGCCGATCACTCAAGTTCCCGGTGCGGGTGTAGGGCAGGCTTGCTACGGTTGTGGCGAGGTGGGCCACTACAAGAGAAACTGTCCTAAGGCAGCAGGCACCGGAGGTGTGGGACGAGTTTTGGCAATAGGCCACGACGAAGCTGTAGCTAACCCAACTATAGTTGCTGGTACGTTCCTTCTCGATAATTCATACGCATGCATATTATTCGATAGTGAAGCGGAGAGAAGCTTCGTGAGTCAAAACTTTATTCATTTACTTAAACCTAAACCTAGCAAGTTAGAAAATTCATTCACTGTAGAGATGGCCAATGGAAAAACCGAAAACACAAATTGCATATACATGGGCTGTACGTTAACATTAGACGGCCATTCTTTCCCAATCAATCTCATGCCGGTTCAAATTAAAAGTTTCGACGTCATAGTCGGCATGGATTGGTTGAGTCTTTTTCGCGCCGACATCATGTGCTTTGAGAAAGCAGTCCGTCTTAACCTCCCTAACAACGAAACATTAGTTATCTACGGCGACAAATCTAGTACAAACCTTCGCATCATTTCGTGCATCCAAGCTCGAAAGTGCTTGCGGAAGGATTGTCTAGCATTCCTAGCGCACATCGTCGATACAAGTCAAGAACCGAAGGACATCAAGAGCATCTCGGTAGTACGCGACTTTCCTGATATCTTTCCAGAAGAACTACCAGGATTACCACTGCAACGCCAAGTCGAGTTCAGAATCGACTTAATTCCAGGAGCTACCCTAGTAGCGAAGTCGCCTTATCGTCTTGCACCAGCAGAGATGCAGGAACTTTCCAGTCAACTTAATGAACTCCTTCGCAAAGGATTCATAAGACCAAGTTTCTCACCTTGGGGAGCACCGGTCTTGTTTGTAAAGAAGAAAGACGGATCGTTCCGTATGTGCATCGACTACAGAGAGCTGAACAAACTTACTGTCAAGAACCGCTATCCTCTACCCCGTATTGACGACCTATTCGATCAACTTCAAGGGGCGAACTACTTCTCCAAAATAGACCTGCGATCCGGATATCACCAATTACGAGTTCTAGAGGGGGACATTCCAAAGACAGCCTTCCGAACTCGTTATGGACACTACGAATTCGTGGTGAGGCCGTTTGGATTAACCAATGCACCAGCAGTATTTATGGACCTAATGAATAGGGTACGCCGCCCTTACTTGGATCAGTTCGTCATCGTCTTTATCGATGATATACTTATCTACTCTCGAAGTGAGGAAGAGCATAGTCAGCACCTACGAAAAGTCCTAGAAACACTGCGAAGGGAGAAACTCTATGCGAAGTTCTCTAAATGCGAATTTTGGATATGAAGAGTCGAATTTTTAGGCCACGTTGTTAGCGAGAAAGGTATACACGTGGACCCCTCCAAAATTAAGGCTATTGAGAACTGGTCGGCACCAAAGACACCTACGGAAATTCGTCAATTTCTAGGTCTAGCTGGCTACTATCGCAGATTCATAAAGAACTTTTCAAGCATTGCAAAGCCTCTTACTACATTAACCCAGAAAGGTGTGGCCTTTGACTGGGAAGCGAAACAAGAGAAGGCATTCCAGACACTAAAGAAGGCGTTGTGCACCGCACCGATACTATCCCTCCCTGAAGGGATAGAAGACTTCGTAGTGTATTGCGATGCTTCAAATCAAGGACTTGGTTGTGTTCTTATGCAGAGAGGGAAGGTTATCGCTTATGCCTCCCGACAGCTTAAGACACACGAAGTGAACTATACGACACACGATCTCGAATTAGGAGCAGTGGTATTTGATCTGAAGATCTGGAGGCACTACTTATACGGAACAAAGAGTACTATTTTCACCGATCACAAGAGCCTTCAACACATTTTCGATCAGAAGGAACTCAACATGCGACAACGACGATGGGTTGAGTTACTGAATGACTACGAATGCGAAATTCTTTATCATCCTGGCAAGGCCAACGTAGTAGCTGACGCCCTCAGTCGAAAGGAATACACTGGTCGGAGGGTCAAATCTCTGACCATGACTATCCATTCCCACTTGTCCACACAAATTAAGGAGGCACAAATGGAAGCTTTGCAACCTGAAAATGTGGCAGGTGAATCCTTGCGAGGAATGGAGAAGAATTTAGAAGTCAAGGGTGGCGGAGCCTACTATCTCATGGACCGAATCTGGACCCCAAATCATGGTGGTTTCAGAAACGTAGTCATGACCGAGGCTCACAACTCAAGATATTCCGTTCACCCGGGTTCAGATAAAATGTATCTGGATCTTAAGAAACTGTACTGGTGGCCTAACATGAAAGCAGAAATTGCTACCTTCGTGAGTAAATGTCTTACTTGCACTAAGGTTAAGGTCGAGTATCAGAAACCGTCAAGACTACTACAACAACCAGAGATACCAGAATGGAAATGGGAGCGGATTACTATGGACTTCATAACCAAGTTACGCAAGACGACAAGTGGACTCGATACCATATGGGTCATTGTCGACAGACTGACCAAATCCGCGCATTTCCTACCCATCAAGGAGACTGACAAAATGGAGAAGCTTACAAGAACTTACTTAAGGGAAGTAGTGCGACTGCATGGTGTTCCGATATCCATTATCTCCGATCGAGATAGTAGATTCACTTCAAGGTTCTGGCAGTCACTACAAAGTTCCCTGGGAACTAGGCTGGACATGAGTACAACCTACCACCCACAGACAGACGGACAAAGTGAGAGAACAATACAAACATTAGAAGACATGTTGAGAGCCTGCGTGATTGACTTTGGAAAGGCATGGGATATTCATTTACCCCTTGTCGAATTTTCATACAACAATAGTTATCATACAAGCATAAAGGCTGCTCCGTTTGAAGCCCTCTATGGTCGAAAGTGCAGATCCCCTCTGTGCTGGACTGAAGTTGGCGATACCCAGTTAGCTAGAGGAAGAGTTCCTGAAAGCACTCTCACCGGTCCGGAGATCATACGTGAAACAACAGAGAAGATCGTTCAGATTCGTGAACGATTGAAAGCCTCAAGAGACCGACAGAAAAGCTACGCTGACCAAAGGAGGAAACCTTTGGAATTCCAGGTAGGAGACCACGTCTTGTTAAAGGTCTCACCGTGGAAGGGTTTAATACAATTTGGAAAGCGTGGGAAACTAAATCCAAGATACATAGGGCCTTTCGAGATTCTTGCCAGAATCTGCCCTGTGGCTTACAAGCTTAACCTACCGCGCGAACTTAGTAACATCCATCCAACCTTCCACGTCTCAAACTTGAAAAAGTGTCTGTCCGACGAGACTCTTGTTATTCCACTCGACGAGATCGAGATCAACGAGAGCCTCAACTTTGTGGAAGAACCAGTAGAAATCATGGACCGAGAGGTCAAACAAACAAAACAAAGTCGCATACCCATCGTGAAGGTTCGCTGGAACGCCAAGCGGGGACCCGAATTCACATGGGAACGCGAGGGTTAGATGAAACAAAAGTACCCTCATCTCTTTCATGTTCACTAGTATCTTTACTACTTTAAATTTCGGGACGAAATTCTCTCTAACGGGGGGATGATGTGACAACCCGATATTTCAACTCTTTGTAACGACCAAAATGGGTCAAGTATTGTAACCACTTCTGAATAATAAAAATTTACTTTCATAATAAAATGTACAAATAGTTCTATTTAATTTCCTTCTATGATTAAATGTCTTTGAACCATGATCGTACGTGAAAAGAACGCCCAAATCCGACTTCATATAGCGAAGTTATGATTTTTCCAAGTTCGGCTTAGCAACAGACAGCTAAAAACTCGAATCGGAAATCGAGCGACTTTTGGCCGGAATGACCTAAACGAGAATCGAAGGTCTCGACAATGGTATTCCAGCGGTAAAAAGTCTGGCAAAAACCGACATCAGATAAAGGAGTTATGAATTTTCAAAGAAATTCCTTAAACACGATGGGTTTTTAATAAATAATAAAAAAATAATTTTGGAATTTGCCGACGGAGTCTAAACGAAAGTTGTAGAGCGTAGTCTCACCTACGCGAGGATATAAAGACCATCGAAAACGGAGTTCGTATGAAGAAGATATGAATTTTTGAAGTTTATTAAATAAATTAATTATTTATTTTAATCAAAATTCGGATATTATCCGAAGGGGAGTTAGCGTCCTCATCCGAGGTACGCGCTGCGTACTCCTGTACGCCCCGCGTAACCGAGAGGATTGGCCTCTGATCGTCCACGTCGCGCTATCCGAAGGAACCGACCCGTCCGACCCGTCCGAAGCCCCGACCCGCCGTCCCATCCGACCCGCGTACCCAGCAACCCGTCCCATCCGAAGCCGAGGCAGTCGAGGCTTCGGTCATGCATGACGTACGCGTACGCGCTGCGTACGAGCGTACGCCCCGCATACCGAGGCAGACTAGCCTTACTATAAATAGGATGCGAGGGTTTCCAAAGAAAGGGCTCATTTCTCTTCTCTCTCTCTCTCAACTTTGCCTCGTTTTCCGTGTCCGTTCAAACCCGAAGCTCTGGTCTTTTTGGCTCAAGTCCCGAAGGTCGATTTTACTCCCGAGATTCCCGAGAATCCCGAGGAAAGTCCGTTTCCCGAGACGAAACTCTGCCCGGTTTTCCATCTCGCTATCTCCAAAACTTTCAAGTGAGTTTCATACCCCTTAATCAACCGTTTTAATTATTCTAAATACTTTTATATGCTTTCAAGGGGGGATTACAAGTAAAACACACGAGTATTATCGTGTGTTACATAAAGAAACTCTTTTATATACTGTTATATATTCAAATCACATGCGATTTATAAACCTTTAAAGGAACTTTTATATATATATATATATATATATATATATATATAACATATGTTACAATAGCATTCGATCTTTTAAAATATAAAGTTGTTGTAATGCATGTATAAAACTAAACTGTTCTTAGATTATTCTTTTCTATCTTAGACTCTACACCAAAAATCTATGCTTTCATAAACAAGTGATTCTTTTCCTAAGTATTTCTAAACAAACAAGGCACACTTTTTGAAAACTATAATAGGTATAGTTTTACGAACAGATTTCTAACTCTTATATACTAGAAACATATATTTCAAGAAGTTTACTTTCGTATACAAGAACAAACGTAACATTTTAACAAGTAGATCTGTTTTTATACCACAGATTTGTGAGACACTAACTTCATGTACATTCGAGTACACATTTCAAGTCATGTATTATATACCAAAATCCCTTGGAGGGGGAGCATGGTGTTTGTGTATAGATCTATACGGGCTTGACAACCCGCGCCCTGACTGTTAGCTGCAGTCCACCGTTTGGGGTGACAAACGTCATAACATTCCAACGCCTGAAGAACGTTGTGTATAGGCATTCAGAGTCAATAGTATGGTTATAAAACTCACAAGGGGTATTAAAAATGCATTGATTTACAAGGTTTTCAAACTCATTGGTTATTTTACATTTACATACATTTTGGAAACAAACATTGGTCTTGAGTGAAGGCTACTTTTATACTAGTAGAAAATATAGGATTTTCTAAACACAAACAAACAAAGATAAAACATTTCATTTCATTCAAACATTGTCACTTAAATACTTATGAAATTCACCAGCTTAAATGCTGATCTACTCTTTCAAAATTACTTGTATGTCCCAGGAAATCAGTAATTTCAGGTATTCATTTCGCTTTTGATGAAGGGATGCTGCGGCGCCAGTTTAATCTCGTAATTTGACATCATATTGTAATTAAGTTTTGAACATGTAACTTATGACAAATGTAAACTTTCAATTATATATATGATGGTTGTATTGCTTTCTTTACTATGTATTCATTTGTTACGTTACCACATGAAGTCATCCGCCCCCGAACGTTTCCGCCGTTCAGGTTTGGGGGTGTGACACTTATTTATATGCATAAAGTGAAGTTTTTCACCATTAGTCTGTGACATCCCCATTTTCACGGCCAGAAAAGACCGATTTTGTTTATGCTTTGTTTAAAAATCAGAGTAACATTTTAAATAAAAGTGTTGCGGCGTTTGTCCCAAAACAAAATATGATAAAGATTTATAAAAATCATTTCCATAGAAATGTATTTCATTAAAAAGACTCAGGATGTCATGTTCGATGTTCGATACAGATCATAAGCATAAACAATACAACATAGGCCTTACTACATTATTCTGTATTTATAGGTCTAAAATCCCTTAATCTCTCATCACAAGACATCACATATATGCTCATGCGCCACTACATGTACTACAAGAAACCGAGTGGGTCAGGCTTGGGAGTCTGGTGAGCACATAGGGTTTTCAACCCACAATAAATAAGTTTATTAACTTTATCAAACCAAACAAACCCAATTACCCGTTCCTGTTATCCTCATTTTACGTCCCTAAAACATCTAACACAAGGGACCTAGTCTAAGGACTTTCATCGGGATGGACACTATTGCTACGGGGATTCCTCAACAATAAATCCCTTTAAGGCAACCATGTGGGGGATGGAGTACACCTGGTGAGCACACAGTTCAAATAAACACATGGTTTAAATAAACACCTACAGGTTGCGAGCCTGCTAGTGTTCCACTAGATTGTCTAGAATAGTCTGTGGTTGTCATCTATACTCCGCTAGATGACTAGATTGTCAATAACATCAATATCGAGGCCTCTCATTATTTTATTTGGTCACACAGCAACTATTACATCTACCCATGTTTTACCCAACACACTTTGTAGATATAAAATACATATATAATTTAAATCATTTAAAACATGTATAAAAATCGTTCATCCAACATAGATAGCAAGTATACAGATAATATGCACACACAACATGTAATTTATATAAAATACTTCATATCTATGTGTAAGCTGAAAGTAACTATGCACTTACATTAACGTTCGATAGACGATTAGTGTTCTGGAATGGATGCAAGAAGGTCGAGTAGTATTTCCGTGAATACGAATCTCCGAGAAAATTTAGTTTCCTAAGGAAATATTAATATAATTAATATTTGGAGGGTAGTTTGGTATTTAACCAAGGTATAGGGTCCATTATGTAAATTAAATAACTTAGTCGGACCAAATTATAAATATAATTTCCAAATGAGGGACCAATATGGAACATATACATCATAGTGTAGAGTTTAGGATCTGATTTGTAAGAGGTTTCCAAGGAGGGACCATTTGTGAATAAATAAATGAAGGTTTAAATGAATTAGGACCAAAAATGTTAAGAATTTCGAAATGGGGTATGGGGAATTAATTTGGAAACAAAGTTTAGCACTTTGGGACTTGTTTTGTGAAAAAAAAAATCAGTGAGGGCTATATGAATTCATTTAGAAATGAATTTTGAACTGGAGGTAATCACTTCCTCCAGTTTCTTCTTCGATTAAGCACAACAAAAATAATAATAATAATAATAAGTAAACTAGTTCTTGGCTATTTGCTAACGAATGTAACCTACAAAAATAAATAAATGGTGGTGGTGGAGTACTCACAAAGTAGCGGCAACAGGGGGTGGTGGAATTGTGGTTCATGGTGATGATCTTCAAGGTGATATAGAAGGAGATAGAGATCATGAGTGAGAGGAGAGAAGCTATAGATTGAGGTGTGATTTTTTGAGGTGATATGAGGCATTATTTATAGTGTAAGGGTATACACTAATGGAAGAGAAGCCCCATGCTTCAATCACCATGCTTGTACTTGATTGGGGAAGCTTGCACTCAAGATAAAAAAAGAAAGGAATGGAGAGGGTTGTTGTCACATGGGCAAAGAATGAGCTGGAAATTGGTGTTCATAATTAGTAGGTCCCACAAGGTAGTTTAATCCTATAACTTGTCTAAAACACTTATAAATTGATGAATCGAGATCCCAACTTTGGATTGCATTTTCAAAAATTTCTTATGAAAGAGGGTAATTCAAGGATTCCAGAAACCCGAACAGATTAATTTTTGGAGTTACGGAACTCCAGGAAATCGCACTTAAATTTTTGCGTCTAAATGTCTCGCGATGTCCGTTTTCGTGACTTTTGTAAATATTTTCGTTAAAAAATATTTCGAGTATGAAATCAAATACTAGACTATATCCTGAGTCCAAAAACGCTCTTGGAAATCCCGTCGGCAAAGCATAAGTACCTCAAAGGATCGATTCGGTTTGACGCGATTAAAGAAAAACAGTGTTTTACTGTCTAATTTTCTTAAAACAGTCGTATCTTTTGCACACGAACTCCGTTTTCGACGTTCTTTATATCCATGCGTAGGCGGGAACGTACTCTACAACTGTATGTAAAGATATCGGGCTTATCTCTCACTTTAATTTTGACGCTTATTTTTATTCTTTATTAATTATGCCTTTATAATTAAATTATAAGCACACAAATACACATAACTCACATAGTATTCAAATATTTCATCTTTATTACTTCAAAAGAGTTACAATAGTTAACCTCAACTATTACATCATTACATCATCTGATACTGCTTAGCCCCGAAACTCGGGCGTTACATAGTCCTTAGCACTTTAAGCAAACTTGTCCCCTTTGTCATAAGCATGTCTCCTATGCCTTTAAAGCATAATTAGACAAGTCATACACTTCTTATTTTTATGCATATCTCGAAAATTGCATAAAGAAGAAGAAAGAAAGTCAAACTTTTATAAAATATAAACCTTGTCTTTTAGGAAAAAGACAAAAGGATTCAACTAGTCCAAAAGTTTGTACATGACTTATAAATCATACCATATGACATATATTAAGTTACTTTCTAATGGAATTTATTATTTCCATGAAATAAATAATTTCCAATTTAATTATAAGAGTTTTATTGAATATTTATTAAAATCAATTTTTAATAAATAATCAATTGTATCAAGTTGTTGTTAGTATGACCCATTAGTATCATATGTTATTTACTAATATCACTCTTAAGCATACTAGGCCTTTCAATCTCCCACTTGCGCAAGACTCATATTAGACTGATATAAACAGTGGTGAATGTCTAGCAACATTTCATTGCCCCTAAGACCATACGACTGTTTGTGCCATTCTATCAACGCCCAATTCCCAAGAAGCTCAAAGCTACAATTGGTGTATAAGGTAAGTTTATCAGTTATCCCTTTGCTACAGACATAATGTTGAACATGATATTCGGATCGCGATCAATCTCATTAGTTTTTCAACTTTTGGTAAGGCGCCTTAGATGTCTAACTCTCACCACATAAGAGGAACAAATCCCATTTTGACTACATAAGCCTCTTGCAATATAGTTCACACCATACCTAAAAATGACTTTTATAACTGCCCGGTTAAGGAACAACATTTTACCATTATCAAATCATAGTACTCTCTATACTTAAGTCCCACTATGTATCAAAGGTGTTAAGGATACAAAGATAGTACTTTTTAATCAAGTATCATTCATGATAGAGATCCATGAGATGATCTTGATACGAGTCAGTTCAATACTACTTCTCTGGCAAGTACCTATGAAACTTGGTTACAACCACTTGCTTACTTTCATCTACTGAGAGTCAACCAATCAAATTCATATTAGTCTTAATTTATAATTGCTCCCACAATTATAACTGACTATGAAATTTTAGAATAATAACATTATTCATGGGTTAAACATGTTAAAATAGAACACAACGAATATTAAGGTGATGACTATATCCCAATATAGCATAACATTATCTAACAGCTGTTGTTATAATGTTCCAATATCCAAATACTAAATCCAAATCAAAAACCTATTTCTAGAATAATAAAGTCTTATAGTTGAAGTGTGACCATTCATACTTAGCTCAAAAGAATGACTTTATTAATGGATCTGTCAAAAATTAATTCGTGTGAATTCTGTGAATACTATCATCTCCATACTTAACTTTACTTTATTAATGGATCTGTCAAAATATCTTAGAGAATATGATTAGTGTTCTTTTGTGACATAGAGTCTCTTAGCTTGATTAAGTATAGTCTCGAGGTTACAAACATTTCTATGTGATCCTTGAATGGCAGAAATCAACATAGTTTTTCAATTATCTCGTTCATCCAATCATATTTCAATTCAAATTCTAAAGTAGTGTATTCTTATTTTGTAGTAGATTGTGTCATTATGTTTTTCTTGGACATCATTCCAGCAAAACTTACCTTTCATTCCATAATGAAGTAAAAATCCAATTATAATTCATAATTATTTATATTTGTTTATAAATTAACATCTTGTGTAGCTCTTTCCATAAAGATTCTTTCTAAACTGATTGTCTCATATACATTCTCTTAGTTCTTCTAAAGTACTCTTAGAATGCTCTCTTAGTCATCTAGTGACTTAACAATGTATTTAATTAGTGTCCTATGACATGCTTACAGCATGATCAAATACTATGTCCTATGCATAATATGGCGTAAATGATAAATTAATTTGCCAAGCAAATAGAATAGAAATCATTTCATCTAGTTCAAACCTATGAGTTATGTACTTTTGAGGCTAACTCAAAATGGTGTCATATGACAATGCCAAGAATTCTCCAAAAGAATCTTGTGTCTTGATTCCAAGATATTTTCAATATATGTATAAGGACATGAAACTTTTAACATTCATTTTATCTATCCTTTATAGATTTTACATTCCAGGAATGCATATTCTCCTTCCTAAGTCTTTCATTTTAGAAACACTTTCTGAGTCAAGGTGAAAACGACCTTACTTAGTCAGAATGTGATTTCAAATGATTAAGTATGTCTCATTTATACAAGATTAAGAATTTCACCATGCTCCCACTAGTTCTTAGTAAACACACATGTTCTATTCATTTTGATATAAAAACATACCTTATGGTTTTATATAAAATGATGATTATAACATTTAGATGTTTTCTATCCACAAGTGGATCTCAAGGTCTACAGATTTTGTTAGGATAACTTGGATTAAGAAAATCTCCGGGCTAACCTATATAGATATCTTCCAGTAGATGTACATCTATTAAGAAAAGCGGTCTTTCTTGAAATCTATTTAGTATATCTCATATTAAGAATATGAATTTATAGTGAATAATATCCTTGTTGATCTAATCATAGCGACTTGTGGAAAAAAGGTTTGATCACAGTCAATTTCATGAGTATGATGAGAATCATAGTCAGTGATGAGTATGAGAAAAACCTTTTACAACAAGTATTGCTTTAAATGTGTATGGTTATCCATGTAATTTATTCTTTCCAGAAGAATCATTTTCTCCTTCTAGCCTTGCTATAGGAACAAAATTTAATCAAGCCCATTCTTGATTATCATAGGTGGATTACATCTCATGTTCATGACTCTAAGTCATTTATCAGATTTGAGATCTGACATAGCATCTTGGTATTTGATGGATTTTCCAAAAACCATCAATAAATTATCATCAATAAGAAATTCCACATTTCTCAAGTCATAGATGAATTCTACCATTAATGCAAACAATTTGTGTTTGTGAAGAGCTATTATTCAATTTTAACAATCCTTGTTAAAACTAGTGCCAACTATTGCTACATAAGGTTATGTTCCTTGACCTGCTTCAAGTTCCATGTTCGTCCAACTTGCTTTGTCATTAGAAGCTTGCTTTCTACTAACTTATGTTTCATAAGAATAAAAAGAACTTATTCATGGTGGGTTTGCATAAAACAATCCAAACCACATTTAGAGTATTATACAAATATGTACTTAGTAGCTTTTGGGTTTAGAAGATTTAGTCCAACATCGGCTTCAAATCCATAAAACGTTAAGTAAGATGAGGATGGAGCCTCTCCATGCTTAATCATATAAAATGTTTTAATCTACTTATTAGTTAGTATTTGTATTCAAGATACAATTAATAGTGATTGAAGACTTAGTTATTTTTCTCATTTATTTCTTTATTTAATCTGGAGGGGTAATGGTGTAATTATGGTGTTTTAGGGTTAGGGCCTGCCCCCTTTTTTTCTATATATATTTTTCTTTCTTTCAGTGTTTCAATTAAGTTGTTACAATAATGAATAAAAGATACGTGAAGTATTCTCTCCATCTCTTCCGTGTTCTATAGTAGAGTCACTGAAATCATTATGGTATCAGAGCTGAGCTCGATCATGCTCTAATCAATTGTTCATCAACCAACCGGTTAAGTTTTTTTCTCTCTCTGAAACTCACGTATCAATCCATCCCCTAGTCGATTTATTCAAAATCAGTTTTTTTTTGTTCTTTCTGCATCTACTGTGGAAAGATTATCTCTCTATTTGGTCATCATGACTAATAATTCTATCAAATTCGGGAATATATCTTCTACCTTTGTCAGTGAAGATGTTAGTTCTGGCTCTTCAAATGAAAACCCACCTCAAGCTCCACAAACTATCAATCCCGATTACATCACTTTACCCACTGCATATAAACTGAATGGTCAAAACTATAATCTTTGGTCTCACTCTAAATCAATCTTCATTGGAGGAAAGGGTAAAGAAGACTACTTTTCTATTAATCTTGTTCAACCCGATGATAAAAGCCCTACCCACAAAAAGTGGAAAGAAGAAAACAACATGGTTATGTCGTGGCTCCTAAATTCTATGACTCCTGAAATAGGTGAACAGTTTATGTTTTACAAAACTGCATCAGAAATTTGGGAAGTGGCTCGTGATACGTTTTCAAACCAAGACAAACTTCTACATTATTTGAAATCAAAGGGATTCTCCATGATCTTCGTCAGATAGAGTCAACTGTGACAAGTTATTTCACAACACTGAACCGATATTGGCAGCAACTCGATGTCCTTGATGCTATAACTTGGAGCTGCCCAATAGATGGAAAACAGTACAAGAAACTGGTTGAAAAAGAAAGAATTTATAAATTCCTTCTTGGGCTCAACCAAGAACTTGATGAAGTCTGTGGATGAATTTTGGATACTAAACCTATGCCTAGCATCAGAGAAGTGTTCTAAGAAGTCAGGAAAGAAGAAAGTCGAAGAGAGGTTATGCTGGGAAATGCTAGCAACATCACAAATGAGGTCTCAGCTCTTGTAACGCGTGCTTCATCCGGTATGAAATCTCTAGTGATTCCAGGAATATCTCAGAAAAGGAATGGTCAACCTTGGTGTGATCATTGTAAACGACCTGGTCATACCAAGGAAACTTGTTCGAAAATTCATGGATAACCATCTGAATGGAAACCTCGTGCAAATGCAACAACTAGTGACAACCAGGAGAGTTTTAGCAAGGATCAAATTGAAGCTCTTAGGAAGATCTTGCAAATTACTCCCCGTGAAGACAAAGGAGTTTCCACTGTTTCTCAGCAAGGTGGGATATCATCCGCATTCATGGCAAGTGCAGGTGAAAAAAACTTGGGTGGTTGATTGTGCTGCTACTGATCACATGACAGGCGAACGGAGTGTATTCATTGAATTCCAACCGGTATCTAATGGCAGAACCATACGTGTTGCTACAGGAGAAGACGCAAAAGTAGGAGGCATTGGTACAGTTGTCATATCCAAAAATATAACACGAAAATCTGTGTTATATGTCCCTTCTCCCGATTTCAATTTTCTAGCCCCTATTAAACTGATGAGGGATTTAAACTGCATTACCATCTTAACCCCATATGTATGTATGTTTCAGGACTTGATTTCGGGGAAGATGATTGGCAGTGCTAAAGTTTGTGATGAGCTCTACCACATTGAAGTTGTGAAGACAGAACATCCGATTTCATCTTTGTTTCATGTTTCTAGTCAAAATAATGTGATGTTATTGCATCATAGGTTGGGTCATCCAAACTTTTATTATTTTAAAAAATTGTTTCCTCATTTAGTGAATAAAAATCCAACTACTTACAACTGTGAAGTTTGTCAAATATCCAAACATGTTAGACATTCTTATTCTCCACTCCCGTATAAACCCTCTCATCCATTCTATTTAATCCACAATGATGTTTGGGGTCCCGCTAGAGTAAAAAATATCTCGGGTGCGAGATGGTTTGTTACTTTTATCGATGACCATACTCGTGTTACTTGGGTCTTTCTAATGAAAGAAAAATCTGAAGTTGGGTCGATCTTCCAGCATTTTCATCAAATGGTCCAAAACTAATTTGCAACAAAAATTTAAGTGCTCAAATCTGATAATGCAAAAGATTACTTTCATTCCGTGTTGAGCAACTATCTTACTCAACAAGGAATCATTCATCTCACATATTGTGTTAACACTCCCCAACAAAATGGGGTTGCGGAAAGGAAAAATAGACATCTACTAGAGGTAACTCATTCGTTACTATTATCTAGTTCAGTTCCAAACTATTTCTGGGGCGAAGCAGTTTAACTGTTGCGTACCTTATTAATAGGATGCCTTCTCGAGTCATTTCTTTCAATACTCCCCACCAATCTCTTCAATCTAGCTTTCCCCACATTCGAATTATATCCCAGGTGGAACTTAAAATATTTGGTTGAACCTCATTTGTTCATAATCATTAGCCAAATCGTAGCAAGCTTGATCCTAGATCATTCAAATGTGTCTTTCTAGGATATTCCCCGAACTAGCATGGTTACAAGTGCTACTCTCCTTCCACTAAAAAATTATATCATTCCATGGATGTCACATTCTTTAAAGATAAACCTTATTATTCCAAAACCGATATTCAGGGGGAGAAATGTGGGGAATATCAATTTTTTGGACTATCCCACCTTATTCCCTTCCTAGTCAATACCACACATGGATATTCCCGACCCAATACCAAGTTCGTATGAAGTCGATACCAACCAGTCAAATCCAAGTATTCCAGAATTTGTCCCAACTTCATCAACAGATGAAACCTTAAATAATGGTGCTCAAAAAGACTACATAGTCTATACCCGGCGGCCGAGACAGCAAGCCAAAGTGGTAGAGCAAGTCAATACTGAAGCATACAGCCATGAATCTGGCCTAGATTCAACAGGTAATACTCAACCTGAAGATTCTAGTTCTTATATTTTCCCTGATGGCTCAGCTGATCAAGATATTCTAATTGCCTTACAAAAAGGGAAGAGAAGTTGTACTATGCACCCAATTAGTAACTTCGTTTCATATGACAAACTCTCACCAAACTACAAAGCTTTTGCTCTTTCAGTTTCAAAAATTCAGGTTCCTAGAAACTTTCAAGAAGATATTTCAAAAAGGGAATGGGCAAATTCAATGATTGAAGAAGTAAATGCCCTTCAGAAAAGCAAAACTTGGGAGTACACTAACCTTCCACCAGGAAAAAAGACTGTGGGGTGTAAGTGGGTGTTTGCTGTCAAGTACAACTCCGATGGAAGTGTAAGTCAATTTAAAGCAAGACTAGTCGCCAAGGGTTTTACACAATCTTACGGGATCGACTATGCAGAAATGTTTCCTCATTTGGCAAAACTAAACTCCATTCGTGTATTACTCTCTCTTGCTGTAAATCTTGACTGGCCGTTACATCAACTTGACGTGAAAAATGTGTTCTTAAATGGGGTGCTAGAAGTAGAAGTCTACATGGATGTTCCACCGGGACTCGAGTCCCCAGAGAACAAAGGAATGGTGTGTAGACTTAGAAAATCCCTGTACGGCCTAAAGCAATCGCCTCGAGCATGGTTTGAAAAGTTGACCCAAGTGGTGAAACGATATGGATTCATTCAGGGCAAACCGATCATACAATGTTCACCAAACACTCCTGTGATGGATGGGTTGCAATAATGATTGTCTACGTAGATGATATCATTATAACTAGAGACTACTCAGAGGAAATTAAGGAACTGAAATTCATATTAGGAAGAGAATTTGAAATAAAAGATCTTGGACAACTTAAATACTTTCTTGGTATGGAGATTGCAAGATCAAGAAAGGGCATTTCTGTATCCCAAAGAAAGTACACTCTCGATCTCTTGGAAGAAACTGGTTTATTGGGGTGCAAACCAACAATTATACGAATGGAACCGGGAATTAAATTCCAAACAGTAAGCGAAGATGAGCAGGTAGACAAAGGAAGATACCAAAGACTAGTGGGAAAATTAATCTATCTTGCACACACAAGACTGGACATCAGGTTTGTTGTAGGTATGGTAAGCAGGTTCATGAATGCCCTTACAACAAGGCACATGAAAGCTGTTTTTCAGATTCTCCACTACTTGAAAAAAAAAATCCTGAATATGGATTATTGTTTAAAAAGACCAGTGAGAGGGGAGCAAACATTTATACAGATGTTGATCGGGGAGGATTTTGTGTAGATGGATGATCAACTTTAGGCTATTGCACATTTGTGTGGGGAATCTGGTGACTTGGAGAAGTAACAAGCAGTCCGTGGTGACTAGAAGCAGTGCTGAGGCTGAATTCCGAGCAATTTGTCAAGGAATCTGTGAAGGAATATGGTTAAAAAGAATGTTGAAGGAACTAAAACTTGAGAGTCTTAAGAAAATGACTCTATTCTGTGACAATAAAGCTTCAACTGAAATTGCAAGAAACCCTGTTCATCATGATCACACAAAACATGTGGAGATTGATCATCATTTCATTAAGGAAAAATTAGAATCTGGAATTCTGGAGTTGTCCTATGTTCCATCAGACTTCCAAATTGATGATATTCTCACAAAGGCCCTTCCAAAGAATAAATTCGAAAATATGAAGAGCAAGTTGGATATGATTGATATCCATATCCAACTTGAGGGGGAGTGAAGATTTAGTTATTTTTCTCATTTATTTCTTTATTTAATCTGGAGGGGTTATGGTGTAATTCTGGTGTTTTAGGGTTAGGGCCGGCCCCCTTTTTTTCTATATATATTTTTCTTTCTTTTAGTGTTTCAATTAAGTTGTTACAATAATGAATAAAAGATACGTGAAGTATTCTCTCCATCTCTTATGTGTTCTACAGTAGAGTCACTGAAATCATTAGTGATTGAAGTACTATTCCAAAAATATTAAATGAGGATATTTCTACCAATTAGAAAGTAAATCATACCAAGTAAGATTTAATTCATCCTTTATTATCATTAAGGCCTTAGATAATTCTTACCGGTTTGTATCTCAACTTTTGAAACCTTCAACAAAGATTTCACAATTATATTTTACCACGTAAAATATAATTAAAACTAATATAGTTGTAAAAGTTGACTTGGTATCTTATGCTTAATATCAGAGATTCATTAGAAAGGAAGTCATACACTAAAGTGCATAATTTCTTAATTATTTTCTCTACACCTTAGTGAAAATTTCATTAGGAATCCTTTACATATAAATACGGTTCACATATGTCAAATAAACTACGTTAGTTGCCTTCAATGATCCCTTTCTTGAAGTTGGAATATGTGAACACCATTTATATGATAAAGATAACAATGTCAAAGATAAGTTTGATTTAAAACAAGTTTAAATCAAAAGCGTTTGCATATAGAACTTAATTTTATTTACAAAAATGTTGATATTTACTTTACAATTCTATTAAAAGATCTAGTCTAAAAAATTGAAGTTAATCATTTCAGAATATGAATATTATTGTTATGAAAAACGATTAAGTAAATGATTAAACATTTGAATAAAATAACTGAGACATAAATTTAGACATGCTAAACTAAAACATACTTTGTTCCAAAACAAATATTGTTTCACATTACAAGTAATTTATGTTCTAATCATAAATAATTAACCAAACTTTTAGAGTGTAGTTCCAATTTGATTGTACTCTGCTTGGTTACTCTTCAATAAATATTTGCAAGCCATTTACAAATATTTGGTTAACATTTAAGTAGCAAGTACCTAAGTGGTATATGAAAAGTATGAGTTATATCTACTAGATGCAAGAAGTAATAGTCTCTTCCAGAATTTCTTTCTTAATAAGATGAGTAAATCCTCTTCCAGTGTCCAGTTTCTTCTCAAAAGAAACAAGATCCATATATGTGGGCTTTAGTAGATTTCTTGCGCATAAAGGTGCTCAGTACATAAAACATGAGCCTCTTAGATTACACAAGGTGATTCTTTAGCCTTGCATTATTCCAATGTTTAAACTAGCTTTAAATAAAATATCACTGTATTTATTGGAATATTCCTTGACCTATTATATCATCATATATATGTTTGAATTATCGAAGACTTCCTAGAAGTCATGAATAACTACTCCTAGCTTGATGATAGAAACATCTTAAGCATCATAATGATGCCTTTACTAGGTATCATGTTCATGTTTAATTGCTCAAAGCAAATAGTTTAGGACTAGGACCCTTATGTATATACAATTTCATATCTCTCACGAGATTGTCTCTTAAGACATGAACACATTCACTGAAGTTGTATGTATTGAATGTTACTATTTCATTTAGTCATTAAAGAAAATGACAATTCATGATAATGAGAATGGATTATTTAACTACAAATTTTGAAACAAAATTCATTTAGTAATTTCAATATTTAATCTTCAAAAATTAATACCCTTTTAGTTTCCAAAAACATTAATTATCAAAGTCTAGGATCCAAGTTGCAAAACAAATAAATGGTTAGGTATCCTTTATCCCATCCATTTGAATTCAACCCGGTAGATATCGATTATAAATTATATCTCACAATATAATTCCCAGATTTATGGGATCGCTAATAAAAAATTTAATTAGACATGTTTGATCCGATCTCTGCCTCGGAACTCTCTTGCTTAGGTATCCTTTATCACAAAAGATTTCTGATCAAATCGTCCAATCTGAAAAAACATGTGTAATCGGCCTATAACTTGGTTATAGAAATCGCAAATACACCCTGACCATCAAAAGATAACACTAAGTGGTTAGGTATCCTTTATCCCACTAGTGCATACAAGAGACGTGCGAGTGTTCTTCAAAAGGATTGCATAGATTTGAGGTTTGTAAAGAAAGGGTCTTTATATGTTTTATAATTATAGTTTAAAAACATATGATATCATGGTTATTATATCCATATAATAAACCATGGTATCGATTCTCAAAAGAAAATCACATTTAAAGGTTCTATATAAAAAGTTAGTTTTTATATAATTTGTGACAATTCAATTTTAATAACCGGTATTCAGTTTGAATGCATTTGAACCTTTTATATCATTAATAAAACTTCATTTTATTACTTATATATTTAGAGTTCGTATAAGTTATAAAAATCACCATTTTAAAATTTATAATGGAGTATTTTAAATTTTGTCTTTATTAACGATTTTATAAAACCGAGTTTTATTTTTAAAGAATAATTTGTTACATCTTATGTTTAATTTTGAAAACCCGAACTCCGTGTGATTTTTATTTTGTCCAAAATTATTTTAGAATGTGGAAAAACTAATTTATCAGCCACACAAAATAATGCATAAAATAAACAACACAAACATGCATTAAAAGATATTTGCATCAACTTAACCAACTAATGACAATTTTGTGAGCCAACACAAAAATGTCAAGTCCATTACTAAAGGCACATTTTAGGGGACCAAAAACTTATTGTAATGTTGTTGAAGAAGCTTCCACTTGATTAAACACCCATTGCTTACAAAAGATTTGAAGGGCATCTTTACAGGAAAAACTGCAGTTTTCATGACACATTTCAGAAAGTGTCATCTTTCTGTTCAGCACCTTTTCAGCACATGTGTAGCAGTCATGACACTATGCAGAAAGTGTCATGTTCTACCCAGCACATGTTGAACTCGAAAATTTTTCCTTTTGTCTTCAAAAAATAGTTCAAACTTCATTTCTTGTTACTTATTTGTACAAATAAATTATTTCTAAAAACTAATATATTACTTTACAAAAATAAACAAGAAAAATAATATATTTAATTTATTACATACCATATGAATAAATAAATTATTACAACCATTTTATAATAAAAATAACCAACACAACAACATAACAACACGTTGGTCCTTGGCTAGTTTATGCACATCATATAAATCAATATACACATCAAATAACCTTTGTTTTTCTAAGACAACTTTACATGACAAAAAAAGATGCATGAAACTTTTGTCACATAAAATAACAAAAATGTTGTCATAGAAAATATGTATGAACTTATTTTTTATACAAAAACAAGTTATACATATTCTCCAAAAACTAAGATTTCCAAAAATCAAAAATCGAACAAAACTTGCAAGGTAGCTCTGATACCAACTGTTGGATCTTAGTTCAAAAATAGTTTCATAAACTTAAAAAATATGGCAATGGAAGACTTTAATTTTTGAAATAACATAAACATATTATACCCACCAAGGATCTTCTTGCGAATTATAGAAAGATTAAAACACCAACCAAAGAAGAGGTGAAGAAATAACAACCTTTGTAGTTCTTTGGATCCTGTCGGGAGACTCGAAAGTTGATGAAGAATGTGGAACCTTTGAGACACCAACAATGACTCAACTTGATGTAGATGCTAATCCAAAACTCTTAAACCCTTAAGCTTTATGTTCATAACCAATATGAACTTAAACATGGCTTGAAGATGCAAGTGTTCTTCAAGTTTTCTAACCAACATAGAGAGAAAGGGAGAGGGGGGAGAGGATTTGGATTTTGTATCCAAGATTGAATGAACCCATAATACAAGTGCAAGCTCTCTTATTTATATTCATAAAATAAAGTTATTAACCATTAGTCCTTAGCACTTTAAGCAAACTCATCCCCTTTGTCATAAGCATGTCTCCCATGCCTTTAAAGCATGATTAGACAAGTCATACACTTCTTCTTTTTATGTATATCTCGAAAATTCATAAAGAAGAAGAAAGAAAGTCAAAATTTTATAAACTCTTTTATAAAATATAAACCTTGTCTTTTAGGAAAATGACAAAAGGATTCAACTAGTCCAAAAGTTTGTACATGACTTATAAATCATACCATATAACATATATTTAGTTACTTGCTAATGGAATTTATTATTTCCATGAAATAAATAATTTCCAATTTAATTATAAGAGTTTTATTGAATATTTATTAAAACCAGTTTCTAATAAATAATCAATTGTATCAAGTTGTTGTTAGTGTGACCCATTAGTATCATATGTTATTTAGTAATATCACTTTAATATGACTCTTAAGCATAGTAGGCCTTTCAATTACATGTGTTATTTGTTATGTATCGGTATTTTGGGGGAACTCACTAAGCTTCGGGATTATAGCTTTGGATTTTTTTTCAGGTACTTCGGATTATCGCGGGAAGGTGAAGGCGAAGGCGTGATCGTGCACCTCCTCATATATTATGATTTTGATTTCTAGGCTACTCTGATATGAAACTATTTTGAAAACATTTTGTAATAAATAATGATTTTTGGATGTTTGGAAAAGTTTAAAATTTTTGTGAAATTTATGGATGTTAAAACTGCCCTCGCAGTGCTCACGTTGCGGTCATCCGCAATCTCCACCTCATGAGGGGAATCCAAGTCCCCAGAGTATCTCGAAACTTCTTGATGAGTGCAAGAGATATAAATGATCGGGCAGCCTCTAAATCAAAAAGAACACGAGCCGACAATCCATTGACCAAAAAAAGTCCCTATACAAGATCATAGTAATAAAATAAATAAGACAGAAATAGATCACATACCATTCACGACGCCAGGCACTGCTCGGGCCTCCTCTATGGTCAGCTGAAACTCCGTGCTCTTCATCGGGGGAGCCTCCGCCTTAATTGGGGTGCCATCCATAATCCTCATTGTGGCGGGCGCAGGCGCCATCACCGCTCTGCCAGACAACCTCGGATAATTGGCCTTTTTATGACCGCTCAGGTTGTAAAAAAATCAAGCCCTTCTTGGGGAAATCCTTGCTCATGTGGCGCGGCAGGCCATAAGCATAACATGTCAAGCCTGCTAACTGATAGGTTCCACTGTGCGGCCTATCGCACTTAGCACAATGGCCCTGGCCCTGTTGGCCTCTACTGGGAGGATTGGAGGTCTTAGGCTTCTTACCCTGGCCCACTGCCTCCTAAATATGCTCTGGCTTCCGCTTCCTCCAGAGCTCTAAATCAATTTCCTGTTCCCGGGCCTTCTCCACCATGCCATTCAGGGTCTTGCACCCCGAAAAGCTCACGAAGTCTCGGATATCATCTTTCAGCATGGCATGATACCTCGTCTTTTTCATCTACTCATCTGCAGCATACTGCGGAACCAACAGTGCTCTCTCTCTCTCTCTCTCTCTGAACTTGGTGATGATCTCCGCCATAGTCTTCGTGGTCTTGTGAAGGTCTTGGAACTCCCTCACCAATCATTGCACCTCAGTGGTCAATTCAAACTCCCGATCAAACCTCCACCCAAACTCCTCCCATGTCATCTCGGCCACACCCGCCGGTCTTACCTCATGGTTAACCTCCTCCCACTAGTCTTGCGCCCGATCCCTTAGCATACAGGACGCGAACCCCACCTTTACCACCTCGAGGCAAAAGCTCATGTGCTGGGAATTCTCCATGTCGTCAACCAAACAGTGACTAGCAATGGGGTCCTTAACCCCAAAGAACTCAGGTGCACCACACACCTTGAACTCCCAAAATGAGGGAGCTCGAGTTCCAATCTGACCCACAACAATCTTTACTCGAAAATACCTGAGCCCCTCCTCCATAATCTCCATGATCCCCTCCCTGAAGGTACCAAAGATCATTAGGGCAGCGTCAAGGACACCACGAGTAACCTCACTCGCGATAAGCTCGTGCAGCCTCTTATCAATTGGCTCTACACTAGAGCCTGAACCTGATCCTAATCTTGATCCCAAACCTGAACATCCTCGCGTAATCATCACCGTCCTCAACTAAAAACATACAACATAAAAATAATTGATAAGGAAGTTCGAGGGGATTCCTCCTCACTGGACTCCTCAAAGCTTTCGGTTATGTCCTTGTTTTGGGTACGGGTCGTGTGTTTTTTGTAGTACGGGCCCAATACTACCTTCCCCACCTACTTGTACCTTCCCCAAGGCCATACATGATACCTCTAATTCACCCAACCACAGATAAACATGACCCACAAAACACATCACAAACTCAAATCCTAGATTATTGAAGGATTTCTCAATCCCCACTGAAACATAAACCTAAATCAATCATCGCAAGTTTCCCTATGCATGCAAGTTATACACGAATACTATGACATAGACTGTCAAATAAGGCTTCTACCCTAAAACCACAACCAAACAAGGAACAGGAAATAAGGTAGATTCCATCATTCTAGGGCTTTGAAATCCTAGAAATATACAACTTTGAAAGCATACACTTAGCAAATAACCAAGCCAACATCAATTTCAAGAATATATTTCTAGCATGGCTAACACATTGGGAACACTTACTTGAGCTCGGCCGATTTCGCACATTGCACTCTCCTTTTTACTTAAGAAAAGCATCTTTGGAGAAATTTAACTTTTTTTTTCTTTTGAAAAGGGTTTACCATTTCCTCAGTTTGAGTTCAGACATACCCAAGAGTGTGCTCGAATCCCTAAAAAAAGGCTCTAATACCAACTTGTAACAACCAAAAAATTTAGATAACATTTTTCATTTAATACTTAGAAATTACAATCTTATTTTGTTTTCCAAAATTCCATTACATCAAATCATATCCAAAAGATCAGATTATCCAAAACAATAAAATCGAATATACTGGAGAGTGAATGTTGTGCCATCAAGTCGGACCCTTTCCCTTAGGACCAGAGGTACCTGAAACACTTAACGAACTGTAAGAAAATGCATAGTAAGTTCCCATAATACACAAAACATATAACCAAATAATACCATGCAACATATATATATATATATATATATATATATATATATTATATATATATATATATATATATATATATATATAGAACTGCTATGGACTCCCTCCATGGTCTTCACCTAGAATGCCATGGGCTCCCCGTATGGTCTAATAACCAAGTGTCATGGGCTCCCTCCATGGTCTGTACTTGGAATGCCATGGGCTCCGCCCATGGTCAGATAACCAAGTACCATTGGCTCCCCCATGGTCTTTACATAAGTCATTACATGTCAACTAACAAATCCATTGCATATAAACTATTAAGACCACATATCAAGTAATGGGCCGACATTGGTGCCTTTGACCCATTAGTATGATGAGAAGACTCACCTCAGTCTACTGAAAAAAATAGCTGCTCGACCACCAATCCAAAATCTCACACTGAATAAATATACAAATAACCCTAATTAGGATTATGACACAACCTAGTCCAGGGCCCAAAATCCTATGTCCAAATCCCTCCATGATGGCCCAAAAGTCTTTCCATCACTAATCGGCCTATCATCAAAGTCTAAACTATAATGGGCCACAAGGCCCAAAGCCCCCAAAAGAAGTTTCGTTATAATGGGCCCACTCAAACTTCACCCATTTACATTAATAGGTCTATGGCCCGAAAGGTCCAACTCATGAACTTAGAGCCCTACAATGGAACTTGACCCACATAACTTAACTAAGCCACAGCCCACAATGCATCCCTAACCTCCTAAAGTCCATATGTGAAGCCCACACCGAAGGCCCAAATTACAAAAACCCTCTGCTGAGTACGCGCAGCGTGCTCAGCTAGTATGCTAAGCATACTTGCTTAAGGGACTTTACGTTGTGCGTACGAGCTTATACGCCTAGCGTACTCCTCTGATTTACCAACTATACCATTAAGCTCTTATTTGGTTCAAACACTTTCTCCAAAACACATATCCGGCCACTTTGAGGTGGGTAATCATGTAAACATGCCAACTTTACGTGCATGCATGGCTTAATGAAGCCCAAAAGCCAAAAAGAACTTAATAAATGACTTAATGCTTGCATTGAGGTCACAAAACACCATAAAGTTTGCACCTTTAAGCTAGATGATGCCACTAAACATCTAGATCTACAACTTTGGCATCATAAATGGTCTTGAAACATCAAGTCCATCAAAAAGGGACCAAAGAGACCAAAACAAGTCCAAAAAGGAGATGTAAACAATAGATGAGGAAGGTATGGACTTTATACCTCTAGAAGCTCCCTAAGATGAAGGAAATGTTGGATCTAGAAGCTTCACCACGTTCAAGAATTGTACCACAAGCTCTTCTCCTCGTAAACTCAATTAAAAATGGCTTCCTTTTGACACTCCAAGCTCAAACTTACTTCCAATGGCTAGTAGGGTTTTCTAGGGACGTTAAGAGGAAAATGAGACTCAAACTCACTTCTAAGCACAAGACCACAACTTAGGGTTTTCAATCCAGGCAACGTACCCCCCACGTATGACGATCCGATGCTCGATGAATGCATGACCTCATACGCTAAGCGTGCAAGCGCATACACCCATCGTACGAGGGGAGGGTTTTCCTTACAAAATTTTGAATTTAAAGAAAAAGAAATATACCCGAATTTGGGCTGTTACAATTGTAAAGCCAAATGTCAAGTTAAAATCAAATCAAATCCTAAATTATACACCAAAAATCATGTTAAAATCAAATCGAATCTGAGGATATCACATTTTATATACAATTCCAAGTTAAATGCACAATGAAAGAGCTTCCCTCATCTGTATTTCCCTCAGTAAAGACACCTACCACCGGAGATGTCATCTTCTGGCCAAATTGAGAAGCCACAACTCTCCTTCCTGTCAATCGAACCACACAAAACCCCATTAGGGAATATCGTTGCTGCTGCCTTGTTCGTTTATCGATTGTTGCCAGAAAACTCCTCATTAGAGGTGTTGTTTTCTCCCAGTAAACAAGGATGCAACAACCTTGTGATTTTTTCCCTCGCCTGTTCATGTTATTGACCATGGGGGCAACCTTTCTCACCACTTGTTGTTGGCTTCGTTCCCTCCCCCTTTTTGAACAACTTGAAGTACCGGTGATGTTTCCATGTTCACCTTATTCCCATTACCTCCTCATTCCAACGTTCACAGCTCCTTCTTCTCTTTCGTGAATCTCAACATCCAAACATCCCCAACCCTTCGCACGTTTCACTCACCGGAGTTGTTGTCGTAACTTTTTTGTTTCCCTCGGATATACCTGCCTTCCCTTTCCTTCGCAGATCAATGCTTAACCAACATCGTTGTTGTTCTGATCTTCATCAACCTCTATGAACTAGTGAAGCACCGAACGTGGTCCTTTTTCCCGATGACTGATATGTTGATCACCAGAGGCATCTGATTTGCCTTCGTTAGTTCCTCTTTTCTCGATCAACCACCACCAGAGCTTCCCATTTTACCTTTTGTTCGTTCGTTCCTTTTCTCAATTAGGAGAAGATGTCGACAACGACTACTATCGACTCCCACCGTCTTGACTTGTGAATCACCATCGGGCAATCTCTTCCTTGTTCATATTGCGTTCCCATTCCAATCGCTTTATCTTCGTTCATCTTTCCTTTTCCCTTTGCCCATTCTCACCACTCGTTGTTTCCTTCATTCCCTCCCCCTTTTGAACAACAAGGAGCAGCAGTGATGTTTCCATGTTTCACTCACTGGCCTTCACCTCCCCTTTTCAATGTTTAAATACCCTTCTTCTCTTTCGTGAATCTCAACAGCCAAAACCCCCACCCGCCACAGCTTTCCCTCACCGGATTTGATGCCGCAGCTTGTCTGTTTCCCTCGGATTTGCCTGTTTTCCCTCTTCTTCAAAGATCAATGCTTAAGCAGCACTCCTTGTTGTCTTTATCTTCATATACCTCTACAAACTAGTGAAGCACCGAAGGTGCTCCTCCTTCCCCACGAATGATCTGCCAATCACCAGAGGCGTCTGATTTTCCTTCATTTATTACTCTTTTCTCAATCGAACACCACCAAATCTTCCCATTTTACCTTTCGTTCGTTCGTTCCTTTTCTCAATTAGGAGTAGATGCCGATGACGACTATTGTCGAATCCCACCCTCTTGACATGTGAACCACCATCTGGCCATCTATTCCTTGTTCATACTACGTTCCCGTTCCAATCGCTTTTGCTTCGTTCATCTTTCTTTTTCTATTTGCCCGAGCAACAGACGACGACGGCACCAACACAAATAGCCCTAAGCCCTTTTGAATTAAGAAATGACAAAATGACCCCCCTATTGAAGCTTTTATTTAAAATAAGCCATTTTTCCCAAACATTGGTTTATTTAAAACAAAATAGCCCCCATGGAGATTTCTTAACAACATCAACCCAATCCCCAATTATTGATTCCATTTTTTCAAAACAACCCCTCCTTTGGGTTTTTTTTTTACCAAAATAGTCATATCCATTAAATTAAATTACCAAACAACCCCCAATAGTTTAAATTCATTACGAACCAGTTCCTGAAATATTTTAAAGTTCAAGAAACGTGACTTTGCGATTTCTCATGTCAATCTTCCAAAAATAAACGAACTCCGCACAACTCGAACTCATGCTTTAAGGGTGAGTGCTTACGACCACTTTTACTATTTTAATTATTTCTAGGGGAGGGGGAATCCATGTGCCTCTATACCTTTTTTATATAAATATATTATCCTTTATGCGAAAATACAATAAATCTAGTTTATAAAAATGTTATTTAATAATTTAACATATTGTTACCAATAAACTAGCATAAACTTTTTGTATAAGTATTATGGTTATTTTATCGTGAAATAAGTAGTCAACACAACAAAGGCGACATGATACAAAAATATATGATTTTTATAGGACATTGTATATTATATCAAATATGTCATAAAACTTTGTAGTATTTCAAGGATTCAAACTATTACTATTCATGGATATTTATATGTTTAAATAAATAAAGTTTATACATGTACATATGCTCATTACTTTGAAACATACTTATTTATAAAAGCGAGTACATTACACTTTTACATACATACCAAGCATTTGACTTTTATAATCTTTATACAATGAAATTCATTATGCCTATTGACTTAATCACAATTAAGTTAGGAATGGGAGTTATTCACATACTTTTATTAAGGGTTTTTTAGTGAGACTATATTCATTAGCTGAGTCTAAACACTTAGCATACCCACACTACTATAACTGTTAATCTTTGGAGTGAGATACATATGTGTAGATCTATAAGTGGTTGACATCCCACCTGCGGTTTCTAGCTACAACCTCGACCGATCAATCGAAGCGGGTGATAAGAGTCTATAGTTGTTACTACAACGTCCAGTGAAGCGTTGTAGGGGGTACATTCAGTAACATAGCTCGGTTAAATAGGATTCACTATAAACATTAACTGGAATTTCTCTCTCTCTCTCTCTCTATCTCTCTCTCTCTCTTACTCACTCACTAAAAACCATGGGCTTGGTTGCTTTCATAACTATTTTAAGTATGGAATTACATATGTAGCAGTACAATTTGGTTTTCAAGGATATTCAAAGATTCATTACAAACATAGTTTTAAGTATGGATTTACTTATAAAAAAGATACATTTTGGCTTTGAAAGATTCTTTACAAACATGGTTTTAATTTAGGATTTACTTATACGAAGATACATTTTGGCTTTCAAAGACTCTTTGCAAATAGAATTTTAACTATTGTTATACATACAAAGATAATACTTTTAGACTTTTTAAAAGTATTAATGTTGTTAGCAAAAAAAAAAACCTGTAACTCTCACCAACCTTGTGTTGACCCTCAAAATTACATGTGTTCTCAAGAAATCACTAATCAGACATTCAAGAGGGATTAGTTTACAGGTGACCAAGTTTACTTGTTGTTGTATTATATGCTTATATGTTTAGGCAATTCATATACTATTACTATCTGTAAAAACCTTGTATTCAAATATCAAGATGGAACACGAGTGCTATTTTGTTTATTGTTGTACTTGTGCTATATGTTTTGTTTACCTGTGATCCATGAACTTAGTCGCAGAGCGCAGCGTGTTCCGCTGCCTCAGCTGGGGGTGTGATAAATTGGTATTTGAGCTAAATTGGCTTGAGAGAACTTGTATCCTCGAAAGACGAATACAACTATAGCAACTAGATTCTAATAACATTATTATTATTAGGTACACTACTTCTTGGCTACTTATGGTATAGGGAATCGGGTTTGAAGGGCTACATAGGGTTGTTGGATTTCTAAAAAGCTTAATTGCTAAAATAGTCATGCCCTCTAGTGTTTCCTGTCTGGCCCTCGTTTAGACTTGGTAGTGTCGGAGTACAAAACAAACACTAATAATACTGCAAACCTCACCAACAATAATATATAAAAGTTATATATATACTCTAACCCGCAATGAGAATGTGACAACCTGATACTTTGTACACTAGGCATCGATCCATATATCTATGATTTCCTTGAATATAGCATCTTTTAATAGTATGTTGAGTCCACGCTAGTGTTTTAGGCCTAATATATCATATATATGGACCTTAGAAAGGATTAGGAAGGGTGCTGCATCACAAAATCCAGCCAAACACACCAAGAGAGGTGTGTGCGGCCGCACACTAGTAAGTGCGGCCAAGCCAGCCGCACACCCAGCAGCAAACCCCTCCAGCCTCACACTCAACCCTATATAAAGTAGAGGACCCCCTTCCACTCACTTTTGGTTGTATCCTTTCTCTCTCTACACTTTTTCTCTCTAGAAAACCACTCAAGAACACCTAGAAGGCTCCCTAAATGTGAAGAACACCATCATTTAACTTGTCATAGAGGTGAAACACTTGAATCCAAGCCTCAAACTCATAATGTTCTTCATGTTCTTCATCCTATGAAGGAGTGCGGCCACACACCTTCATCAGATGGCCGCACACACTCATAATACCCTCCAAAGTGAGAGTAAGGCCACAAAAATCGACACATGGGACTCAAGCAAGGAGTGTACGGCCGCATGCCCCTGAGTACGGCCGCACACACACCCTGTACAGCCGCACACTCTAGTGTGCAGCCTCACTCACAAGTCTGGCCGCATATCCAGCCGCACATCCACCTTTATGACCCTACACACACCCTAATACTCATATTTCGCCTTAAACTTGCATAGATCATTGGGTATAGAACATGGGACACTTAGTTTTAGTGATTCCAAGCCCCTAGCAGGGTTTTCCCATCATGTTTAGTCATGAAGACACCTTAGCTCTAACTTATATATGTGTCACCATGTAATTAATAGGGGCTACGTGCGTTCAGAGCATCCGTAAACACTCGACACTCATACGAATCGCATACTCGAACCCTACAATAAACAGTGAGTTCATACCCCTTAATGAACCTTTTCAAATGTTTTTACATGTTTTAGGGGGGATACAAGTATAAATTCTACAAGTTTTATTATTAAATCATATGTGATTCACAAAATGATCATCAAAAAGGGATTTTCTACACTTTCAACTGCTTTCCAATAAAACTGTTTTAGTTGATTATCAAATGCATCTTAAGATTAAATTGTTATTAATTATTTTTTTTAAATTTCTTTTCTTTTTAAAATATATCTACACTAATATATATATATATATATATATATATATATATATATATATATATATATATATATATATATATATAAGTAAGACTTAAAGGACTTAGGACCGATAGCTCGCCTTATTTCCTGTTCTTGTTTGATGTGGTCCTAGGGTATCTGTTATCCGTCGGACTGTCGTAGATTTCTTAGTTATATATCATATATATTAGTGTTAGATATGAAAGTCTTCATCCCATACAATACCTATGTTATTCAAAGGCGGGAAATCATACACTCTAGTTGGCTATAATAGGTATAGCTAAGACTACTACTTGTTACCTCTACTACTGCTATACTCACTATAACGACTATTACAACAAGTTAATACATGTATAAGAGAACACTCTAAGAACTATTAAAAGGACTATTATACTATAATACCGGAGAATACACGAATCCAGAGTATAACACACTATTCCTCTATAAGACACTCTACTACGCTTACACTATGTGACCAGGGCTTTCCGAAAGGAAGGCATCACTACACGTATAGATCTATACGGGACAGACACTATTACATCCCGACTGCTAGCTACAGTCCGAGCTGACTAGGCTCAGGGGTGGAACTACATCACAACAGTACGCATGACTGGGAAGGTCATCGGGTTCTCTATTATCACTTCGGTCTGGTCACCTGAAGGGTTACACCTTTAACCAACATAATACACTAAGACTTAAGTCTAAGCTAACATCCCGAAGTAATTAAATATCTATTACTAATGGAAGTTTTGCACCACTACTACTGTTAACGGGCATAACTTTTCTTAACTAATGCTACTCACATGAGATTTGTTACTGTACTTTTACGACAGAAGGTATACAATGGTAATGCTTACACACAACTCAAAGGATTTAACTTACAAAGTACTTTTCTAGAAAATATAGGATTTTCTAGGGATATCTACTACATATAAACATAAATTTCAGTTTTATTCTATATGTTTGAAAACACTTTTATACAACAAGGACACTAAATTCTTATGAACTCACCAGCTTTATGTTGACATTCGTTTTCAAAATAACTTGTATCCTCAGGTCCAAGATAGTCAGGTACTGGTACAGTTCTTAGAGAAGATGGAGCCCATACAAGACCCACCTTTTATTTTGTTATACTTTTTGGTGTCTATTAAACTATACAGAACACATTTGTAATTATTATTACTATAAATGAAATGGTTGTTGTTTCTTGTGTTTACTATTATGCAATTGTAATGATACTGTACATGACGTCCTCCACTCCAGAACGTATTCTGCCGTTCTTGGTTTTGGGGTGTGACAGATTGGTATCAGAGCCATTGTTTATAGTGAATCAAGTATATCAACCCATAAAAAGATATACAAACTATAAACACTTTGGGACTAAAACACTCTGACCAAGAATATATACTTTCAACTACTAAAATATTTAATTAAGCATATACATATACATTCACCAATACAAAGGATCAGTATCATACTAGAAGAGAACAAAAGTATTAAAGATTGTTGAGCAGCATAATTAAGCTTAGAGACATATAGCCACATCTGGGTGGATGTAGCCTGATCAACTACATCTCTTTAGGAGTGACTAGCATGTGCCTAAGAGTGATTGTGGGGTTGCAACAAGTCTAAAAACTTACCAACACTACCACAAGAATGTTAGAACAAGAATACTATAGGAGTATTCTGTATACTACTAGCTACATATGTGATAACTAAAAGGGTCATTACTGGTAGGACGATAGTTGCTAAGTGGATACACCACAGTTACATGTAACCAGGGCGCTATAGACTCAGAATTTGTGGCCTTTGCTTCATTTCCTGTTCTTGTTTGATTGGGGATCTGAAGTTAGGGTTGCTTATTCGAAGGACTATATTGCTTCGGTTGCATGTAATTAGTATGCACTACGCAAGTATTCGGTCGACTAATAACGACTCATCTTATAAGTATCCTAGATTAGTACGTCTATTAACCTTTCTTTCCCCTTTCTCGCGTAGATAGCATGGCTGGCTTCCACCATCCCGACAATCCGTATTATCCAAACCAGGGCAATGGAGGATGGCTTGATGAGGAGTCAGACGATGATCACCCGGTCCCTTTGGATGATCATCATACTGAAGGCTTCTCGGACAGCTTTAGCTCCGAGCAAGAAGTTAACAACCTACCCCCTGAAGTTCCAAACCCCAACCCCCGTCCAGCATTTCAGGGTCCCGCTCCCATGTGGGCAATAACCTTGAACCGATGGAGCGATGAGCAGGGTCAGCCGGTACCTTTCGATGGAGATCAAAGATTCTACAACATAAGCGAAGGAGGATCAGTGGACCGGGTCTTGCCCATTATGGTCCAAAGGATTGATAGGAATGTTGAGCAAGGTCAAGCAGCGATTGGCCGAGTTGTGGAAGTTGATGCCAACTCTAACCTCAACACTGCTCGCATTCGCCGACTGGAAGAAGCTATGGACAGGACGAGGAGAACCAATGAAACTCTACAGCAACAGCTAGTTGCATCCTGAGCCGAAGTTAGGGAACTTTGAGTACGTCAGAGGGCTCATGAGCGACATCTTCAGGAAGTCATGCGCCAACTAGTTGATCTGAGGGTTTACCCGATGGGTACCCGTCGCCAGTAGAAGATGTTGAGGCATCTCACTCTTTTGTTTAAGGACTAGCCTTTTCTTTTCTATGCTCAATAGAGCACTTACCTGTAAACATTCCTAACTTTGAAAAGTACTTTAATTAGGTCTCTAGACTACCAACATTTTTCCTTATGGTTTGATGTAAGACCTATTGTTAGGTCACTTTTCCCGAACTTGTGTTACATCATTAATACCAGTAAATTGTCAGTTAACTACTCTATTGCTATGACTCTCTCTCTCTCTGATTTTGAACTATGTTGATTTAGTCCATAAAACACTCTTATCATACTTGCAATAGACTCTTACTATTGCTATCAATTCTATGAACTTTCAGTAAAAGATGCCTCCTGGCAAGCGCACAACCAGAGGCAGACCAGCAACTCAAACCCATCCTCCACCACCTCCTCCTCCGCAGTTCGATCCAGTGTTGTTTCAAACAGTTGTGATCGCAGCAATGACGGTAGCCATGGCTCAAATGAACTCTGGAGATGCGAGCGGTGGCAACTCTAGATTTGGTGAAGTCCATCAAAGAGTGCAGGGATGTACTTATAAGGACTTCATGAACTGCAAACCTACCTTCTTCGATGGTACCGGAGGAATCCTAACATTGTCTCAGTGCTTCGAGAGAACTGAGGCTGTCTTTGAAATGTGCTCATGCCCCGAGGAGAGCAAAATAAAGTTCGCTACTACCACCCTCACTAACATGGCCCTGACATGATGGAACGGCCATGTCAATGCACTCTCTTTGATAATAGCCAATGTCATGGGCTGGGACACACTGAAGGACCTCATGAGAAGGGAATACTACCCTAGGGGCGAAATTCAGAAACTTGAGGAGGAACTATGGAACCTCAAGATGAAAGGCACCGACATAACAACTTACACAGCTAGGTTTTGCGACTTGGCGGCTATGTGTCCCAACATGATACCTTCGGAGAGCAAGAAGATCGAACGATACATTTGGGGTTTAATGCCCCCGTATCGAGGAAACGTTCTAGCCTCACACCCTACGACCTTTGACAGCGCCAAGGAATTGGCCTAGAGCTTAATCAATCATGAGGTTTCTTCCACTCCAGCAACAACAAATACAACTGCCACTGCACCAATCAAATCATCCGACAACAAGAGGAAACGTGGGGATCGGAAGAAGGACAAAAGAACTCAATCTTCTTCCTAAAACCAACAGATCGTGGCTGTCCATGCTGCCACCACTCCTGTTACTCCTGCACCGACAAAAGCCTATGTTGGGAACCTGCCCAAGTGTCCCAAGTGCCCCTTCCATCATAACGGCCCCTTCCGTGAATTGCAATGCACCAACTGCGGCCGGAAGGGCCATACTGTTCGATTTTGCAGAGCCCCACCCAAACCTATCTCGCAAGTCCCTAGTTCGGGAGTGACCCAGACCTGTTATGGCTGCGGTGAAGCGGGGCATTTCAAGAAGAACTGTCCGAAGGCTGGGAATGCGGGAGGAACAGCAAGACTACTCGCTATTGGCCACAATGAAGCAGTAGCGGATCCCGCAGTAGTCACGGGTACGTTCCTCCTCAACAACTCTTATGTCTATGTCTTATTCGATAGTGGTGCAGAAAGAAGCTTCATAAACCAAAAGTTTAAACACTTACTTAAACAATCCCCGCAACCACTAAAAGAAACATTTGTCGTACAAATGGCTAACGGAAAGACTGAAAGCTCTAACGAAATTTACATAGGTTGTACCCTCACATTAGACGATCATTCATTCCCAATTGATCTCATACCAGTCTTGATCAAGAGTTTCGATGTCATTGTTGGCATGGACTGGTTGAGTCTTCATCGCGCTAATATTCTATGTTTCGACAAAGCCATCCGCCTAAATCTACCAAATAACGAAACTCTGATGACCTACAGAGACAAACCTGGTATGAGCCTTCGCATCATCTCAAGTATTCAAGCCTAGAAGTACTTGCGTAAGGAATATCACGCATTCCCTGCTCACATCGTCGACTAGAACTAGAAAACAAAAGATATAAAAGACTTTCCAGTTGTACGTGACTTCCCCGACGTCTTTCCTGAAGAACTCCCCGGTTTACCTCCCAAACGTCAGGTTGAGTTCAGAATCGACCTAATTCCAGGAGCTACCCCTATGGCCAAATCGCCCTATCGCCTAGCGCCTTCGGAAATGCAAGAACTGTCCAGTCAACTCAACGAACTAATCAGCAAGGGCTTTATAAGACCAAGCTTCTCACCCTGGGGAGCACCAGTCTTGTTCGTAAAGAAGAAGGATGGATCATTTCGTATGTGCATCGACTACAGAGAGCTCAACAAACTCATAGTCAAAAATCGCTACCCTCTTCCCCATATAGACGACCTATTCGACCAACTGCAAGGGGCGAGTTACTTTTCCAAGATTGATCTTAGGTCCGGGTATCACCAGTTACGAGTGCTCGAGGAGGATGTCCCAAAGACAGCCTTCTGAACTCGTTACAGACACTACGAGTTCATAGTGATGCCCTTTGGATTGACTAATGCACCCGTAGTGTTTATGGACTTGATGAATAGGGTGTGTCATCCATACTTAGATCAATGCACCCGCAGTGTTTATGGACTTGATGATATACTCGTCTACTCGCAGAGCGAGGAAGAACACAGGAATCATCTACGACGAGTCCTAGAAACCCTGCGATCGGAGAAGTTACACGCGAAGTTCTCTAAGTGCGAATTTTGGATCCGAAGAGTTGAATTCTTAGGACACGTGGTTAGTGAGGAAGGAATCCACGTGGACCCATCCAAGATTACAGCTATCGAGAACTGGTCAGCACCAAAGACGCCTACAGAAATCCGTCAATTTCTAGGCCTAGTTGGCTACTACCGCAGATTCATCCAGAACTTCTCTCGGATTGAGAAACCTCTCACTATGTTGACACAGAAGGGCATGACATTTGACTGGGAAGAGAAACAGGAGAAAGCATTTCAGACCCTGAAGCGAGCTCTATGCACTGCACCGTATTGTCCCTTCCCGAAGGGACAGATGATTTCGTGGTGTACTGCGATGCATCAAACCAAAGGCTCGGTTGTGTCCTGATGCAACGAGGTAAGGTCATCGCCTATGCCTCGAGACAACTGAAGGCGCACAAGATTAACTACACCACGCACGACCTCGAGTTAGGAGCAGTCGTATTCACTCTAAAGATCTGGAGACATTACCTGTATGGTACAAAGAGCATAATATACACTGACCACAAAAGCCTCCAACACATACTGAACCAGAAGGAGCTCAATATGAGACAACGACGGTGGGTCGAACTACTCAGCGATTACGACTGCGAGATTCGTTATCACCCGGGAAAAGACAATGTAGTAGCAGACGCCCTAAGTCGAAAAGATTATTCTGGTCGAAGGTTCAAGTCGTTAACAATGACTATCCATTCGCATCTATCCGCACAGATTAAGGAGGCTCAGCTCGAAGCATTAAAACCTGAGAATGTGGCGGGAGAATCCTTACGTGGAATGGGTAAGAACTTGGAGGTCAAGGGTGACGGAGCCTATTATCTCATGGACCAAATCTGGACTCCGCACCACGGGGGTTTCAGAGACTTAGTCATGAAGGAAGAACACAACACTCGATACTCCGTTCACCCGGGTTCAGATAAGATGTATCTGGATCTCAAAAAGCTATACTGCTGGCCTAACATGAAAGCAGAGATTGCTAACTTCGTGAGTAAATGCCTTACTTGGGCAAAGGTCAAGGTTGAATACCAGAAGCCATCAGGTCTCCTCCAACAACCAGAGATACCGGAGTGGAAGTGGGAGTGGATCACTATGGATTTCATAACTAAGCTACCCAAGACAACAGGTGGGCTGGATACCATATGGGTCATCGTCGACAGATTGACCAAGTCGGCGCACTTCCTACCCATCAAAGAAACAGACAAGATGGAGAAACTCACAAGAACATACATTAAGGAAATAGTACGGCTGTATGGTGTCCCTATATCTATTATCTCTTATAGAGATAGTAGGTTTACTTCGATATTTTGGCAATCACTGCAAAAAGCATTAGGGACAAGGCTAGACATGAGTATAGCCTACCATCCGCAGACTGACGGACAAAGTGAGAGGACGATCCAAACTTTAGAGGATATGCTGCGAGCCTGTGTGATCGACTGTGGTAAGGCATGGGATACCCACTTACCCCTTGTCGAGTTTTCCTATAACAACAGTTACCACACGAGCATCAAGGCAGCTCCATTCGAAGCCCTCTAAGGCCGAAAGTGCAGATCTCCTCTATGCTGAGCTGAGGTGGGTGACACTCAGTTAGCTAAAGGACGAGTTCCTGACAGCACCCTCACTGGTCCGGATATCATTCGAGAAACGACCGAGAAGATTATACAGATTCGCGAACAATTAAAAGCGGCTAGGGATCGACAGAAAAGCTACGCAGACAAATGAAGAAAACCTTTGGAATTCCAGGTGGGAGACCGAGTCCTTTTGAAAGTTTCACCCGAGAAAGGCACGATACGCTTTGGAAAGCGGAAAAAGCTGAACCCAAGGTACATAGGGCCTTTTGAGATTCTCGCCAGAATAAGCCCCGTAGCTTACAAACTCAATCTACCCCACGAGCTCAGTAACATACATCCTACCTTCCACGTCTCGAACTTGAAAAAGTGCCTGTCCGACGAGACTCTTGTAATCCCACTCGACGAGATCGAAATCAACGAGAGTCTCAACTTCGTAGAAGAACCTATGCAAATTATGGATCGACAAGTCAAACGAACGAAGCAAAGTCGCATCCCAATTGTAAGGGTTCGTTGGAATGCCAAGCGAGGGCCGGAGTTCACTTGGGAGCACGAGGACCAAATGAAACATAAATATCTTCATCTTTTTACTTAGTTATTATGTAATAGCTTAGCTGCTTGAACTATAATTTCGGAACGAAATTCCCCTAACGCGGGGAGGATGTGACAACCTGATACTTTGTACACTGGGCATCAATCCATACATCTATGATTTCCTTGAATATAGCATCTTTTAATAGTATGTTGAGTCCACGCTAGTGTTTTACGCCTAATATATCATAGATATGGACCTTAGAAAGGATTAGGAAGAGTGCTGCATCACAAAATCCAGCCAAACACACCAATAGAGGTGTGTGCGGCCGCACACTAGTAAGTGCGGCCAAGCTAGCCGCACACCCAGCAGCAAACCCCTCCAACCTCACACTCAACCCTATATAAAGTAGAGGATCCCCTTCCACTCACTTTTGGCTGTATCCTTTCTCTAGAAAACCACTCAAGAACACCTAGAAGGCTCCCAAAACGTGAAGAACACCATCATTTAACTTGTCATAGAGGTGAAACACTTGAATCCAAGCCTTAAACTCATAATGTTCTTCATGTTCTTCATCCTATGAAGGAGTGCGGCTGCACCTTCATCAGATGGCCGCACACACTCATAATACCCTCCAAAGTGAGAGTAAGGCCACAAAAATCGACACATGGGACTCAAGCAACGAGTGTACGGCCGCACACCCCTGAGTACGGCCGCACACACACCCTGTACGGCCGCACACTCTAGTGTGCAGCCTCACTCATAAGTCTGGCCACATATCCAGCCGCACACCCACCTTTATTACCCTACACACACCCTAATACTCATATTTGGCCTTAAACTTGCATAGATCATTGGGTATAGAACATGGGACACTTAGTTTTAGTGATTCCAAGCCCCTAAGAGGGTTTTCCCATCATGTTTAGTCATGAAGACACCTTAGCTCTAACTTATATATGTGTCACCATGTAATTAATAGGGGCTACATGCGTTCAGAGCATCCATTGAGACTCGACACTCATACGAATCGCATACTCGAACCCTATAATAAACAGTGAGTTCATACCCCTTAATGAACCGTTTCAAATGTTTTTACATGTTTTAGGGGGGATACAAGTATAAATTCTACAAGTTTTATTGTTAAATCATATGTGATTCACAAAATGATCATCAAAAAGGGATTTTCTACACTTTCAACTGCTTTCCAATAAAACTGTTTTAGTTGATTATCAAATGCATCTTAAGATTAAATTGTTATTAACTGTTATTTTTTCAATTTCTTTTCTTTTTAAAATATATCTACACTAATATATTTATATAAGTAAGACTTGAAGGACTTAGGACCGATAGTTCGCCTTATTTCCTGTTCTTGTTTGATGTGGCCCTAGGCCTATCTGTTATCCGTCCGACTGTCGTTGATTTCTTAGTTATATATCATATATATTAGTGTTAGATATGAAAGTCTCCCATACAATACCTATGTTATTCAAAGGCCGGAAATCATACACTCTAGTTAGCTATAATGGGTATAGCTAAGACTACTACTTGTTACCTCTACTACTGCTATACTCACTATAACGACTATTACGACAAGTTAATACATGTATAAGAGAACACTCTAAGAACTATAAAAAGGACTATTATACTATAATACTGGAGAATACACGAATCCAAAGTATAACACACTATTCCTCTATAAGACACTCCACTACGCTTACACTATGTGACCAGGGCTTTCCGAAAGGAAGGCATCACTACACGTATAGATCTATACGGGACAGACACTATTACATCCCGACTGCTAGCTACAGTCCGAGCCGACTAGGCTCAGGGGTGGCACTACATCACTACACTACGCAGGACCGGCAAGGTCATCGGGTTCTCTATTATCACTTCGGTATGGTCACCTGAAGGGTTACACCTTTAACCAACATAATACACTAAGACTTAAGTCTAAGCTAACATCCCGAAGTAAGTAAATATCTATTACTACTAGAAGTTTTGCACCACTACTACTGTTAACGGGCATAACGTTTCTTCACTAATGCTACTCACATGAGATTTGTTACTGTACTTTTACGACAGAAGGTATACAATGGTAATGCTTACACACAACTCAAAGGATTTATCTTACAAAGTACTTTTCTGGAAAATATAGGATTTTCTAGGGATATCTACTACCTATAAACATAAATTTCAGTTTTATTCTATAAGTTTGAAAACACTTTTATACAACAAGGACACTAAATTCTGATGAACTCACCAGCTTTATGTTGATATTCGTTTTCAAAATAACTTGTATCCTCAGGTCCAAGATAGTCAGGTACTGGTACAGTTCTTGGAGAAGATGGAGCCCATAGAAGACCCACCTTTTATTTTGTTATACTTTTTGGTGTCTATTAAACTATACAAAACACATTTGTAATTATTATTACTATAAATGAAATGGTTGTTAGTTCTTGTGTTTACTATTATGCAATTGTAATGATACTGTACATGACATCCTCCACTCCATAACGTATTCCGCCGTTCTCGGTTTTGGGGTGTGACAGAGAACTCTTAATGAAATTCTAACATACCTCCAAATAAAACTACTAACTCAACCCTTCAGGTCAAACACCTCAACTAACATTAGTACCATACATAAACTATACCATAAATAAACATGGATCGTACGCCTATGTTATTTATGGTCAAGCTTGTGCACAACCAATCTTTAGCAAGGAGTTTGACAGATTACAATGGTTGAAACTTTTAGAGATTAAAGGATGTTTTCAAGATTCGATGCAGAAACCTAGTACCTTAGAAACCATATATCAATTCTAGAAAAACGTATATATTTTTAAAACACTTAAAAATCTGGCATAGCGTTCAGATTCCTAGTTCACCTAAACCCGAAGTAGAACAAAGAACAAATAGCTCTGCTACCGTCGTAGCCGAGAAAACCATAGTTCCCAATCGATCATTCAGTACTCTCGAAACTTCTATCTCTATCATTTGAAATCGGTAAGATTTCAATTTTCTCTCTATAATTTGGAAATCTATAGGATTTATGGAATCGATTACTCTCTATAATTTGGAAATCTATAGGATATCAGGAATCAATCACTCTCTATAATTTAGAACCTTACCATGAGTAATCGGATGTAAATGCTTAAGCCTCCCGATTTAACGACCTTGCAAACCATTGCCTGGATATAGTGAACCCGAAATACAAAAATACCGAAAAGTACATCTAGGGATTTGCTTTATCAGTTCAAGATTTGGTTACTACATGCAGACACACTATTTTTTATAATGATAAGCAATTAACCTATCAATTGATTAAGCAGTATAACCTTCAAGGTACCATGACCCCACAAACTGAAAAGAACCAGCCTGGGAGTGCAAAAAGTAAGTTCCATGACAAGTCAAAGGGGAACTTCAAGCACCGCAAACCAAAGCCAAAACTTGCGGTTGTGTATGCCGCAATCACAAACACTCCCACCCCATCAAAACCTTATTTTGGGAAGTTACCCCACAATACCAAGTATAATTTCCACCATTTCAGAAATTATATGGTATGAAACATCTATAACATAAGAGGTCATGCCTCTAAGTTTTGCAGAAGAACCCGAACAACACAACCTCAACACCTGATGTAGAAAGAAGCCGAATTTGCTTCGAGTGCAAACAACCAGCGTATTTCTAGAAGGACTCCTAGAAACTAAAGAATCAGGGTGGCCAACGAAGAGCATTTGTGATAAGTGATGGAGATGATCTCAAAGAACCAACTATGGTTACTGGTATGTTTCCTATCAACAATAGTTATGCTTCCGTATTATCTGATACTCGTGCCGATAGAAGCTTTATTTCCCATAAGTTTGGAAGCATGATTAACCATAAATCATGCAAACTTAATGAAGCTTACACTGTAGAAGTATAAAAAATCCAATTAGAAAGAACCTTAGAAATGCTCATTAATTTCCTTCTCACCCTAAATAACCACGTCTTTCACATCATCCTAACGCCTATGACCATTGGAAGTTTCGATGTGGTCATCGAAATGGATTCGTTGTCACTTTGTCAAGCAGTGAATTTATGTTACGAAAAATCCATTCGAATTCCTTTACCCAACAAAAAAACTCCTGTGATTTACGGAAATAATTATGGGAGGTACCTAAGATTCATCTCTTGCATTAAAGCGAGAAAGTGTCTGTAGAAGACATGCTTCACTTTCTTGGTCCACATGGTGGATGTGCAAGACAAGGGTAAAAAAATCAATGACATTCCACAAGTGTGTGATTACCCAGACGTATTTCCAAAGGATCTACCAGGAATAGCTCCAGTCAGAGATGTCAAATTCTGACTCGACCTAATCTCAGGTGCATCATCAGTGGCAAGATCTCCTTATCGCCTGGCTCCATTGAAATTGCAAGAACTATCCAGTCAAATCCAAGAACTTTTTGACAAAGGATTTATCCGGCTATGCTTATTTCCATCGATTATCGATATTTGAGCAAACTCACCATCAAGAACCGATATCCACTCCCGAGGATCGATGACCTATTCGACCAGCTACAAGGATCCTACTACTACTCAAAGATCGATCTAAGATCTAGATATCATCAACTCAAACTGCAAGAAGCAGACATTCCAAAGACAACATTTAGGACTCGATACGGTCACTACAAGTTTCTGGTTATGTCAATTGGACTAACCAACGCACTAGTCATATTCATGGACCTTATGAATCGAGTATGTAAACCCTAATTGGATAAATTCATGATTGTCTTCATCAACGACATAACATTCATGAAACAAAGAAAAACACGGCCAAGTCTTGTGTTCAATTCTGGAACTATTAAGAAAATAGAAAATTTATGAAAAGTTCTCTAAGTGTGAGTTCTAGATTAACTAAGTGCATTTCCTCGGTCATGTGGTCAACAGTAGAGAGATTCATGTCAATACCGCAAAGATTAAAGTGGTTTAGGATTGGATAGCACCAATGACGCCAACCGAAGTATGCCAATTCCTAGGGCATACATGCTATTATAGGAGATTCATCATGAACTTTTCCAAAATAACCAAGCCTCTCACCACACTGACCCAGAAAGACAAAAAGTTTGATTGGGTAGACAACCAATATTTTGCCTTTCAGAAATTCAAATAGTTGTTATGCAGTGCACCAATTTTGTCTCTCTCAGAAGGAACATAAGACTTTGTAGTATTCTGTGACGCCTTACACCAAGGGTCGGGATGCATACTGATGCAAACCACTAAAGTCATGGCATATGCATCTAGACAACTCAAGCCAAACAACACCAGCTACACTACCAATGACTTAGAGTTGGGAGTTGTAGTGTTTTCCTTAAATATTTGTAGACACTACCTCTACGGAACGAAGTGTGTCGTGTTCACTGACCACAAAAGCCTCCAATATATCTTTGACTAGGATGAGCTCAAGATGAGACAACAAAGTTTGGGTGAATTGCTAAATGATTACAAATGTGAAATTCATTATCATCCTGGTAAAGCAAATGTTATCGCAGATGCTTTAAGCAGGAAAGAGCGAGCAAAGCATCTCCATGTAAAAGCTCTAACCCTAACTATCCACTCGAATCTCACCACCCAAAATTGTGATGCTCAGCTAGAAGCACTCAAACTCAAGAATATCATGGAAGAAAACCTTTGTGGAATGGACAAACAGTTCGACCTCAAGGAAAACGGAACACGATATTTCATGAATCGAGTTCGGACCCTAAAGTTTGGTGAAGTTAGGAGTCTAGTCTTAAATGAAGCACGTAAATCGAGATATTCGATACATCCCAGATCAGATGAGATGTATCTCGATCTCAAGAAGTTATATTAGTAGCCCAATATGAGGGAAGAGATTGCCATCCATGTTAGTAAATGCTTGATTTATCCTAAAGTCAAACAAGAGTACCAAAAGCCATCAGGACTACTACAACAACCATTAATCCCAGAATGGAAATGAGAATAGCTAACCATGGACTTCATAACGAGGTTGTCGAAGACATCAAGTGATTATGACACTATCTGAGTAGTGGTCCATCGTTTGACCATGTCCGACCACTTCCTAGCCATCAAAGAAACTGACAAGATGAAGAAACTCACCACGACCTATCTCAAGGAGATAATCAGAGTACTTTGTGCGCCAATATCTATTATCTCAAACCAAGATAGTATATTCACTTTCATATTCTGGAAATCATTACAAATGTAACTAGGAACCAAACTGGATATGTGTCACACCCCAAAACCGAGAACGGCGGAAACGTTCTGGGGCGGAGGACGTCATGTAATGTATCACAACAATGCAAAGTAGTAAACAAGTAACAACATCATCCATTGCATTAATAGTATAATTTTAATTACATTTGAGTTCATTCATAGTATAATTCTACAAAATGAATATTCAAAAAGAAAAGACGAGTCTTGATCGCTCCGTCTTCACAGAACCTGGTAGTCGTACCTGTCTATCCGTGTCCTGGGAATACAAGTTATTTTGAAAGCGAGTATCAGCAATAATGCTGGTGAATTCATAAGTATTTATGTGACTTTAATTTGTAAAGCTGTAAAGAAAGACCTGTAAATGTTTGAAGGAAAGTTTGTACCAACGAATATGTTTGTAAGTAATCGTAAACGTTTGAAAATCCTAGAAAATCCCATATTTTCTACTAGTATAAAATGTAGCCTTCTACCAAGACTCGACTATTTTGAATGTTTGCTTCAGAAATCCAATATTTGTTTATAAGTGGATGGTAGATTAAAAGTCCCAAAATGAACTACCCTGATGTTTTTCATGTCATAAAATAGTAGATTTATGTACAGTTATAATCGCTAAGATATATGAAAAACTCCGTAAATCAACGTGTTTTTAATACTCCATGTAAGTTTTATAACCATGCTAATGACCCAGACTGCCTATAACAACGTTTTTCAGGCGTTGGAATGTTATGACGTTTGTCACCCCAGACCTGCCGGTCTAACTGTAGCTAACAGTTTAGGTGCGGGATTGTCAATCCCGTATAGATCTATACACAAGTATCACGCTCCCCCTACAAGGGATTATGGTATATAATACAGGACTTAATAATGCATACTCGAAAGTACGTGAAAAGTCTCACAACCTAGTATAAAACATATTTATGTATGAAAATGTCCATTTGTCCTTGTATATGAAAATATCTCTTTGATATGGCACTTGTAGTATGTAAAATTTCATGAATATCTATTTCACTATCTTATGTAATCGTATCTCTTGTAATTGTATGTCTTGAAATTTGTATGCCTTGTAATTGTATGTAATCGTATCTCTTGTAATTGTGTGTCTTGAAATTTATATGCCTTGTAATTGTATATAATCGTATCTCCTTATATAGTATGTAATGTATTAGTATAAACTGACTCTTGTGTGATTCCTCGTAAGTAGTATTTCCTAACTATACCTATTATAGTTACTAGTAGTGTATGTGTATAACCAAAATATGTCTTTGCTACCCAAAGGTACTGAACCAATTGATGGAAAACTTTTATGTTTATATATGTATACATGATATATATATATATATATATATATATATATATATATATATATATATATATATATATATATATAGGCGTGCATTTGACAATAAAAATATAAAAGAAGTTTTTCTATAACCTTTGAGAAGTTCAATAATTAAGAAATGATGAATGGATGTCAGTTTATAAAACGATTTAAAAGTAGTTTGTTTGATAAGAACAATTTTTAGTATAAGAAGACCTTTGTTTGAAATACGATTCTAACAACGTTTGAAAGGAAACCTAAAGTATGTAAGACAGTTTGATAAAGAGTTTTTAACATGTAAAAATGTTTGTTGTAAACTATTATAGTTTTTCAAAAAGTTCGTTTCGTTTGTATAGTAACCCTAGTGTGATGCTCACTTGTTATGAACGTGTAACTTTTTGTGGTGACCTAAATGAACACCTGTACTCGAGGTATAAATAAACTGTTTGATTTGTATACGTATAACAACATATTTAATTTCAACAGATAAGATGATATTGTGTTATGTTTTCCGTACGAAGGATTCCATATAATGGTTATGAATCACATATGATTTACTGGATAAAAATGAGTATTTAGTGAAACTTTGAGTTACACACGATAATAATCGTGTGTTTACTTGTATCCCCCCCCCCCCCCTTAAAAGTGTATATAAAAAGTGTTGATAACACATTTAAAAATGTAGATTATAGGGGTATGAACTCACCGAAGAAAGTGCGTGATTTGAAGAAAACGAGATTTTCCCGTCTGGCACCTCGACCGGAAAGTGACGAGATTCTCGGGAATCTCGGGGCTTCGGACTTTTGTCGGGGGTTGAATATGAAACCGGGAAGTCGGGATGTTGTCGGCACGAAAAACGAGGCGAAAATGTGAGAGAAATGAGGGATTTTTGTGAAAACAGTCAGCACCCTCGCAATCTATTTATAGGAGCTGGAGGTCCTCGGTACGTTGGGCGTACTTCGGACTTACGCGGGGCGTTCCTCGTACGCAGGGCGTACTCCGAAGGTACGTTGGGCGTTCGCTTGCGTCACTTCTTACCGCATCTTCGGGCGAAGTGTCTGGTCGACGTGGACTATCCGGAGCCTAGTATCCGAGTACGCTGGGCGTACGAGGGTACGCAGGGCGTACTCCTTCGGATAAGACTTTGAAGTGCGTGCCAAGAACTTCTAAAATGCGTAACTTTCGCATACGAGCTCCGTTTTTGACGTTCTTTATATCCACGCGAAGGTGAGAAAATACTCTACAACTTTCACTTAGACTCCATCGGCTAATTTTGACTTTATTTTTAATTATATTTTAATTAATAGGTCGGGACACGATATCCTCGTTAAAAATCCATAATTTCTTCATCCGACGTCCGTTTTCGTCAGACTTTTTATTGTTATACTCCTATTGTCGGGCTCTCCAACTTTTGTTTAGGTTGTGTCGGCTAAAGATCGCTCGATCTCCATTTCGAGTTTTTAGCTGTCTACTTCTAGGTTAGAAACTTCGAAAAATCATAACTTCCTCATACGAAGTCAGATTTGGGCGTTCTTTTTACGCATGATCACGGTTTAGCGTAATCTACGACTTTCATTTAGGTACCTAAGGCTAAAAATTATTGTATCGAAATTTTGCGTTTTACGTCTATCAACGTTGCCGGTTTTTGCCGCGAATCTTAGATTGGTCATAACTTCTTCGTTATAACTTGGATTTTAGTGTTCTTTATATGTATGAAAACCTTGATATGATTTCTACTACTTTATTTAACCCAAATAAGATTTTTAGGAAAGTTAAATTTTGGCTTAAGTTTGACTGGTGTTTCATTATATTGACTCAAAATGTTGGGTTGTCACATCATCCCCCTGTTTGAGGGAATTTCGTCCCGAAATTCGAGTTTAAGCATAATTAATGATCATGCTACGGATAGAAGTTTTATTTTCTTCTTGTGTTCTTAGGCTATCTGGCGGTATGGTTAGTGAATTTTCCCTCTTACTTAAGAACGCAGCCAAGCCCTTGGTTGGGTGTATCGCATTACACCATGCAATATTCTATCCCCTTTTTGAGAGGGATAATATTGGTGCGATGCATCAGACTTATTTTTAGCTTTTGGAACGCTCTTTCTTGTTTACATACAAATCCGGTGCTCTTCCAAGTGAGAAACTTATCCTAAAGAATCCCCTTCTGAGGAGTTTGTTAAGTTCGCTAGGAAGTTCTCGCACCTCGGTTGGAGCTAGATAATAAGGTGATTTGGCTATTGGAACTAAGTCGATTCTGAATTTGACTTGACGCCGTGTTGGTAGTCTCGGTTGTCCTTCCGGAAAGGTGTCAGGAAAAGCCGCGTACTTCTTGGATGTTCTGAATGTCCTTCACTTCTTGGCACGTCTCGGCGATGTGTGCAAGGAATACATGATATTCCTTTCATAAGCATTTTTGAGCTTGCATACACAAAAAGATGAGAGGGTTCGTACTTGGTTCGTGGCTGTAAATAACCAGAGCTTCGTTGTTTAGGGAGGTTAGGACGAACTACTTTATCAAAGCACCTGATGTCGGTTCAATGTAGACTTAACCAACTCTTACTGATCATGATGTTGAAACCTTGGGGTGGATTAGCTGTCGTGAAGATCTAAAAGAAGCATGACTACTCATGAATTAGGGGAAAAGGATAGGTATTTCTAAGTTTATTCTTACGGAAGCACGATCACTCGCAGTCTTGGGCAGTCTCCATCTTGAAGTTCATAGTAGAACTCATACCTGGTTCATCTATCACAGTCTCGGGTATACGAGTCGTTTATAATTAAGATTGAAAAGGTAGTCGAATAAATGATTCTTCTTTAAGCCCACATCCCAACGAGGAAAAGAAGTTAAAGTGGAATCATCAATTCTAAACCTGTAGAACCTTGATTATATACCACCCTTATGTATACATTCTTCAGCGATAGATCGACCGTATGGGTCTTTAAATTGAACTTGACGTACTGTACGAGTGATACTTCGGGGAGGTTTGCTGGGGTTTCTTTCGAAAGGATAAGAAACATGAGGTACTCCATGCATGAGTACTTTGGTGTTTTGGAATGACGGTTTCGCTAGAAAGATGTTTTCGGAGAAGGAGAAGTACGCACGAAACTGATATTGCGAGGATCGAATTGAGTCAAATTGTATGATGATATCGGACTTACTTGGGAATAAAGTATTATATTTGATCATAAGGGTGTTACAGACAAAACACAATAGTGCAACTTTTAATAGAGTTACTGTACTTTGGTTTTACTACTAGGCTATTGTTGCGAATAAGGTATACTACAAAAAGGCAAGTATACGCCACACGAGGGTCCCTTATACTGACGGGATATCTCAAAAGGTAAGACTCGAGTTGCACTAGTTTTAAGCGAGTTTAACGACATACTTAATGTTGACGATTGGAAGTGAGCCCCTATTATAGTCGGATCCTTCATTGCCTTTTTCCATTCTGAGGTCAAACTCCTCCTGTTCTACTATCGTTCTTCTCTGTTGGGCAATCCCTCTTGAAGTGTCCCATTAAACCACATAGATGGCATATCCGAGAAGTTTCGACATTGGTGGTTGAAGTAATGTGTTTGACCTGAGTCCTGCAGAAGCGGGTAGTGTGTCCGTTCTTGTTGTAGGTCTTGCAGTGTAACAGACGACAACTACCTAAGTGATGGAAGTTGCACTTATTGCAATTCGGTAGGTTTCCAACATACTGTCTGGCCGTGTTAGGGATAATTGGGATACTTGTAGTGTTGGTGGTAGGAGTTACAGATGTCGTGGCTGCGAAGGCTGCCACCGGTGATGGTTTCTTGTTTGTCCCTCGAGGTGATTTGCCTTTAACTCTATCCCAAAATTTTCGTTTGTTGCTCTTTGGTTTGAGGTTCGGAGCGTCGTGGTAGTTTGTTACTCGTGGGTGTACTTGGTTGTTACTTGGGTTGGATTTATTGAAAACCATCCCGCTAACATTTGCGTTGTTAGCATTAAGGTGATTCATAACAGCTGTTACGGCAGCTGAGACTGCAGCTTGAAAGGTAGCTATATCAATCTGAAGAGTTGGTGTGGGGCTGATGAGTTGATTACTTTTCATTGGAGACATGATTCTATAACACGAAGGAAAAAGGAGTTCGTGAGATATTATGGTTGAACCTAGATGTATTTCGATCGCTTTAAGTAAAGAGTAAGAGTATGTTCTCGAAAGTTTGACCTACATCCCTATGATGCAGTCCTAGTACAGTGTAGAAGTATGTTTTTTGTTTAAGCCGAGGTATCGTTAGTTGGTGAATAACATGATCTTACCACTACAGAGACATGGAAATGTTTTCGGAGTTAAATTACTATAGTCTGATGACTTGACTAAAGCATGTTTTTGGATAGGCTCTAACGAAGGTATGATAGGGGTTTTGAACAAAGAGCGACACGGGAGTTAGCTGATTGTCAATATCATCGATGTTTAAGATGGAATAAGTTTAGGAAAATTTTATCTTGAAGAAGGTCTTACATCATATCATGAGTAGAAAGGTTTTGGCCGCATATAGGCCTAACTAATCAGTACCTGCAGTACAAGATAGTTACATAGAAAACGTTACATAGGACATACACAGGAACAACGATTCCTTTAAACAAGGAAGGGAAATAAAGCCTTTCTTTCTGGCGGCGGTCATCCTTCTGGTGAACTCTCAGCTCAGCCAATTAGCATTCCATTATCAAGAAGGTGTCTTTCGTAAGCTCTCTGGCGTACTCGTTTCTCTATGACTTCGGCTCGTGTTTTAGTTAGTGCTTGCAGCAGGGTCTCATGGTCTCTCTCAGATCTCGTCCGAGTGTTTTCAATATGATTGGTGTAGATGGTGTGCATTCTTGCGTTGGTATTTAACCTCTTTGATACAATGGAGAGTCGTACTGCCTTGAATTTTGTTCCGACCAACTCTGCGGATCAGGTTTGTTAGAACTTTGTATGCTGAGCTCCCTTTGCTTAAGTTGTAGCAGCTTCGGTCTCCTTTTTATGAGATAGGTTGATCTTGCTTTGCGCTATATCTTTCCAAGTATTCTTACTAAGGAGGCGTCGGGCCATGAAGAGCTAGCCGAGGGTTAGGGTTTGAATTAGGAGCCACCGGGGGTAGGTTCTTATCCTCGAGTTCGGATTTATCATCATCCGAAGGGTCTTCAATATGGTGATCATTCAAAAAGGGATTGGATGATCATTCTCTGGTTCTTCTCTGAACCATCTAGCATTGCCTTTGTTCGGGAAGTACGGGTCGTCGTGAGGATGGGATCTAGCTATATTATCTATACGGTAATTGGGGTATAAGAATCTAACACATAAGTAGTTTATAGTAATACACAAAATACTCCTATAGTATTTTAGGTTTATGTTCTATTGTTCTCATTATGGTATTGTGGGTAAGTTTTTAGACTTGTTGCAACTCACAACCACACTTAGGCACATGCTAGTCAACCCTTAGAAAATATAGTTGATCAGGCTATATCATCCTAGTTTTGACTATATGTCTCTAAGTCTACTTGTGCTGCCCAACAATCGTAATACTTTTGTTCTGTCTTAGTGACACTGATTTTAGTACGAATGCAGACATGTATACTTACTTAAATATTTTATTATCAAAAAGTATAGACTTTTTATCAGAGTATTTTAATCCCTATTGTATTTATAGTTTGTATATCTTTTATGGGTTGATATACTTAATTCACTATAAACAATGCTCTGATACCAATCTGTCACACCCCAAAACCGAGAACGGCAGAAACGTTCTGGGGCGGAGGACATCATGTAATGTATCACAACAATGCAAAGTAGTAAACAAGTAACAACATCATCCATTGCATTAATAGTATAATTTTAATTACATTTGAGTTCATTCATAGTATAATTCTACAAAATGAATATTCAAAAAGAAAAGACGAGTCTTGATCGCTCCGTCTTCACAGAACCTGGTAGTCGTACCTGTCTATCCGTGTCCTGGGAATACAAGTTATTTTGAAAGCGAGTATCAGCAATAATGCTGGTGAATTCATAAGTATTTATGTGACTTTAATTTGTAAAGCTGTAAAGAAAGACCTGTAAATGTTTGAAGGAAAGTTTGTACCAACGAATATGTTTGTAAGTAATCGTAAACGTTTGAAAATCCTAGAAAATCCCATATTTTCTACTAGTATAAAATGTAGCCTTCTACCAAGACTCGACTGTTTTGAATGTTTGCTTCAGAAATCCAATATTTGTTTATAAGTGGATGGTAGATTAAAAGTCCCAAAATGAACTACCCTGATGTTTTTCATGTCATAAAATAGTAGATTTGTTTACAGTTATAATCGCTAAGATATATGAAAAACTCCGTAAATCAACGTGTTTTTAATACTCCATGTAAGTTTAATAACCATGCTAATGACCCAGACTGCCTGTAACAACGTTTTTCAGGCGTTGGAATGTTATGACGTTTGTCACATCAGACCTGCCGGTCTAACTGTAGCTAACAGTTTAGGTGCGGGATTGTCAATCCCGTATAGATCTATACACAAGTATAACGCTCCCCCTACAAGGGATTATGGTATATAATACAAGACTTAATAATGCATACTCGAAAGTACGTGAAAAGTCTCACAACCTAGTATAAAACATATTTACGTATGAAAATGTCCATTTTTCCTTGTATATGAAAATATCTCTTTGATATGGTACTTGTAGTATGTAAAATTTCATGAATATCTATTTCACTATCTTATGTAATTGTATCTCTTGTAATTGTATGTCTTGAAATTTGTATGCCTTGTAATTGTATGTAATCGTATCTTTTGTAATTGTGTGTCTTGAAATTTATATGCCTTGTAATTGTATATAATCGTATCTCCTTATGTAGTATGTAATGTATTAGTATAAACTGACTCTTGTGTGATTCCTCGTAAGTAGTATTTCCTAACTATACCTATTATAGTTACTAGTAGTGTATGTGTATAACCGAAATATGTCTTTGCTACCCAAAGGTACTGAACCAATTGATGGAAAACTTTTATGTTTATATATGTATACATGATATATATATATATATATATATATATATATATATATATATATATATATATATATATATAGGCGTGTATTTGACAATAAAAATATAAAAGAAGTTTTTCTATAACCTTTGAGAAGTTCAATAATTAAGAAATGATGAATGGATGTCAGTTTATAAAACGATTTAAAAGTAGTTTGTTTGATAAGAACAATTTTTAGTATAAGAAGACCTTTGTTTGAAATACGATTCTAACAGCGTTTGAAAGGAAACCTAAAGTATGTAAGACAGTTTGATAAAGAGTTTTTAACATGTAAAAATGTTTGTCGTAAACTATTATAGTTTTTCAAAAAGTTCGTTTTGTTTGTATAGTAACCCTAGTGTGATGCTCACTTGTTATGAACGTGTAACTTTTTGTGGTGACCTAAATGAACACCTGTACTCGAGGTATAAATAAACTGTTTGATTTGTATACGTATAACAACATATTTAATTTCAACAGATAAGATGATATTGTGTTATGTTTTCCGTACGAAGGATTCCATATAATGGTTATGAATCACATATGATTTACTGGATAAAAATGAGTATTTAGTGAAACTTTGAGTTACACACGATAATAATCGTGTGTTTACTTGTATTCCCCCCCCCCCTAAAAGTGTATATAAAAAGTGTTGATAACACATTTAAAAATGTAGATTATAGGGGTATGAACTCACTGAAGAAAGTGCGTGATTTGAAGAAAACGAGATTTTCCCGTGCAGCACCTCGACCGGAAAGTGACAAGATTCTCTGGAATCTCGGGGCTTCGGACTTTTGTCGGGGCTTGAATATGAAACCGGGAAGTCGGGATGTTGTCGGCATGAAAAACGAGGCGAAAATGTGAGAGAAATGAGGGATTTTTGTGAAAACAGCCGGCACCCTCGCAATCTATTTATAGGAGCTGGAGGTCCTCGGTACGTTGGGCGTACTTCGGACTTACGCGGGGCGTACTCCGAAGGTACGCAGCGCGTTCGCTTGCGTCACTGCTTACCGCATCCTCGGGCGAAGTGTCTGGTCGACGTGGGCTATCCGGAGCCTAGTATCCGAGTACGCTGGGCGTACGAGGGTACGCAGGGCGTACTCCTTCGGATAAGACTTTGAAGTGCATGCCAAGAACTTCTAAAATGCTTAACTTTCGCATACGAGCTCCGTTTTTGATGTTCTTTATATCCACGCGAAGGTGAGAAAATACTCTACAACTTTCACTTAGACTCCGTCGGCTAATTTTGACTTTATTTTTAATTATATTTTAATTAATAGGTCGGGACACGATATCCTCGTTAAAAATCCATAATTTCTTCATCCGACGTCCGTTTTCGTCAGACTTTTTATTGTTATACTCCTATTGTCGGGCTCTCCAACTTTTGTTTAGGTTGTGTCGGCTAAAGATCGCTCGATCTCCATTTCGAGTTTTTAGCTGTCTACTTCTAGGTTAGAAACTTCGAAAAATCATAACTTCCTCATACGAAGTCAGATTTGGGCGTTCTTTTTACGCATGATCACGGTTTAACATAATCTACGACTTTAATTTAGGTACCTAAGGCTAAAAATTATTGTAACGAAATTTTGCGTTTTACGTCTATCAACGTTGCCGGTTTTTGCCGCGAATCTTAGATTGGTCATAACTTCTTCGTTATAACTTGGATTTTAGTGTTCTTTATATGTACAAAAACCTTGATACGATTTCTACTACTTTATTTAACCCAAATAAGATTTTTAGGAAAGTTAAATTTTGGCTTAAGTTTGACTGGTGTTTCATTAGATTGACTCAAAATGTCGGGTTGTCACAATATGCGTACATCATACCATCCATAGACGGATGACCAGAGCGAAAGAATGATACAAACTCCGGAAGACATGCTTTGCGCTTGTGTGATAGACTTTGATAATGTATGAGATACTAACTTACCACTAGTGAGGTTTATATCACAATAGTTATCATAGTGGCATAAAGGCTGCCCCATTCAAGGCCTTGTATGGACGTAGATGTCGTTCTTCGATGTGTTGTGAAGAAGTTGGATATACTCAGTTAGCTATAAGGCATGTTGGAGATACTCTACACAATGGTCCTGAGATCATTCATGAAACAATAGGAGAATATCGTTCAGATAAAAGAATGAATAAATATCGCACGTAGTTGTTAGAAAATCTACGCTAACACAAGATGTCGACCCTTAGAATTCAAAGTAAGAGAGTGTGTCCTACTAAAGGTCGTAGTATGGAAGGGTGTCATTCGAATTGGAAAATAAGGTATACTAAACCCCCATCATATCGGACCTTTTGAAATCCTATCAAGGGTCGATTTGGTGGATTACAAACTGAACTTACCTCAAGAACTCAACAAAGTTCACCATACCTCCCACGGGTTTAATCTTAAGAAGTGTCTCTCTAATGAAAACCTTGTCTTTCCTTTCGATGAGATCAAGGTCAACACTAAACTTCACTTCATGCAAGAGCTGATGGAGATAATGGATCTAAAAATCAAAAGCATCAAACAAAGCCACATACCTATAGTAAACTCCCGATGGAACTCTCGTAGAGGGCCGGAGTTTACTTGGGAACGCAAGGATCAAATGAAACAAAAGTATCCACAATTTTTCAGCAGTTCTCCCTCCATCGGTGGAAGGAAATGATATGGGAACAAAATATTCTAGAACATAATAATTTTGGGATGAAATTCCCTTGACGAGGAGATAATGTGACATCCCAGAATTTAGGTTAAAGACAGAACGGTCAAGTTCACAGTAAATCTCTTTGTAATTTGACTCATTGAGTTTTAGTGCATCTTATCTGAAATAAATGAGTTCATTTCAACTATTACTTCCAAATATGTAAGCTGGCAAACAAATCAAATAGCTCAAACTGCAACCCCAGGAATGTGTGTGAAAAAATGAAATCACGTATTAAACTGTTGCGAGAAAAACAAACACTCTAGTTTCGTAGTACATGTTTCTCTATTTTCGAAAATATAAAGAATGTCCAAAATGTAGTTTGTATGCAAAAGATACGACCATTTCAAAAATACAAACAAGTATAATACTGATTTTCTTAAAATCACTAAAACCATTTCTATCCATTGAGCGACTTGCATACCGCAGATGGAATTTCCAAGAACGTTTTTGGACTCAAGTCATAGTCTGTTATTTAATTTCATACTTGAAATATTTTTAGTAAAAATATTTATAAAAAAATCAAAAAAATCAAACATTTTGGAATCAGTTAATCGCAAGACCCTAAACTATTGATTTCGACATGATTTCTATTATTGGTAAGGTATTCTAAAAATGATGTAAATGTCCAATACGATGGATGTGAAATTTAACTATGGAAACAACATAATATTTCAAAAATCGTGTGCACCTATTAATACAGGGGTGAGAGACATAGTTTATAAACAATTATAGATAACGACTATAATTTCTATAAAAGACACATTATTTGACAAATGGTCATCAAATAACAAAATGTTTATAAGTTGTGTAATGACAAGGTTATTATATATACATATATATTTTTGGTGTTTTATGCGACTTTAAATGGTCCAAATTAATCATGTATAATAAATGTGATTTCCCCTTACATGAAATTCTCAAGTTTTCTATATAATACTCACACAAATAAAATTAGTTAATATTAAAGTATATGGGAAAAATGGATATAAATGATTTCTTAAAGTCTCAAACAATCACCACTTGACTATAATTCTATTAGAAGTCTAAATGGTACTTAAGAATGACAAGTTACTATTCTTTCTAGTACCATACTCGACCATGACTTCCCACACAGGCATTCAAAATGATTCAACAACTTACATTGTGGATGTATATTTCCTATTACCATCTAAATTGTACAGCCAAAGATCAAGTTAAAATCAAATCAAATCCTAAATTGTACACCAAAAATAATGTTAAAATCAAATCGAATCTAAGGAGATCAGATTATATAAACAATTCCAAGTTAAATGCACAATGAAATAGCCTCCCTCACCCATCTTTCCCTCGGTGAAGACCTCCCACCGGAGATGTCATCTTCTGGCCAAATAGAGAAGCCACAGCTCTCCTTCCTGTCAATCAAACCACCGAAAACCCCCCTGAGGATCATTGTTGTTGCTGCCTTGTTCCTTCATAAATTGCTGCTAGAAACACCGAACCGAAGGTGTTGTTTTCTCCCAGTGAACAAGGAAGCAGCAGCCTCGTAATTTTTGCCCTCGCCTGTTTCTGTCAATCACCATAGGGGCAACCCTTCTCACCGCTCGTTGTTGCCTTCGTTCCTTCCCCCTTTTTGAACAACTAGAACCACCGGCGATGTTTCCCTGGTTAACCCACTTCCCGTTACCTCCTCATGTGCACGTTCAAGTCCCCTTCTTCTCTTTCGTGAATCTCAACAGCCAAACACCCCCACCCCTTCGCACCTTTCCCTCACCGGAGTTGCTGTCGCAGCTTGTCTGTTTCCCTCGGATATGCCTGCCTTCCCTCTCCTTCGCAGATCAATGCTTAAGCAGCCCTTGCTGTTGTTCTGATCTTCTTCGACCTCTACGAATTAGTGAAGCACCGAAGATGCTCCTCCCTCCCGAAGACTGATACACCGATCACCAGAGGCATCTGATTTGCCTTCGTTTGTTACTCTTTTCTCGATCGAACTCCACCAGAGCTTCCCATTTTACCTTTCGTTCATCCGTTCCTTTTCTCGATTAGGAGAAGATGCCGACGACGACTGATGTCGACTCCCACCCTCTGGACTTGTGAATCACCATCGGGCCATCTCTTACTTGTTCATATTGCGTTCCCGTTCCAATCGCTTTTGCTTCGTTCATCTTTCTTTTTCCCTTTGCCCGATCAACAGATGACGAGGGCACCAACACAAATAGCCCTAAGTCCTTTTGAATTAAGAAATGACAAAATGACCCCCTTGTTGAAGCTTTCATTTAAAATAAGCCCTTATTTCCCAAATATTGGTTTATTTAAAACAAAACATCCCCCATGGAGATTTCTTAACAAGATCAGTGGAATCCCCGATTATTGATTCCATTTATTCAAAACAACCCCTCCTTTGGTATTTATTTTTTTTTACCAAAACAGGGCTATTCATTTAAATAAATTACCCAACAGCCCCCAGTAGTTTAATTTTGTTACGAAACGGTCCCTAAATATTTCAAAGTTCAAGAAACGTGACTTTGCGGTTTCTCATGTCAATCTTCCCAGAAATAAATGAACTCTGAACAACTCGAACTCATGCTTCAAGGGTGGGTGCTCATGACCCCTTATAATATTATAATTATTCTGGGGGAAATACATGTGCATATATACCTTGTTTATACAAATATATTATCCTTTATGCGAAAATACAATAAATCTAGTTATAAAAATGTTATATAACAATTTAACATATTGTTACAAATAAATTATTATAAACTTTTTGTATACGTATTATGTTTATTTTATCGTGAAATAACTAATCCACACAACAAATGCTACATTATACAAAAATATAGAGTTTTTAAGGGACATTGTATATTATAACAAACACGTCATAAAACTTTGTAGTATTTCAAGGATTGAAGCTATTACTATTCATGTATATTTTTATGTCTAAATACATAAAGTTTATACATTTACATATGTTCATTAATTTGAATCATAAATCTTTATAAAAGCAGGTATATTACACTTTTACATACATACCAAGCATAATCGGCTTTTATAAACTTTATACGATGAAATTCATTATGTCTAGTGACATAACCACAATTAATTTAGGACTGAGAGTTATTCACATACTTTGATTAAGGGCTTTTTAGTGAGACTATATTCATTAACTGAGTCTAAACACTTAGCATACCCACACTACTATAACTGTTAATCTTCGAAGTGGGATACATATGTATAGATCAATAGGGGTTGATATCCCCACCTGCGATTGGTAGCTATAACCTCAACTGATCAATCGAAGCAGGTCATAAGTGTCTATAATTGTTACTACAACGTCCAATGAAGCGTTGTAGGGGGTACATTCAGCCACACAGCTCGCTTATAGGCCTTACTATAAGCATTAACTGGAATTTCTCTCTCTCTCTCTCTCTCACACACTAAAAACCATGGGGTTAGTTGCTTTCAAAACTATTTTAAGTACGGAATTACTTATGTAACAGTACAGTTTGGTTTTCAAGGATATTCAAAGATTCATTACAAACATAGTTTAAGCATGGATTTACTTATACAAATGATACATTTTGACTTTCAAAGATTCTTTACAAACACGATTATAAGTATGGATTACTTATACAAAGATATATTTTGGCTTTCAAAGACTCTGTGCATACATAGTTTTTACAATTGTTATACATACAAAGATAATACCTTTTAGACTTTTTAATAGTATTATAGATGTTAGCAGAAAACCTATAACTCTCACCAACCTTGTGTTGACCCTCCAAATTACATGTATTCTAACAAACATTCAAGATGGATTGGATTACATGTGACCTGGTTTACTTGCTGTTGTATTATATGCCTATCTGTTAAGGCAATTCATGTACTATTATTATCCATAAAAACCTTGTTTACATGTGACCAATGGGTTGTCAGCAATTCTGCAGACAATTAGTAGTCCTGGAGTTATCGGAAACATATATAACAATAATTAGCAAATAAGACTCAGCTGGCCGAGAATGTATACACTGTGATATAGGTAATACAATGAGAAGACTCACTACTGCATATTGGCCCTCATGCAGTACTCTACATCATGATTGGTAGATCACTAATGAATGCATAGCTATATGTAAATATATGTGAGATAGATAGTAGAATAGGTGCTAGAGCCACAACCAAACAAGGAACATGCAAGAAAGCCTAGATCAAGAGTTCTCATGCTATCCTACATGACTGCATACAACCCCTAGGGAATTCAACGAGATGGTCACCAACCTTCTGGTAGTCTAATCAGCATATCACTACTCATATACCCTATCATATAAGGACATACATTGTAACACATAGTATAGTGAGGAAACTCACATGAATCAAAGACTTAAGGAAACACAGCAACACCCTCACACCCTGTATCGATCACTCCCATGAACTGACTAGCACCAAATGAAGAGGAATCCTTAATCAATAACCCATGTCCTTTAATTTTCACCCTAAGTCAAGCTAGTCAACAATCAACAGTAACACAAAAGTCAACCCTTACCGTGACATGGGTATCCCTTGGCCATGTCGTGGGCATGTTAGGATAAAAAGTCAACATACAGGACACCAACACATCGTTGCAAGCGCATGGCCACGTCGTGGTTTCTAGTAAAATTCCATATTCTTCATTAAGAGCTTAATCCTTATAGATTTGAATTCATAACTTCAGATATAGTCATTTTTAACGGCTTAAAGAATAAACTTTCGAATTTTATCCATTTGGACCTCATCCCAAGGAAAGATCTAATACCTTAAGTCCATTAAGTCCTTAATATGACCAAAAATTGAGCATGGATACTATATAACTCCAAATATGACTCTTTTCTCAATCACTAGAAGTTTAGAGACCATAAAAAGACCATAACAAGCTTTGGAGTTCCTCAAAATCCAAGATCGTCCATGGAAGGTACCAAAACCCTACAAAATGACCCCAAACTTAAATCTATAAGAAGAGATGCCAAGGTAAGAAATATATACCTCAAATAACTCATAAATAAGAAGAAGATGTTGGATCCAAGCTTGCTCCTTAGTTCCTTGAACCAAAATGAACTTCCTTCTTCATCAAGTTTCACTAAATTCCAAAGAATAAGCTTACAATCAAGCAAACAAGCCATCAATCATGCATGGAGGCTAGGGTTTCATATTGAAGTGTTAGAGGAAAAATAGGATGCCCTAAACCTTGAGTTTAGGTTCTAAAATATGGAAGAAGCCCTAAGAATCATGGGCTTAGGCTACAGCAGCTGCCACGTCGTGGAGGCCATCAGATGCATGTTTCTTGAAATTATCATGCCACATCGTGGTACTCCATTCACCACATCGTGGCACAAGGATTTTCCTAAAAACCTTACATTTAATCCCTCAAGTCCTCAACTAATATATTCTAGAAAACAGATGTTACAAGTTCTTCCTTCAAATCATTTTTCTCATCCATCACCCTTTCCAGTATTCCTTCCTAATAACATCCTTAGCCGTCAGCTCCTTCGACTTTGATGCAAACTTTTTTTTCTTCTTTTTCAACTCTTGATCAGACTGCTTCTTCATAACCTTTAGACCCATCTTCAACTCCTTTGTACCTATCAGCTTTGAGGTAGTAGCCTAACCTAAATACTAATTTAAATAAAACACTACTAAAGATCTAGAAAGAAAAACTAGAGACTTATAGACTGAACCAACATGATCACTTTCTGCTTCACTTCAAAAGAATTCAACCCCTCAAATGATTGTTGGCACATCTCAAAAGTGACTTTCATATTCTTACATTGAAGCACGAGAATTCTTAGTTTTCACAACAGGATCCGAAGACAAGAAATCATCAACATTTAAGGAAGAGCTAAGAAGAACACCTGATCGATTTAATCTTGGACATAAATAAAATAAGTTTTATTAGCCCACGTAGAAATCATCAAGTTAAAGAATAAATATACATGTAGACATGTTGATTGATTCAAAATCCTTGACCACCGCAAAAGTACTAAGATCCTCAGAAGGACAATCTACCACTACTCCAAAACTTCTCTTTTCTATAGGAAGCCTCATGAATTCTTGGGTCTTTGCCTTGGTATCCTTATGGGGAGGGCAGAGCTCTACAAACTTTAGAATTGTCCAAGATAGAAGCGTAGAGCTAGAATCTAAGGATAATGTAAAGAAGAAGAGGCCTAGATACATAAGCCTTACCCTCTGTCACCCAATCTTGAGAAAGATGATCCTGTCCATGAGAACTAGTCTTAACAAAGAAATATATATTTTCCAGTCACGATCCAAAGGAGAACTTTTCAAAAAATAATAAGGTTCCTAGTTTTTATCCGGTGGATAGCACCCAAAGGTGTAATGATTGTAACAACTTGCAATTTTAGATAATCAAAGATCCAGACCTTCAGAGTTATTTATGTAACATCTCGATGATAAGGTATTTTCAGTTTTAACCCTATGCACGAAAAAATATTGCATTTTGGCCCTTGTATATGAGAAAGATTGCAGAATTACCCATAGTGGCATTTTCTTAATTTTGGGCCAAATGTTAGTATGTTGGCATACGTCGTGTACATCGGGCGTACATCGCATATGCAGGGCTTACATGCGAGGGTTTCAAACCCTAAAATTTAGTTTTTGGACCCTATTTAAGCATCTTTATGGCCTCCAACCTCATCTCTTATCAGCCTCCAACATCTCCATATGATTTTGGCTAACCCTAATCCACTTTTGAGCACTATTGAGCTTTGTGTGTTTTATTCACTTTGAAAGAGAAAGTAAGAAGAGAAGATCATCTTGAAGGTGTATGACTCTTCGGATCCAACATCTCATCAACATTTTTCATCACTTTGAGGTAAAAAGCTCTGATCTTGATGAAGTTTTGCATAGATCTAAGTTAGTCATGAAGTTTGTGGCCTTTTGTTCCCACTAGTTGGGTATTTTGAGTATGAGTTACTCCAATCCATATACGTTGTCCTTTCAAGCATTGTGAAGTGTTTAGAAGCATAAAAATGTAGTCTTGATCATTTCTTCCCTTCCATGCATGTCCTATAAGGTCTTAATGGGTTGATAAGATAAGGTTTTTAGTGTTGAGCACTTTTTGGCCATGAAAAACCATAAAGTTGGAAACTTTATGGTTAAAGACGACATCTTTGTACTTAGATTTGCATTTTGGACGTAAAAGATCAAGATTTAAGCACTTAACACATTAAGAATGAAGCCTATTGCGTACGCCAGGCGTACCAAATGGTACACTGCGCATAGGAAGGTTGAGCCCCGATGCCTCGGACCTTGAGTACATCTCGTCTGCATCTGAAGTATTCCTGCATACGAAGCCCGAGTTGACTCAGCTGGGTTGACTCGATCGATCTGTTGATTTTGACTAGTTTTAACCAAGGGTATTTTTAGAAATTTGTTATTAATTTAGAATGGGAAATATTTTGATATTTAGGAGTCAGGTAGAGCCAGTTATCAGAGCGGGGATTTATTCAGACTGCATTTAGACTGAAAGTTTAGTTTCCTCACTGTACCATGGGTCGAAGGCACCAATGTTGGCCCACTAGTTTGTGTATCCTGGTTATAGGATAGTGATATACTAGTATATGATTTATTGATAGAAATTTATGATTATTTGTATGTGTTGCTTCTATGTTTACATTATATGTTACATATGTTGATATATTGTGTTGCGTTGAGGCGGACCTGCTTTGTCTTGTAGGCCAAGACACATGGGGACGACCGGATAGGTTGTAGGCCCTGCGAGGTGGTCCAGTCAGGCTTGCGGCCTGTAGAACGGTTCATGTCACACCCCAAAACCGGAACGGCGGAAACGTTCGGGGGTGGAGGACGTCATGTCAAGTATCACGAGGTATGTATATGGTAAGCAAGTAATAAACAAACATTTCATTTAGAAAGAAAGTTTTTACAATGTGTGTTCACAAAACATAGAAGTCATAAACAAATAACAAAACAAGACTTGAAGCTATAATGCTCCATCTTCTAAGTCCCCAACACAAGCACCTGTATAATAGTCTCCTGAGAATACAAGTTATTTTGAAAGAGTTGATCAGCAATTAAGTTGGTGAGTTCATAAGATTTTAGTGATGTGAGTAAGCTGTAAAATGTGGTTGAAAATGTATATGCACACGTGATGTAAGCTGTAAGTTCTGTTTTGAAAAGTTCGCCTGTTCCTCTAGAAAATCCTATATTTCCTACTTGAATGAAAGTTAAGTAAAATGGCACTACAAGCCTTTCTATGCATACTAAGTGGGTACAAGTTATATATACTCAGAGTAAATAGACAATCGATTGTACGCATCTGCCCTAAGCTCACAACCCAACGGGGAACAGAAAGTAAGGCGGATAGCACACATTCCATTGGTTATTAGATCCTTGTCATATATAACCCTGGTGTAATCACTTGTAACTCATGGAATTATTTGTAATGTTTCCTTTATATCTAACGAAAATTTCTTTTAAGAAAACCTATATTTCTTATAGTAAAATATTGACTACAGTGACTACTTTTATAATAGATTTGTTTATACTGCTATATATAATCTGATATCAGGTAGAAAGTTAATTGGGTGAATTTGCCCTAAGTCCACAGTCCAACGGGAAAAAGAAGTAAGGCGTAAAACACACATTTAACTATCTATTGGATATAAGTTTTATATATAAACATGGTGTATAAACTAAGGTGTTATAGAGTTACTCACCTAAAGTCTCTAAAACTGTACTGGCTTAATAAAATGGATTAAGCCCTTATCTGGGAAATCTCTAGTTTTGTATACCAAAAGTACTGACTTTGAAAAGTTAGTTTTGTACTAGAAAAACTTTGTGTTGACTCTGTGTCCTATGACCTGATCCATACCTGGTACCCTTATGATGACTTAATGTATACTAAGCATAGGTATATATATATATATATATATATATATATATATATATAGATTCGGGTAGATAATAGATTTGGTGACCTCATTCCAAGCCCACAATCCAACGAGAACAGGAAGTGAAGCGAAGAGCACACATCCTATTAGCTGTCGGAATCTATTAGTATATATGTATCCTATAGTGTATACATTAAGGAATCATAAGATTAGCATTATGGTCCTAACTTTTAAAAGTAGCCTTCTACCAAGACTCGACTGTTTTGAAAGTAGCCTTCTACCAAGACCCGACTATACGACTATTAATAACATTGACACTGGAATTTTATATCCTTCTGTAATTGTCGTAATGACAGTGTAAGTACTGTAGTATTTGTAATAAGCGACTACTTTAAGTACCATTTTTCCTTAATTGAGGGTTAAGGCATAATGTGATGGCTAGATCCTATGCTAAACGCTCCCTTGTCAAGAGATTCTAGGAACTACACGCGACCCCTGCATGAGCGCAAGCCGCGAACATCCACATTACTATGATCATGTATACCCAATATAACTATCACAATGCGTTCGGATTCATTGGTATAGTTAGATCCTGAAAACGTTCCATACTATAGCACCTTACTATGTTCTGTTATGTCATCGTATATTGATATCGTATCTATGTAAACGTATTGCGTTATTATAGACTCATGAATTGGACTGACTCTTTGTGTGCTTCATTGTACTAGAAGTAATGAATAGCAATCTCCTAAACTATACATATAAGGGAGGAAGGAGTCCATCCCTTCCAACCCACTGCCACATCAGCGCCACATCAGATTTTCTCTTTCTTTTCTCTTCTAACCCTCCCAACCCACATCACATAGAAATCATATCTTTCTCAACCCACTAAATTTTGAATTTTAAAATATATACACACTAATTAAAATCATTCAAAAATAATTAACAAAAATATATAAAAGTAATTCACAAACTAATAAAAGACATACAAACACAAACTTATACAAGTTTTTTTGCTTGAGGTACCATTAAGTAATACAAACAATTATACATGTTCTTGTATTGTTTTAATAATAATAATAATAATAATAATAATAATAATAATAATAATAATAATAATAATAATAATAATAATAATAAAGAAAGGGACGTAAAACAAAAAGTGGCAACTTTAATCATTCATAATTCACTTCACTATGTTTGAAATGAAAATAAAATAGCACTGTGATATATTTTCGATGCATTATTCACAAAAGGATGGGTGGGTTCACCAAACCACCAACATGCAATAAACAATCTAACCCGTTGGAACCGCACGTGCAAGGTATCGTATCTATGCTTTACCTCCGGTACAGCTGAGTCCTAGGTCCCAAACCACTTGTGACTCCATCCTCCCTAATAGTTTACTAATGCTCTACTTGGACTGTTACTGAAAAGACTCGTTTCTCTACTAAGTTATGCATGTACTTTAAAAACGAAGTTTTGTATAACTATAAAGTAACATAACCTTTAAAAGAGCTTTGAAATGTTTTGGCAACTTATAAATAACATAACTAACATTTTGAAAGATGTCTATAACAAACATTTACACAATTATCATTGTGTTCTACTTGTATCCCCCCTTAAAACAGTTAAAATAGATAAAAGATTCATTACGGGGTATGAACTCACCTGATGTGGGTGATTCGAACGGGTATGCGTGTAAGGATGAGAAGTTCCACGAATGAAGTCCCGAGACACAATAAGTCCTAAATGATATATCAGGACACATTTTGACATGAATATAGTGTTTATAGACAACTATATGAAAGGAACCACCTTCCGGGACAAGGAAAGACCTTGACCAAGTGTTGGAATCACATGTGATTCAACAAAGGAAGGTAGAATGGCACTCACATGAGTTTACTACCATGGGTTTACAGCCCAAGGGAGTTTGTGGTCGTAAACTCGTGGTTACTCATGTGTAAGTCCAACTTTGAAGGCTATAGATGTTTTAAGGACCTTAGCTCTACCCTAGGATGAGGAAGACCACTTTCTTTGAAGCTTTTGGGGTGTTCACGGCCCTAATGAGTTTACAACCGTAAACTCATGGCCATTTATGTTTATGAGGGTTGTTTAGGGTCCTAAAAGTCATAATGAAGCATCCTAACTTCAAGTCTAAGCCTTAGGAGGTGTTTGTGGCATCAAAACACCCCTAAATTGAGTTTTCGGCCCATGGACCATTTTGGCATGTGTTTGCGGCTGTAATCACCTATGGGTGATGGTATTTTGATTTCATTGAGTCCTAAACACATCAAGGTAAAGTGCTAGGCTAGTTTCTAGGCTTAAGGAAGGAATTTGGGGCATCTTTGCACCATAAAAGAGAGTTCACGGCCCAAGAACATCTTTGGCCGTGAACTCTCTTCTAACCCTTGTTTCTTGATGTTTCTAAGGTCTAGACATGTGTAACCTAGTGTACAACAAGTTAGAAGAAGAGTGCTTACGATATAGGAGCTTGAACTAGTCGATTTGGCCAAGAACACTAGTGTGTGTTCTTGGTGTTCTTGGTGTTTCTTGAGTATCTAAACAAACATGATTTTCATGGATGAAATAAAAGTAAGAAGCTAGTTAATAGTATGCGTTAACTAATCAAGGGATAGAATACTCACTCTTTTGAAGATCTGAGGAAGAAGGTTGGATGATAGTTGAGAGAGAACCAAGGAGAATTGTCCAGGGAATGAGAGAAATGACTTAAAATGACCATTTGCCTTATATATGCTCTTGATTTTACGGCCACATGAGTTTACAGCCTTAAAATCATGGTCTTGTGGCCGTGAACTCACTTAGATGAGGTTAGGGTTCGTTTTGCTACATTGTGGTTTTAGCGGGTACTTTCTAACACTTATTCCTTAAGTTTATTAGGCTCAAAACTCCTTAGAACGACTTGTAACCATGCTAGAACTTTGTACTAATGATTTTGACACTTAGTTGAGTTGACTGACTGAGCTTATAAAATAAAAAAAATTTGGGTTGTCACAGTTCAGATAGGTTGTAGGCCCTTCGAGGCATTCCAATCATGTTGAAGACTTGTAGAGCGGTCCAAATAGGTTGTAGGCGCTGTGAGGCGGTCTAGTCAGGCTGGTGCTCATATTTGTATGCTTATATGTTATGTTATGTGTTGGTACATTGGGGGAACTCACTAAGCTTTGTCTTACAGTTTTAGTTTATGATTTCAGGTACTTCAGAGGATCGTGGGAAAGTGAAGTCGTGATCGTGCATAGCTTCCTGCTTATTGTCATTTGGTCTTGGGAAAAACTCTTATTTTGAAATAATGTTTTTAAAACAATGACTCTTTTTGTAAACAATATTGGTTAATGGTTGGTTTTGAAAGTTTTAAACTTCTTTGATTTTTGGAGTGTTACAAGTTAGTATCAGAGCCTTGGTTTGAGAGAATTGGATGAACATTTGTGTGAATCCAGACTCAAACTAGGGAACTATAAAAAAATTTAAAATGGTTTTCAAAATTGTTTTCAAAATAACCAAGGAAGGATGTGATGTGTACGATCAGCCGGAGCAAGAAAGTATACCCCAAGTTACCCACACCATTATTTGATATTATGTTTATGTTAGAACAGCATGCTAGTTGTAGGATAGGGATCTTCATGAATTGTATGATAGAATTTTCTGATATAGGATGCCTTATTTCCTATAGAATTTCCTGCTAATTTATTGTATGACTCTTTCGGGTGTGAATTAACTATTAATTGAATACGTTAAGTAGCATGCCGCATGGGTTAAATAAATTTAGAGTGAAGAATTTGGTCCTATTGTGCTGCTCTTGTTTGAGTATAATCGTTGTAGGGCTGAATCTTTTAATCTAAGATTATTTAAGTTATGTTGCATGTGATTGTATTTATGTTGTAGTTAACTGGCACCAATAGGGTTTATTTGGTAGTTTATGGTAGGGTGAGGTATGGAATCTAGGATAGCCTAGGGAGTATATAGTACTCATGATGCGTTTACTTGCAAGTGTTGTAAGTTCCATGGACGGGTTATGTGTAAGCAGTCGGCCAGCTGAGTAATGTCTAGCTTTTCTATAGGGAGTGAGAATAGGATGTATGTGTATTCTAGTATGTGTTGTTGGGGTTGTTGTGATGATCTTCAGGGACTAATATAGGTATATGTGGAAGGTAGTATGGCCCTATACTACCGGAAGCACAAGACCCGTATGCGTAACATGGAAGTCACAACCCCTAGAGTTTCATTATTTAGAATAGCTCATATGGTATGAAATACGCGTTATCTGATAATTTATGGTTTATTTTCAGTATGGTGTTCACGAGGGGATCCGGATCAGGAGGTGGAGCGAGTGGCCAGGATTGGCCGTGGTTGACTGAGGACGAGGTTAGGGCATTGATTTCTACTAAGGTTGTGACTGTCATCCGGGGACAGATACTGGAGTTGTTCGGGTCTATCAAGACCGTCATGATTGAGTACTTTCATGACCGTTATGCTGCAATTTATGAGGTTGTTATTTCAGCTACCACGATCGTTGCGGCCTCTGGGGTTTATGGAGAGAGAGCCTTCCAGTACCAGGACTTTGACAATATGAAGCTCCCGATGTTCGATGGGGTTCATAATCGGATCATTGCTATGAGATGGTTGTCTGAGGTTGAAGGATGTTTCTTTACTTACTCCTGCCCAGCTCAGCAGAAGCTCAAGTGCGCCCTGAACCATCTCAGGTTGGGGCAAAGGACTGGTGAAGGTTGGTTGCTAGCCATTATACTCCAGAGCCAAGGTTTGTTGTATCATAGAAGCACTTCTCTGAGATGTTTCGCACGATATATGTTCCATTAGTTGAGAGGGAGAGGTTGGACAAGGAGTATCTGGACTTGAGGCATGGGACTGAGTCGGTGAAGGAGATCACCAAGATGTTTACTGAGAGAGCATTGTTTTGTCCTGACTTTGTTGCATTTGAGCAAGCTCATATCACCTGGTACTTGGGTATGCTCAAGACGGACATCCTCTGAGGGAGCGGAGGCAGGCCCCAGGGCAGACACAGGCTACTGCAAAGCAGTTCAAGGCCGTTGATATGAGATCTAGGACAAAGAGGGAATGCACTTTAGGAAAGTGCGGCAAGGTTCACCAGGTTTCTTGTCGATCTTCTTTTGGGTGCCACAGATTTGGCAAGGATAGGCATTATGCTAAGGACTGTCTCCAGCAGTTTCCTGCACCGACCACCAGGATCTGTTATCATTGTGAGCAGGTTGTCCATATTAAGGCCAATTGTCCAGCGCCATCTACTTTAGGATCACCATTAGGCGCCAAGGTAGGGCGGAGCCCCCGAGGGCTTAAGGTCACACTTTTTAGCTCATGGCAGAAGAGGCCAGGGCGGTGCCATACGTCGTTACTGGTATGTTTCCATTTATCATCGTGTCAATTATTTTATGGTATGCTTATGTTTATGTTTCTTATTGGTACATTATTAGTGAATTCTTTGCATGCCCTTGTGTTATTCGACTCGGGCGCGAGTCGGTCCTTTGTATCTCAATCTTTTAGTGGGGATGTCGATATGACCCTTGGTGAGCTGGAGTGTCTATTGCGGGTTTCTATCGCCAACGAACATGGGATTTATGCATCCAAAGTGTATCAAGGTTTTGTATTGGAGATCTTTAGGGTGCCTTATCCGATTGATTTGATTCCTATCCCCATGGGGGATGTATGCATGATAGTAGGGATGGATTGGCTCGGTAGTATATTCAACATTGTTGTATGGGTTATCTTGTCTATGTGGTTGAAACACAGGTTGGAGAGCAGGCATTAGTTTTGGAGTGCCATTTGTTAGGGAGTTTGCTGATGTGTTTCCGGAGAAGTTACTCGGTGTGCCTCCCAAGAGGCAGGTTGAGTTCACCATTGACTTAGTTCCATGTGTGGCTCTAATTACCAAGGTGCCATACCGTTTGACACTGCCTAAGATACAAGAGTTGTCCTCTCAGCTTCAGGAGTTGTTAGGCAAGCAGTTCATCCGACCGAGCAGTTCGTCAGGGGAAGCACTGATATTGTTCATCAAGAAGAAGGATGGTTCACGCCGGATATGGATTGATTACCAGGAGTTGAACAAGTTGACGGTGAAGAACCGTTATCCCCTTCCACAGATTGATGACCTCTTTGATCAGTTAAAGGGTGCATCTTGGTTCTCCAAGATCAATTTGAGGTCAGGGTTATTAGGTGAGGGTTAGAGAATAGGACATGGAGAATATTACATTTCAGACTCATTATGGTCATTACGAGTTCGTGGTGATGCCATTTAGGCTCACCAATGTGCATGCGGTGTTTATGGACTTGATGATTCGGGTGTGCAGGTTGATGCCTGATCAATTAGTTATTTTTTTATTGATGATATCTTGGTGTATTCCAAGACCAAAGAGCAGCATGATGAGCACCTTCGATAGATTTTAGGAGTGTTGAGGCGAGAACGTTTGTATACCAAGTTCTAGAAGTGTGAGTTTTGGTTACGATAGGTCCAGTTCCTGGGGCATCTCGTTAACCAAAACAGGATTTTGGTTGATCTGGTCAAGATTGAGGTTGTGACACAGTGGGAGGTTCTGAAGTCTCTCTCAGAGATCAGGAGTTTTTTGGGTTTAGTAGGATATTATCGGAGATTTATCCGGTATTTCTCCAACATTGTTGTACCCCTCACACATCTGAAGATGAAGGGTGTGGACTTTTGATGGGTCCCTGAGAAGCAGTCAGCATTTGAGACACTACGACAAAGGTTATGCAAGGCCCTAGTGTTGACCATTCCGGAGGGTGTCGAGGATTTAATTGTATTTTGTGATGCATTCATCACTGGTTCGGGGGTGGTTCTTATGCAGAGAGGGTGAGTGATTGCATATGCTTCTTGACAGATGAATCAGCATGAGGCATGATATCCTAACCATGATCTGGAGTTGGGGCAGTAGTGTTTGCTCTCAAGATTTGGCGGTACTACTTGTGTAGGATTAAGTATCTACACGGATCACAAGAATTTACGATATCTTATGGACCAGTCGAACCTGAACAAGAGATAGTGTAGGTGGCTTGACGTGGTCAAGGATTATAATTGCGATACCCTTTACTATATAGGTAAAGCGAATGTAGTCGCGGATGCTTTGAGCCGCAAGTCGGTTGGGTTTTCGGCTAGGGTATATGTATGAGGATATCCATTGATTCTCCACTTTTGGGTTTGATCAGAGGGGCATAGGAAAAAGGAGTCAAGAAGAAGAATTGGAAATAGGAGAGTATCAGGGGCGAGATCGACTGATTTGTCACCAATAGTCGGGGATTATTGACCCGGTGTGGTCGCGTATCGGTTTCGGTTTCTAGCGTGGTCAAATAGACAGTTTTGGCGGAGGCACATAAGTCTTGCTTTTCGATACACCCAGGAGCCACCAAGATGTATCGAGATTTGAGACTAAATTATTGGTGGTGGTGCATGAAAAGAGAGATAGCTTAGTACGTTGAGAGGTGCTTAACCTGTAGGATGGTCAAGGCCGAGCACTAGAGGCCGCATGGCAAGCTTCAGCCTTTGGAGGTTCCCATGTGGAAGTGCAAACATATCAACATGGATTTTATCACCAAGCTGCCAAAGACTGACAAGGGTTTTGATGTTATCTAGGTCACCGTGGATCAGTTGACCAACAGTGCCCACTTTGTGGCCCTCCGAGAGAGCTCATCAGGGGAGAAATTGGTCGATGTGTATGTTCATGAGATTGTTTCTCGTCATAGGGTCCCAGTTTCCATTACATCAGACCGAGATGTTTGGTTCACTTCACGATTCTGGCAGAAATTCCATGAGGAACTGGGTATGAAGTTGCATTTTTGCACTGCTTATCATTTGCAGACTGACGGCCACAGTGAGCAGACCATCCAAACACTTCAGGTTTGTTCGGGATTTCAGGAATACCCATATGTTTTCTCGGAGGAGTTGTCAATAGTTCCTTTGGAGAGGCAGGTGGAGTTTTGGGTTGACTTGGTTCCAAGTGCTAATTTGAGAGCCAAAGCACTTTATCGGTTAGCACCTCCAGAGATGCAGGAGCAGTCTACACAACTACAAGAGCTGCTAGACAAGGGATTTATTCGGTCTAGTAGTTCACCGTAGGGGGTGCCGATCTTATTTGTGAAGAAAAATGATGGGACGCATCAGATGTGTATTGACTATTGGGAGCTGAATAAGCTAACGGTAAAGATCCATTACCTACTCCCGAGGATCGACAATTTATTTGATCAGCTTCATGTCACATCTTGGTTCTCCAAGATCAACTTGCGTTCGGGTTATCACCAGATGAGGGTCAAAGAGGAGGGTATCCATAAGACGGCTTTCCGAACTCGTTATGGTCGTTACGAGCTCATGGTGATGCCTTTTTGGCTTACCAATGCTCCAGCCGCATTCATGGACCTCATGAATCGCGTATGTAGACCCATGTTGGATCGGTTTGTGATTGTGTTTATTGATGACATCTTGGTCTTTTCCAAGACCAAGGAGCAACATGAGGAGTACCTGAGGGAGGTATTGGAGACACTGAGGAGGGAGAGATTGTATGTGAAGTTCTCAAAGTGTGAGCTCTATTTGGGCGAGGCGCAGTTTCTAGGGCACCTTGTCAACCAGAACGACATTCTAGCCGATCCAACCAATATTGATCCAGTGATGAGGTGGGAGGTTCTGAGGTCTCCATCTGAGATTCGAAGTTTCCTTGTATTGGCGGGTTACTATCGGAGATTAATTCAGGAATTCTCCAAGATAACGGTTCCCTTGACCAGGCTGACAAAGAAGACTGATACATTTCGTTGGGGGCTTGAGCAGCAGACCACTTTTGAGACCATGAGATAGAAATTGTGTGAGGCACCGATTCTAACCCTACCATAAAGCATGAAAGACATTATAGTATATTGTGATGCTTCGATAATGGTTTTAGGTGTAGTGTTGATGCAACGGGGCCATGAGATTGCGTATGCGTCGAGGCATCTGAAGCCTCATGAGGTGAATTACCTTACACACGATATGGAGTTAGGGGAAGTGGGTTTTTTCCTCAAGATTTGGAGACATTACCTCTATGGGGTCCGTTGTACTATCTACACAAATCACAAGAGCTTGAGGGTTTGATGGATCATCCAAATCTTAACATGAGGCAACGCAGATGGTTGGATGTGGTGAAGGATTATGATTATGAGATCCTTTATCTCTTAGGGAAGGACAACATGGTGGTCGATGCTCTCTGCCGCAAGGCAGTCACGGCTTCGATCAGGGATGTATGTTTAAGGATGATAGTGGTTACCTCTTTATAGAGCATATTCGAGAGGCTCGAACTAAGGCTATGAGGGAAGAGCATCGGAAGAGAGAGCATATTTTGGGACATGTGGCTTCCATCGATTATGATAGCCAGGGGTTATTGACCCTTCATCGAAGGGTGTGGGTTCCACACTGCGGTGGTGTTTGGCAGATTTTGATGGAAGAGGTGCACAATTCAAGATTCTTTATTCATACCAGAGCAAAAAAGATGTATACAGATCTTAGGCTTGATTATTGGTAACCATGTATAAAGCGATATGTGGCATCTTATATGTAGAGATGTTTGACTTGCAGGAAATTTAAGGTTGAGCATCAGTGACCCCATGGAAAAATGGAGTCGTTGGATATTCGCGTTTGGAAATGGGAAGAGATTACGATCGATATTATCACTAAGTTTCCTCGGATGGTGTGTGGAGTGGATTCGATATGGGTCATCATGGATCGGTTTAGCAAGAGTGCACATTTTATCCCGATCCAGGAGAGTATCTATGCGAGAATTTGGCAAACATCTACATTCGGTAGGTTGTGTCACGCCATGGGCAACCGGTTTTTGTGGTCTCAGATAGGGATGTTCGGTTTACTTCCAGGTGGTTCACGAGAATTTGGGTACTCGTTTTCACTTCAGCATGGCTTTTCACCCACAAACTGATGGTCTAAATGAGCGGACCATCCAAAAATTCGAAGATATGATGCGGGCATGCATTCTGGATTTCGGCGGTAGTTGGAATATGTTTCTTCCATTACCAAAATTTTGGTATAACAACAGTTATTATGCCAACACTGATCGACCTCCTTTTGAGATGCTCTGTGGGAGGAAGTGTAAGACCCCGATATGTTGGGGTGATCTCAGTCAGCGGGTCGTGGGGAGTACTGAGGTGGTACTTAAGATGACCGAGATGATTTAGCAGGTTCAGGGTAGACTTCGGATAGCGTAGAGTCGGCAGAAGAGCTACGTAGACAAAAGTCGGTCAAACTTGGAGTTCTAGGTCACGAATATGGTACTCCTGAAGGTGTCACATTCGGAAGGTGTCATCCGGTTCAACAAGGGAGGTAAGCTGGGCCCCAGGTATATTGGTCCTTTCAAGATTGTAGCCCGAGTAGGCAGAGTAGCGTATCAATTAGATCTTCCGGAGGAGCTCGGTCAGATTCACAGTACTTTTGACGTCTCTCAGTTGCAGAAGTGTTAGGTTGATGATTATGCAGTGGCTCCATTGGAGGATATTCAGGTGAATGATTGCCTGAACTATATTGAGAGAACGGTGGCGATCCTTAACCAGATGATGAAAAACTTGAGGAACAAAGTTGTGGGGTTGGTGAAGGTACAGTGGCAGCACCAAAAGGGTTCCGAGTGGATGTAGGATCGTGGAGAGGAGATGAGGGAGCATTATCCAGGGTTATTTGCGACAGCAGACTTCGAGGATGAAGTTTGATTCAAGTGGAGGAGAATTGTAATGCCCGAATCGCCAAGTCAAAACTTGTGAAATCATTTTTTTATTATTCATGGACTAGACCTGAGTACGATGGGCGTACACAAGGTACGCACCGTGTACTCCCATGCAAGCATGAATCGAGGGTCTCCCCTGCGTATGCGGGACGTACACGAGCTAGGGGAAAACCCTAATTTTAGGGTTTGAACCGTATTTAAACACATTAAGTCCTTCACCTCTTTCACCTTATCAGCCTCCTTCGCCTCTTGAGCCATATATCGAAACCTTAATCCATTTTCCTTAAAGTTTGAGCTTGTGTGTATGTGTGTTTTTTTGTGTGTGGTGCTTAGTGATGAAGAAGAAGATTTGTGAAGAAGCATTGGACTAGAAAGAGCATGTAGATCTAGAGGTTTCTCATCATTTGTAGCTTACTGGAGGTAAAAAGCTCCTACCATGATGACTCCATGTGTTAGTTTGAGTTTAGGGCTTATATTCTTCATATTATGGTCCTTAAGGTGATTCTTGAGAGTATAAGCTACTCCAGAAGAAAATAATGTTAGATCATAGTGTCTCTGATCTCCCATGAGCATAAATATGGATTCTTGATGGGTTAAGTTCAACCATGCAAGGGTTGAAGGTGGTTTCATGAAGTTAGTGCAATATAGTTCAAGATTTGACCCTTTTAAGGCATGCAAAAACATAAAGTTTGCAACATTATGGCTTAATAAACTTTAATAACCTTGGGTCTAAAATTGGATGTCAAAAGCTTAATGTGTTAAGACAATTCAAGAAGGTTGGTTTTCCAACCAGTACGTCGGGCATACTCAAAAGTACGCTGCGAGTACTGGTCCAGCACCTCGCTTCCGGATCAGTGACTTATGTCAGGCGTACAAGTCACGTATGTCATGTGTACATCCGTCTGTGAGCTTGGGAGTTTTGGGCAAAGAATTCGATGGGCTTTTTTCCTTGATTAAGCTTGGGCCTTAGGTTTAGTTGTGGTATCAGGTCATTAGTGGTTTTTAGGCAATCATGGGAGATATTGGGCCCATGTTGGGCCTTAGGGTCCTTTTAGTTGGACTTAGAATTCCTTTAGGGCTAGTTAGGACTTAGGCCTTGGTGGGGTAGTGTAACACTCGGCTCCTAGTACGCATTTAATTCTAAGTATTATTGTATTTACCCCGGGACTCAATGAGTTGAAGGCCTAACTCATCGAGTAGACTTGGCTATACGCGCGAATTTTAAGTGACCTACTCGACGAGTCGAGAGACCGACTCGGCGAGTAGGAACTGTCTGAGTGAAACCCTAAATTTGAGGGTTTGCACCCTATTTAAACAACTTATCTCCTCCCATATCATCCTCCATCGTCCCTCACACTTCTAAAAGACCTTAAAATGAAACCCTAGCCTTGTTTGAGTGCTCTTAAGCCATTTTTGTTTATTTTTGGAGGTTGTGAAGCTTGAGAAGAAGAAAGGAGCTTGGGAGTTCAAGTTGAAGCTAGAAGATCCAGATATTGTGTTCCATTTCCAACTCATTTAAGGTAAAAAAAACTTTAATCTCGGCTTTCCATGTGTTTAATCAACTTTAGGGCTTGGATTTAGGTATCTTTAGGGCATTTCTAAGCTATTTTCAGGTTGTGGGGTGTAATGTGGAGTTATGGCTTCAAATCTTGGACTTTGGAAGGTTCTCCTGGCATAAAGGTGCCGAATCTATGGCCATGAGAGCCCCATTCATCTTGTAGGTCTCATTTTTGGTCCTTTTGAGCTTAAAGACCCATGCATGGACATAAAGTTTGTGACTTTACATGTTGTATCGACCCTCAGAGGTTAGATCTACCCTTTGGATGAGATGAGCTCAACAGAAATCGAGTTTATGGACATGGACTTTAGGAGACTCGGCGGGTCGTTCTTGGGAGGCAGCGAGTCGAGCGTTGGTTCCCCAAACTTTTGTTTCTGAGGAATCTAGTTGAGTCCAGAAGGGGGACTCAACAGAGAAGGACGTGATTATAGACCTGGAAATCATGGGACTCGACGAGTGTATGAACAAACTCGGCGGGTCCAAGGAAATCTCCCAAACCATGAAGATGGACTCGACGAGTTGTTCATACAACTCGGCGAGTCATAGACTGAACATATTCTTATGAGGGAGATGAACTCGACGAGTTCAAGGGGAACTCGACGATTCGATTGAAGATGGTCCTGATTTTATGGTTGAAGGAGGACCCGTCGAGTTGTTGCTTGACTCGACGAGTGGAGTCGGGGGTTGGATCATTTTGAAGGAGTAGGGACTCGACAAGTTGGTACCAACTCGGCGATTCAAGTCAGCTGGAGGTTGACTTTGACCAAAGTTGACTTTGACCAGGACTTGGGTTGACCCCTTGTGAAGGTTGTGAGTACGAATTGATAATTTAATAAGATTTGTCATGTAGGTATTGAGGAGTCGAGGAAAGTCAATTTTCACGCCGGGGTCAATGCAGACACTACACGATATTGAGATGAGTTACCTTCCAATAGAAGTGGGTCTAAGGCACCAGGGCTGACCCACTAGTAATTGATTACAGTTGAGATGATTGTCTTTGTGATAATTATCTGGTTGCTATTACTTGATGTGTTCTATGTGCTAGTATGTTATGTTCTATGTGATAGTGGTATTAGGAGGGAATAGTCCTCCGATCGGTTGTTAGGACCGAATGGTAGGTCGGACACCCCAGATATGTCTGACAACATGTTTATGATATGTTATTATGTGATACTACTAGGGGTGAAATAGTCCCCGTGACCGGGTGAGATAGACCGGAGGGTAGGCAGGCACTCCAGAATGGCCTGACATTGGTAGTCGGCACCCCAGAATGGCCTGACATGGGTAGTCGGCACCCCAGAATGGCTTGACACGGGTAGTCAGCACCCTGGAATGGCTTGACATGGGTAGGTCGGGCACCCCATAATTGTCCGACAGCATGTATGATTGTATAGTATGTGATATGATGGGGGAACTCCCTAATCTTTGTTTTTATAGTTTCAGTTTTGGTTTCAAGTACCCCTTCATCCAAGAGGAAGGAGTCGGCGGCGTAGCAGCGCATCACACACATGATTCCGCAATGAGTTTTCTAGGATTGTATTTTGATTTTTATTAATGTTCGATATTTTGATTTTGAGACATGTTCATGATGGTTTACGGATTGATATGATATCGACAATGTTTTCAGTAAACGATTTTATAAATTACTTAATTAAAAACAAAAATTTTGGACTTGAAATTTGGGATGTTACAAGTTGGTATCAGAGCCTTGGTTTGAGGGATCCGGACACACCCTCGGGGGTGTCTGGACTCAAATCGAGGGCTTGAAAGATTTTCACAAGAAAATAGTTTTCTAAAATCTAAGTTAATGAATTTTGAGAAAGAACAAGGTGTGTGATGCGTGCGACCAGCCAAGCGCGAGTAAGTTTTCCCCAAGATATCCATACTTGTTATGTTATGTTATATGATATGATTATGAGAACTGCATGCTAGATTAGGGCTAAGGATCTTGGGGATGCCTTGTATGCTTGTTATATGATTCTGAGAACTGCATGCTAGATTATGGCTAAGGATCTAGGAGACACTACTAGAAAAACAGCCTTTTATGACACGAAAATTACGACACTCATTGATTTATGTTACGCAAAAGAGAGTTACATTAAAAAAGTGTCATCTCTTCAAAAAATTTAAGGATTTAGGTCACGCATTATTGCGTGCCCTTAAATTAATGTCTCATGTAAAAAAATTAAAAACACAGAGGGCACTTTATCTAAAATGTGCGTCCTCTGTGAATGTCGCTTTATATTTTTTTTAAGAAACGCGCGTCTCCTTCGACTTAGAGGGAAAATGAAATCCCCAAATTTTTTATACCCCTGCCTTCTTCTCCCTCGTCTCCACCCCTCACCCACGTCCACTGCCTTCAATCCTCGTTGCCTCGGACTATGCAGATTAACAACTACGATTCATCAACCATCAATCGAAGCTACCAATTAAACAAGCCCTAATCGACACCTCCACCTTCTCGTCTCTCCTTCTCCACCAGGTTTTATCGTAACTCTATCCTCCTCCTTCTCGTCTCTCCTTCTCCATTGACGACACCTACACCGTTGTCACGATCTATTCCAACACCCACCACAGTCGAAATTGATGAAACCATACCTCATCCTGCTTCTAACGCCTCAAAATGGATTGTATATGTCGACGCTTCTTGTTTTTATATATTATCCCATTTCATTCAAAATCAAATCGACCCAAAACCCTAGTTCTTGTTTTTCAAATCAATTTCAATTGTGAACCTCCGACTTCATTGGTTTGAAGAAAAATATATTGGAAACAGTGTATCAGAATCCAGTAGTAGCGGTAAATGGTGAGAACGGTTCATGGATGAGAACTCAACAATCTTAGATATTACACAAAAATGGCTACACGAAGACCGGAACCATCCCAGTCACCCCGCCCCACCGTGTCGCCATCGTCTATGTTTCTAGGTAATCATATTGTCACACCTTAATTTTTACCTCTCATGTATCTGTGCGACTTTGATTACTTCCTTGGATCATTTGAGGTTCCTTTTTTATCCTTCTTTTCTCCCAATGTTTCAATACACATGTGATAAAATTACACACGGGATCTCATTGTTTATTCATTTAATTGGAAGGTATGGTAAGGGTTAGAATCTCTCAAGTAAATTATTCCCCTGTAAAGCTATTGGTGTGAAATTTCATTGGTTTTGTTTCAGATCATTTATAAATACTTCTGAAAGATACTCTACACAAACTCAAAATGCAGGGCCTTTGTCTATATTAACAAAGAAGTTAAGTAGTTGGAATGTGTATTATGAATGGAGAGGCATCCCTTTAGATTCTCATGTTGCTCTGCGTCTTCAATGGGTAATGTAATTTCATATACTTCATACAATGTTTGTATTAGATTTAGTGTATATGGTTACATACTTATATTTTTGCGTTTTTCTCATTTAAGCCATAAAATTTTACTATTTTGGTTTTATTTCCAACCATTGACCATATATCAAGCAATTCAGATTGCTTCCGTGAACAGTTGATCCCTGAAACTACTGATGAACTACGCACACACTACCTAGGTATTTTCATCACTTTCAAAACCTAATTTAGCTTATTGCATATAGATTTTTTTGGACCTACTGTTCCACATGCATATAGATTTTGTTGGTAGGTTCTAGTAACAAAATACAACTACATTTACATATCCCGAAGCTCATCATCAGCAATTAAGTATCTCTTTTTGTTCTATATATTTATGTTACTTTCTAGTTCTTATCATGCTGACTTTAGTGAGGTCAAAAAGCACAGTGGTTGTTCTTCCTGGAGATATTCATACATATACCTCATCCTCATCATTGAAAGTAGTGCTTGTTTACTTACTTTCTTTTTTTTTAATTGATTGATGCAGTGGGTTCATCAGAGGGCCTGGAGAGGACCCGAAGCCTCTAACATTTTCATTCCATGACAAGTACAAACAGGGGCCCCTGTTATCAATTGTAAGTAATGTATTTCTAGCACCTATTTTATCAATTTAGCCACTCATACTCAACTATTATTAAAATAATCATAAATAATTAATTAATAAATAATGTTTGTAATTATGCAATGCAGGTATGGAGCACTGGAAGTTGTGTCACCTACCCCCTCCTGATTCATTCCCATTTCCTTGATTAGCTTAAGCCCAACCCCACCCACCTATTTTCAATTTTCTTCACCTGTACACTTTCTCTCCAGCTTTGCAATAATCACGGGCATTTGATTTGTAGAATATTATCAAAAGGAATGGAATCTGTGTCAAAGGATTTACTTATATATATATATATATATATATATATATATATATATATATATATATATATATATATATATATATATATGATGGGATATTTTGGCATTTTAACAAATCTATTAATATTCTATCAATTTAGCCCCTCGTCTGGTAAGTATCCTATCTTTATTCTTGTAACACCATAAAAATTCGACCAATTTTTCACTTTTCAAAAACATAATAATTCATTCATAATTACTTTCACAAACAATATATCAATATTATCTTAAAACAAAATCCCAAGATCATATCATAATAAACTCCGATGGGTGTGTACGAATCATGTCGGCGCCTTCCCGTGCTCCTCACTAGTACCTGAAACACATAACACAAAACACTGTAAGCACGAGGCTTAGTGAGTTCCCCAAATACCACGCATAACACATACTAGCCATTCGAGGCTATAACTCTGTGGGCCCTTGGGCCCCGAACTCTGTGGACCCTCTGGTCCTAGCTCTGTGAACCTTCCGGTTCTAACTCTAATATACTCTAATATACACATGGCATAAATCACATAGAAATAATGCAGTGCAACACATCACATAAATAGCATACAATAACTCTGTCACATAACTCTAATTACCACTCAAGGTAAAGTCTAGTGAGAAGACTCACCTCAGATGTCTCGGTAAATCACTGACTCGGTAGCAGTATAGTCTAGCCTCTGCCTAATCACATAACGTAAGATACGCTCATAAATATAACTCTCAAGACTAGACCCCACCCTCTCTTAGCATCCTCAGATGGGTAAAAGACCATTTTACCCCTCTCTTAACTCAAAGACCCCATTGTTGACCAATCCCTAAAAGTCAACAAAGTCAACGGTCAGACTTTGACCTGACTCGTCGAGTGTACTTGGGCGACTCAGTGAGTCTACACGTGAACTCTACTCCTCTGATTCTCTTTTGACTCACTGAGTCACTCACTTAACTCGGCAGGTCACTCTCTAGATTCACAGTCTCGGGACAACTCGACTCGACTCGTCGAGTCTGTTCATGGACTCGGCAAGTCCAAACCATGCTCACTTCCAATGGCTTCCTGAGGTCAGATCTGATGCTCTACTCAATAGATCTATCCTTTCTAGTCCCAATAATCATGTAAAGTTCGAAGCTTGATGCCCATGCAAAGGCTCCAAGGTTCTATTTGAATAAATGACCTCTAATATGGCATCCTAAGTTCATATTCACCATGAATCCACATAAAGCTCAAAGGAGTAAGGTCTCTAGACCTCCATGGATCCAGATTCAGACCATAATACGAAAAGGAACCATATACTCAATCAAAACCATTTACCAAAGGGTCTAGAAAACCCTAACTCTATAAACCATCACCAAAACAAAAGATGGATCGAGATTATACCTCAAATAAGCACTCCTGAGCTCAGAATTCCTCCAAAAAGCACCTCCTTCAGCCACCTCGTGATCTTGATCACCTTCTTCTTGCTAAACCAATGATAGAAAGATCAAATATGGCCTCTCCTCCTCACAAACGATTTACCTCACTTAGGGTTTCTCTCAAGGGACTGGTAGCTGGAATAGGAGGCTATGAGTGCCCTTAAATAGGCTCCAAAACCCAGGAATTAGGGTGTCATTAAACAGCATGGACTCGCCGAGTCCACTCATGGACTCGCTGAGTCCGGTGATTAATCCGGATGAGAATTCACGACCCTACTCGGCAAGTCTAAGAACCAACTCGCCGAGTCCCTTCACAAATTCCAAAATAAATGGATAAAAATAATATACCTGGGAATTCGGATGTTACAATTCTACTATTTGTCCATTTCTACATATCTAAACTATGATTATTGAATATTTACATCTTTTTTATATATGATATCTGAAATGTTCAGGGACTAAATCACACTCCTTTTAGAGCTTGCAAACTGAAGAGGTGAAAAGGAAATCCAGAGTTTTCTACAGGCTGCAAAATGGTATGTACTATGTAGTAGTCCTTTCAATGTGTTACCGTTTTTTTAATCTTTTTTTTCATTTTTTTTAACTTTTTCTCTAATCTATGCAGGATGTGGATGCACTAGAGATTCTAACAGTGATTGGAAAGATTCCATTTTTATCAGAATTTATGAACTCTTTGTACGAGTGTCAATACAAATCATTCTTCTGTGCTTTTGGTGAGCTTATGTTATAACTTTTACATGTTGATGAGGGTTATTTTGGTAATGGTTTAACTTAATAATTTATAATGATATTGTTTATTTGCAGTTAGGGTCACTAAGCATATTAACTTGGATCGGTATTTGCATCCACACTTTTGTTTTTACATGAGAGAGATCAGGACAGTTGTGTATTCTCAGTTCTTGGAATCTTACAAGAGTGTCACCATTGAAGCCATGGCAAAGGCATTTAGTGTCACAGTTGATTTCATTGATCTGTAAGAAAATTATCTAACATTATTTTTGTTGAATTATTTGTTCCTATCTGTATCATGAGGGTATTCTGGTCTTTTTAACAACGTGTTTATGATTGTTTGAATTTGGTGTGGGAAACAAGGAGCTGTCACTATTCATTGCAGCAGGGAAGCTTCATTGCAAGATCCACAAAGTAGCAAGTGTTTTGGAAACCCATTGGAATACTTGCTTTGTCTCTCTCATGAAGTTTAATCTAACGATAAATTTTTTTTTTAGAAAATGCTGTGTTTGGATCCAAGCAGAAGAATTACAGCGAGGACAGCACTGGAGCATGAATACTTTAAGGATATCGGGTTCGTGCCATGATTCACTTCACCAGGTTAAGGTCATCTTCATGTGAAAAACTTAAAAACCCTCAATGAATGGATTATTAGCGATATGTGTGTTGTTTGTTTTTAGGTGAATTTTTTTTTGTTTTTTGTTTCTACCATCTTAGGACACGATGATTTATAAGTTTGTTTCTTGCAAATCCATTCTCGAATTAGCTACCTCTTCATCTGAAACGTTGTTTTTCTAGTTTAAAGCAGCGGGACCATAGTCGATTACCAGCTTATGAGCTTCTGTTGGGTTCTATTGGGTTGAAGCAGTGGGTCCACAGCCGATTGGTGTCACTCACTACCGGTTATGACCCTTTGTCATCGAGGATCTTAGTTTACTTATTGGAAGGGTAGTTTTGTAATTATTTGGTGTGTTGTAGTTGATGCTTATTGGATGACTGAACGTTATCGATAGAAGGGTAAATTAGTAATTATTAATTTATTATTTACATATAATACACATCAAGCATTTTTTTGCTGAATGAACGTTATCGATAATTCATTGTGTTTTTCTTCTCAGCTTACATGTGAGCCACACATGTCTCATGGAATGTTCAATTTTGACTAAAAGGTAAATTATTAGTCTTGTATGCTTTACAATTTTTCCATTTTTATTAAATTATGTCATTTTATTGTTAATTGTTATTTAAATTTGTATGCAGGGATTCACAAGAAGTGGTATTGTGCAACAGTAAGTTGAAGCATATAAGTTTCTATTACAGAGTTCATAACTATGAAATTCGAACTTAGAACCTTTAATCAGATGCAACTACCAACAACACTTAAACAATTATAGTGGAAAAACAAATTAAAGCTATATATGAAAGAATTTGCTTATTTGATTTTAAACTTTTGCGCAGGTCCAGTGGAAGAACATAAGTTGTTTATGCAGTAGAAAAGAAATACTAATAGTGGATGGAGAGTGTAACGCCTGTGTTTCCGGGCTTGCCATTTTTAGCAATGTAATAGTCTAGGTTAACCTCTGTAACCCGTTTGAAATAATAAGATTGTGTTATTTGAGTATTATGTGTTTTTTGCTTAATTGCTTAATTATGTGGTTTGATTAATTAAGAATAAAAATAAGCGTCAAAATTTAAGTGTAAAATAAACTTAATATCTTTGAATAATGTTGTAGTAGTTGAAACGAGGTTTCCGAATATATATACAACGCCCAAATCTGACTTCGTATGAGGAAGTTATGATTTATCGAAGTTTCGGCTTAGCGGTGTGCAGCCCGAAATACTCGATTTGAGATCGAGCGGTTTTTAGCCAAAGCAATCTAAATGAGAATCGAAGATCTCATTGTTGGTATCAAAGCGATAAAAAGTTAGGCGAGAACGGACGTCAAACGAAGAAGTTATGAATTTATAACGAAGTTTTTCTGTCGCGGCCTATTAAAAAATAAATAATAAAAATAAGTCAAAATTAGCCGACAGAGTCTAAACGAAAGTTCTAGAGCGTAGTCTCACCTTCGCGTGGATATAAAGAACGTCGAAAACAGAGTTCGTATGCGAAAGTTATGAATTTCCGAAGTTTATTAAGTATTTTGTAATTAAAATTAATCTTTTAATCCGGCATTATCCGAAGACGAGTCACCGGTCCGATCCGACGTACGCCCCGCGTACGCGAGTACGTCCCGCGTACTCGGAAGAGTGTCGACAATTCGGATGACGCATGCAGTGACGATTTCGGAAGCAGTACGCAACGCGTACTGTAGTACGCCCCGCGTACGCCGAGGCTCCAGCCTCCTATAAATAGGAACCGAAGGCAGCCGAGTCTTTTGCCAATTTCCTCTCTTCTCTCTCCCGTTTTGCATCGTTTTGCGTGCCAGAAATACCCCGAAGCCCCGGTATCATACTCGATCCCCGAGGCAAGTCCCGAGATCCCGAAGATCCCAAGAAGTGCGGTTCCCGAGCCAAAGCTCTGCCCGCGAGAAGTTCGATTTTTGTGAAGATCTTCCAGATCTGCTGAGGATTACTACTTCTGCAAGTCGTAGTGCTGTCCGATCATCTTCTGATCAAGTGAGTGTATACTACCTTTCATAAACACGATAGTAATACAAGTATGGTTCAAGTGTATTAAGTATATTGTTGTTTATAGGTATGAGTGTGTAGTTACCTTCTTCTAACACATAAATATTAAGTATTTTCTGTAAAATACGTGCTATGTGTATGGTATATTGTTGTTTATATGTGTGAATGTGTAGTCACTTTCTTCTATCTCATAGATATGATTTATTCTCTATGAGATACGTGTTATGTGTGTATGTGCCTCATCTGTTATGTGGAATATGTGTTGATTAAAGCATGCTATGCAGGTTTTCAAAACTATGTATAAAAATGTATATTTTATCTACTAATATGTTGGGTAGAACATGGGTAGATAGTTGGTGTGTAATAAACAGATGAGAGGCCTCGTTGTTGTTTGATTTAGTCATCTAGCGGAGTTTAGATGACGACCACATACTTTTCTAGATAGTCTTGTGGAAACATTAGCAGGTTCGCCACCTGTAGGTGTTAATGAACTTAGGTGTTCATTCGCTGTACTCCATCCCCCTCATGGTTGCCTTATTTGACTTATATTGCTGAGGTACCCCCGAAGCATGTGTTGTCGCCCCGATGAAATATTCTTAAACTAGGTCCCTTATGTTAGTTGTTTTAGGGACATAAAGTGAGAATAACGGGAATGGGTAATTGGGTTATTGTTGGTTGGTGGAAATTAAATATGATTATTTATTGTGGGTTGAAAACCCTATATGCTCACCAGACTCCCAAGCCTGACCCACTCAGTTTTATTTGTATTACAGGAAGTGGCGCGAGGGCATAAGATGGATGAACCATCAGTTGTTTTGTTTACAAGTCTGTATCTGTTTATATTTGTTGAATGACTTGTAATGTTATCATTTATGCTTATTGGTCTGTATCGGAACATGACACCCCGAGTTTTGATTATAATGAAAATACATTTCTATTATGAAATGCTTTGGTAAACATTGTTTTATCATGTTTTGTTTTTGGGAACAAATTCCGCAACTCTTTCAAATCAAAAGGATTTACTCTGAAAATATTTTAAAAGCATAAATGAAAATCGGTCTTTTCTGGCCGAGATTTTGGGGATGTCACAGAGAGTATCCAGGACCAACAATGAAGTAATGTAGTATTAGGTTATATAGTTATGGAAAACCTCTTAATAACAATGTACAATCAGATCCCCTTAATACCAATGTGTTACAATTTTTTGACATGATGTTATGGATGAAATTGATTGTTTTGGTATATATTTGTTTCCATATTCTTGTATTATGCGTAAATGAGTGTTGTAAAGACGCGTCGTAAATGTATATCGCAAATGGTTCCTGAAGTTCATGACACACAAATGCGTGTTATCTTCATTTATGACAGGGGCTTTAATGATACGCAAAGCGCGTCCTAAACATGTGTCATAAGGTTATGACACGCAAATGCGTGTCGTCTTCCTTTATGACAGGGGCTTCCTTGATACGTATTGCGCGTCATAAATGCGTGTCATAAATGCGCGTCGTCTATAGACGACGCGCAAAAGCGTGTCGTCTCTCATTATGACATGGCCCTCCTTGACACACATTTGCGTGTCGTCTGAGTGTTTTACGACACGCATTGCGCGTCGTAAAAGGTTGTTTTTCTAGTAGTGAGGATACCTTGTATGCCTGTTATATGATTATGAGAAGTGCATGCTAGAATAGAACTAAGGATCTAGGATGGATGCCTTATATGCATGTTGTATGAGCTTATTGAGTTGTATGCTAGGGCTGTCTAGTCAGTAGTAGGATAGCCTGATTGGGTCATGTTTGATTTGGTTACTCAATGCACGAATGTTGCTTGCTTTGTGCTTATAGGGGTTCTAGTTAGCCTTAGCTAACTAGTAAGTGGATATGTAATAGTATTAGCAAACTAGTTAGGGAAGGAGGGTAGGGACTCCTTGTGCAGCTGATGGAAGAGAGTAGGTCAGAGAGGGCCCTAGGTCAATCCTCGGAAGAGATTAGCTTGGAGAGCATAATTGGTAGAAGGAATTGTTGAAGTCAAGGCAGTCCTTGAGGAAAGTACGGATAGATGTGGAAGGTAGTATGGGCGCGTACTACTGGAAGCAGAGGATTCGTACTCGAGTTAAGGGGGGGTGAGATGGAACCAAGGACCTGGAGAGCGTGCGAGACCTCTCGAGAGTATGTATGACCCTGACGTTTACATGTTTTATTTTAGAATGGTGGTTACGCGTCATGGTGCGGGAGGTTCAGGGTCTAGATGCGGTTCTGGATCAGGATCGGGTGCAGGATCTGAGCAGGTTGATGACGGACTACGCGAGTTCATCACGTCTGAGATCACGAGAGGTATCCTTGAGGTGACCCCGGTTATTTTCGGATCGATCAAGGAGGGGATTGTTGAGCTGATGGAGGATCGCCTCCAAGCATTCAGGAGTGAATTGGCGTCCAGCCAGTCGGGTACGCGCACACTGTCCTTCAAGGACTTCCGAGGGAGTGATCGCTAGACTATCATGGGGCAAAGGACCCCATTGTAGCCAGGAGATGGATCGCAGACATCGAGTCTGCGCAGTTGCCGAGCTTCTTCCTAGAGAGGTCGAAGGTCCACTTTGTTGCGGGTTGTTTGAGGGACAGAGCTAGGGATTAGTGGGAGTCAATCGGTGACTCGCTTGGAGCCCCAGCCATTGAGGCTATGACTTGGTCAGAATTTGTGACCAGGTTCAGGGTTGAGTTTGCGCCAGCTGTGGAGCTTCAGCAGCTGGCCAGGGAGTTTCTGGATATGAGACAGACTACGGAGTGAGTGGTGGAGATCACCGCCAAGTTCCGAGAGAGGGCCTTGTTGGTACCTCAGTATATAGGGGATGAGGAGATGCGAAAGACCCGCTATCATGATATGTTGAGGGTTGACATTCTGGAGCATGTCAGCTATTCAGCTTGCCCGACCCTGGAGTCCATGATTGCCAGGGCGAGGGAGAGAGAGAGAGAGATTGATTTAAAGCACCTCAGGAAGAGGAAGGCAGAGACATAGCAGAGTATTGGGGTTTCGGGGAAGAAACCCAAGGGATCCGAACCTATGTCAAAGGGCCATCTACGCTAGAGCCGGTGCAGTAAATGCGGCAGGCCGCATGTGGAAGCTTGTGTCTCTTGCACTTAGCAAGAGGTTTCCTGAGTCTTTGGGCATGTTAGAGTGCCCCCTTGAGGTTGAGATTACGGACGACTGATCAGTGAGGGCATCGGAGGTTTTCAGAGATTGTTTTCTGAGGTTGTATGAAGAGTGCTACTTGGTAGATTTGGTTACCATACCATTGCAGGGGAACAAGGTTATCATAGGGATGGATTGGTTGAGCCCTAATGGGGCGATGATCGACTGTGCGCAGCAGTTGGTGCGGATCAGGACCCCAAGTGGGGGAGAGCTGATAATTCAGGGTGAGAAGCCACAGCAGGGACCAACTCTATGTTCAGCAGTGAGAGCTAGGCGCTATCTCCAGTAGGGGTGTGCAGGGTATGTCGCCTATGTCTTGGATACCCGGGAGGAGGGTAAGGCGACGGTGGGTGATGTGCCAGTGGTACGAGAGTTCGCAGATGTATTTCCAGAGGAGTTTCCTGGAATACCTCCGGAGAGGTAGGTAGAGTTCAGGATCGACCTAGTCCCTGGTGCGACTTTGATAGCCAAGGCACCGTATCGGCTGGCTCCTCCTGAGATGCAGGAGTTGTCTACACAGCTGCAGGAGCTGTTAGACAAGGGATTCATTAGACCGAGCAATTCACCCTGGGGAGCCCCGATTTTATTTGTGAAAAAGAAGGACAAGTCGCATCCGATGTGTATAAATTATCGGGAGCTGAATAAGGTAACGGTGAAGAACCGTTACCCACATTCCTGAGGATTGATTATCTCTTTGACCAGCTTCAGGGAGCATCTTGGTTCTCCAAGATTGATTTGCGTTCAGGCTATCATCCGATAAGATTCAGAGAGGAGGACGTGTAGAAGACTGTTTTTCGGACGTGATATGGTCACTATGAGTTCGTGGTGATGCCTTTTGGGCTCACCAATGCTCCTGCCGCGTTCATGGATCTCATGAACTGTGTGTAGGCCGATGTTAGATAGGTATGTGATTGTTTTCATTGACGACATCTTGGTTTATTATAAGACGCAGGAGCAGCATGAGGAGCACTTGCGGGAGGTTTTGGATTCTTCGAGGAGGGAGAGCTTGTATGCTAAGTTCTCCAAGTGCGAGTTCTGGTTGCGTGAGGTGCAGTTTCTTGGACACCTTGTCAACCAAAACGGGATTTCGGTTGACCCGGCCAAGGTAGAGGTTGTGATGAGTTGGGAGGTTCCAAGGTCTCCATCTGAGATTCAGAGCTTTCTGGGACTGGTAGGCTATTATCGGAGATTCATTCAGGACTTCTCCAAGATATTCATGCCCCTGACCCGGTTGACGAGGAAAGTCGTGATCTTCCGTTGGGGGCCTAAGCAGCAGGCCGCATTTAATACGTTGAGGCAGAGATTATGCGAGGTGCCAATCTTACCCCTTCCATAGGGCATGGATGATTTTGTAGTGTATTGCGATGCGTCCATCTCGGGTTTGGGCACGGTATTGATGCAGAGAGGGCATGTTATCGCTTTTTCTTCGAGGTAGCTGAAGCCTCACGATGCGAACTATCTGACGCATGATTTGGAGCTGGGGTCTGTTGTTTTCGCCCTCAATATTTGGAGTCATTACCTCTATGGGGTTCGTTGTACCATTTACACGGACCTCAAGAGCCTAAGGTACCTTATGGATCAGTCGAATATGAATATGAGGCAGTGTCGGTGGCTTGATCTGGTGAAGGATTATGATTGCGAGATCCTCTACCATCCGGGGGAGGCCAATGTCGCGGCCGATGCGCTTAGCCGCAAGGTAGCACCAATCAGGGATATATGTATGAGGATCATGGTTATGACTCCGCTGTTGGAGCGGATTCGAGAGGCCCAGCAGGAGGCCATGAAGGAGGAACACCATAAGACTGAGCGTATTGTGGGTCAGGTTTCCTCCTTTGATTATGACAGCCATGGATTGTTGACGCTACACCGTAGAGTGTGGGTCCCATATCATGGGGGTGTGCGCCAGGTCTTGATGGAGGAGGCGCACAAATCCAGGTTTCCTATTCATCCCGGGGCGATGAAGATGTACAGGGATCTTCGTCATGATTATTGGTGGCCTTGCATAAAGAGGGACGTAGCTTGGTTTATTGAGAGATGCCTGACCTATAGGAAGGTCAAGGCCGAGAATTAGAGGCAACACGGCAAGACCCAGTCGTTGGATATTCTACTGTGGAAATGGGAGGACATCACTATGGATTTCATCACAAAGCTTCCCAGGACTGCGCGAGGAGTGGATTCGATTTGGGTCATCGTGGATCGATTGATCAAGAGTGCCCATTTTATACCGATCCAGGAGAGCATCTCGGCCGAGAAGTTCGTCGATATCTACATTCGAGAGGTAGTAGCTCGGCATGGAGTGCCAGTCTCAGTGATTTCGGATCGAGACGTGCGGTTTACTTCCAGATTCTGGAAGAAGTTTCACGACGAGTTGGGTACTTGTCTGCACTTCAGCACTGTTTCTCACCCGCAGATGGATGGTCAGAGTGAGCGGACCATCCAGACTCTAGAAGACATGTTGCGGGCATGTGTTTTAGACTTTGTAGGTAGTTGGGATACTTACCTTCCATTGGCTGAGTTTTCCTATAATAACAGCTATCATGCGAGTATCAACCATCCTCCCTTCGAGATGTTGTATGGGAGGAAGTGCAGGACCCTGATATGCTGGGGTGAGGTGGGTCAAAGGGTCATGGGGAGTACCGAAATTGGGACGAAATCAAAATTTGAATTCGCTTTTCGTGTCGTGTTCGTGTCATGTTTAAAAAACACAATGTCGTGTCCAATCGTGTTTGTGTTTACAAATCCACCCGAAATTGACATGGTTGAGCATGTGTTTGTCGTGTTTTTCTTGTTTGTCGTTTTTATCGTGTTATATATGATTAAATATGAATTAAATAAAATAATAGTTATGTAATATTATCTTTGTCGTGTCGTGTCGTGTTGTCATTTTTTAGTTGGTTCGTTTTCGTGTTAGTGAAAAAAACACAACATTGTGTCGTGTCGTTTTTGTGTTACAAAAAACATTGTCGTGTCATGTCGTGTCAGACAAAAACACGACACGACTGCCCGATTTGACAGCCTTAGATATTCAGGTGGATGACAGTCTGAACTAAATCGAGCAGCGAGTGACGATCCTTGGTAGGAAGTCGAAGGATCTGAGGAACAAGAGGGTGGAACTGGTAAAGGTGTAGTGGCAGCACCGCAAGGGCTTGGAATGGACTTGGGAGCCGGAGGAGGGGATGAAGGAGCACTACCCCGAGCTTTTTCCGAACTCAACAACAGACTTCGAGGACGAAGTCTAGAATAAGTGGGGGAGATTTGTAACACTCAATTCCTGGTACGTATTTAATTCTAAGTATTATTGTATTTTACCCTAAGACTCGGCGAGTTGAATGCTTAACTCGTCGAGTAGACTCGGCTATGCGCACGGATTTTAAGTGACCTACTCGACGGGTCGGGAGACCGACTCGACGAGTAGGAGCTGTCTGAGTGAAACCCTAAATTTGAGGGTTTGCACCCTATTTAAACAACTTATCTCCTCCCATATTAGCCTCCATCGTCCCTCACACTTCCAGAAGACCTTAAATTGAAACCCTAGCCTTGTTTGAGTGCTTTTAAGCCATTTTTGTGCATTTTTGGAGGTTGTGAAGCTTGAAAAGAAGAAAGCAGCTTGGGAGTTCAAGTTGAAGCTAGAACATCCAAATATTGTGTTCCATTTCCAACTCATTTATGTTAAAAAAGCTTCAATCTTGGCTTTCCAGGTGTTTAATCAACTTTAGGGTTGGATTTTGGTATATTTAGGGCATTTCTAATCCATTTTTGGGTTGTGGGGTGTAATGTGGAGTTATGGCTTTAGATCTTGGACTTTGAAAGGTTCTCATGGCATAAAGGTGCCAACTTTATGGCCATGAGAGCCCCATGCATCTTGTAGGTCTCATTTTTGGTCCTTTTGAGCTTAAAGACCCATGCATGGACATAAAGTTTGTGACTTTACGTGTTGTATCGACCATAAGAGGTTAGATCTACCCTTTGGATGAGATAAGCTCAACAGAAATCGAGTTTATGGACATGGACTTTAGGAGACTCGGCGAGTCGTTCTTGGGAGTCGGCGAGTCGAGCGTTGGTTCCCAACCTTTTGTTTCTGAGGAATCTGGTTGAGTCTAGAAGGGGGACTCAATAGAGAAGGGCGTGATTATAGACCTGGAAATCATGGGACTCGACGAGTGTATGAACAAACTCGGTGAGTCCAAGGCAATCTCCCAAACCATGAAGATGGACTCGACGAGTTGTTCATACAACTCGGCGAGTCATAGACTCAACACATTCTTATGAGGGAGATGAACTCGACAAGTTCAAGGGGAACTCGACGAGTCGGTTGAAGATGGTCCCGATTTTATGGTTGAAGGAGGACCCGTCGAGTTATTGCTAGACTCAACGAGTGGAGTCGGGGGTTGGATCATTTTGAAGGAGTAGGGACTCGACGAGTTGGTAGACCAACTCGGCGAGTCAAGTCAACTGGAGGTTGACTTTGACAAAAGTTGACTTTGAACAGGACTTGGGTTGACCCCTTGTGAAAGTTTTGAGTACGAATTGATAACTTAGTAAGAGTTGTGATGTAGGGATTGAGGAGTCGAGGAAAGTCGATTTTCACGTCGGGGTCAGTGCAGACACTACGCGACATTGAGATGAGTTACCTTCTAGTAGAAGTGGGTCTAAGGCACCAAGGGCGACCCACTAGTAGTTGATTATAGTTGAGATGATTGTCTTTGTGATAATTGTCCGGTTGCTATTACTTGATGTGTTCTATGTGCCATTATGTTATGTTATATGTGATAGTGGTATTAGGAGGGGAATAATCCGCCGATCGGTTGTTAGGACCAAAGGGTAGGTCATACACCCTAGATATGTCTGTCAGCATGTTTATGATATGTTATTATGTGAGAGTAGTGGTGTGAAATAGTCCTCGTGACCGGGTGAGATAGACCGGAGGGTAGGCAGGCACCCCAGTATGGCCTGATATGGGTAGTCGACACCCCAGAATGGTCGGACATGGGTAGTCGGCACCCCAAAATGGCTTGACACAGGTAGTCAGCACCCCAGAATGGCTTAACATGGGTAGGTTAGGCACCCCGGAATTGCCCGACAGCATGTATGAGTGTATAGTATATGGTGTGATGGGGGAACTCACTAAGCTTTGTGCTTACAGTTTTAGTTTTGGTTTCAGGTACCTCTTTATCCAAGGGGAAGGATTCGGTGGTGTAGCAGCACATCACACACACACACACATAATTCCGCAATGAGTTTTCTAGGATTATATTCTGATTTTTATTATTGTTCGATGTTGTGATTTTGAGACATGTTCATGATGGTTTATGGATTGATATGATATCGAAAATGTTTTCAGTAAATGATTTTATAAATTACTTAATTAAAAACGAAATTTTTGGACTTGAAATTTGGGATGTTACATGTAGGCCCAATAAGGCAAGGATTAAGCAGCCTTGGTGTCCTTAAAGTCGGGATTTAGGATTCGGGCTCATGGGTTGGATTATTGACCTTATTTCTAATTAGGGTTTCGTTATTTATGATTTAGTGAGAGGATTTCTTGAGTCAGTAGCCCGAGTGTGATTTGATATCTTCAATCTGAGGTGAGTTTCCTTCACTGTATCCGTGGGTCGAAGGCACCAATGTCGTCCCACTAGATTTTGTTTGTAGTATGATGATTGTCTTCGTGACAATTATCTGTTATGCATGTATCTACTTGATGCCTTTGTGACTCTTATTGTTATGATTATATGTGTTAGTGTTAGGGGTGAAATAGGTCCGATACCAGTTGAAAGATACTGAAGGGGGTGAAATAGACCCAGTACCGGTTGAAAGATACCGAAGGGGTGAAATAGACCCAGTACCGGTTGAAATATACCGAAGGGGTGAAATAGACCCAATATGTTTTTTTTACTATTATATATGTATGGTATGGGGTATTTTGGGGGAACTCGCTAGGCTTTATGCTTATGGTTTTCAGTTTATGTTTCAGGTACTTTCAACTCGAGGGGGAAGGGTCCGGCCTGATCGCACTACATCCACCTATGTTTTTCCGCATCATGTGATTTTGGGATTTTGTACTCTGATAACATTTTACTATGATATAATGTTGACTATTTTGATATGATTATCATATTATTGGAATGAATTTAAAATGAAAAATTTTATCTGAAATTTTTGGATGTTACAATGACATGTCGACAAAACAATATCAAACAATAACCAACAAACACAGGTAGTCCTACGGATCTACCAATCTAATCACATAACCAGTGAATACATATCTCAACATAAGAACACACAATAAAATAGGATACCAAATCCAATGGGTTGGCCTTGGTGCCTTCGAGCTATAAGTATAGTGAGGAAAACTCACCTCTAAGTCTGAACAAATAGCTAAATAGGTCTCTGCTCTGAATATCAGCACTACCCATCACATAGTAATCAAATACAACTTAAAATACCCTTAGGTCAAACTTGGTCAAATCTTGGTCAAAGTCAAAAAGTCAAACTTAGTTAACACAACTGAGTACGTCGAGCGTACTTAGCTTGTACGCTTAACATACATGAGTTTCAACAGAAAACACGATGTTGACCTGGTACGCCCAACGTACCATTTCGTACGCCCAACGTACGTTTCCTTTACTAAATCCTTCTATTAAAAGCTTATTTCCTTAAGCTCTTTCATCCAATTCTCAGATCTAGCCCTAAACTAATGTCCTTAACCATAAAGTTTCCAACTTTATGGTATTGAATGGCTAGTAAGTACCTAATAACAAAAACCTTAACTTCTCAACTCATTAAGACAACCTAGATCATGCATGGAGGGAAACTAACAATCAAGATTGCATTTTTATAACCTTAGACACTCCAAAACGTTTGGAAGGACAATCCATTTGGGTCTAGAGCATGACGTACTCAAGAACATCATTGTTTAGGGACAAAATCACATAATAACATCATACAAGCTATATCTAACGAAATAAGAATCAAGGTGTGAAATTTATATCTTCTAGAGATGTATAAGGGTGCAAAAATCCAGATTCAAGTTTGTTCCAAGCTTATAAGTTGTTCTCTTTTCTTTCTTCTTCCTCTATGAACACCAAAACACATACAAATGGCTCAAGAATGCTCAAAACGAATTAGGGTTTGCAAAGGTCGAAGTTGTGGCTGGAGGCTGATTAAAGAAATAGGACTTGGGACTTAAGGATTCTTAAATAGGGTCCAAACCCTAAATATTAGGGTTTGGGATTTCGGCACGTACGCCCAGCATACCTAGGGTTACGCCCTAAGTTGCACGGAAATGGATACGGCAACAGGAAACGGATACGGAACGGAAACGGGAAACGACAAAACTCAAAAATTCAAGATACGGATACGGCATAGATACGGCAATATAAAAATATGAAAAAACATATATATATATATATATATATATATATATATATATATATTAAGGAAATTCCAAAATATGTAAAGTTTAAACTCCAAATGTACTAAATATTTCAAAAGTTACTAATTATCAATAATCAAATCATTTTCAAAATCCGGTTCATCTAATGAGAGATCTACAACCTACAAAAACCCGACATCTTCCATTGAATCAAAAGCATCTCCACCCCACATCCCACATCTTTACATCATCTTTTGGAGTCCTTGACAAAAGTCGGAGATTATTGTGGATGAGCACGACTTGTAGTCAACTTGTTCCTTTTAAGCTAGTGAATAAATGCATAAGTACTCCAATTACGCTCAGCACAAGAAGAAAAACAAGGTTGTCCAAGTAATCTAAAAGCCAAAGTCTGGAGAAAAGGAGTTTGAGCACCAAAGTTAACCCACCAATTATTGGGCTCCATAGTAGCCATCTTTGAAATGCTTGTTAAATCTTCAAAAGGACCATTATTCATTGAAAACATTGCATACTCATCAAGGACTCTTCTATACTCATCATCATTAAGAAACAACCTTCGAAAACATTTCATCCTTTCTTGTGAAATTTCTCCATCCCTATGTAGAGCACATCTTGTAGAATCCTCCATTAACCATGCATCACTATAATATTTACAACATCCAGAAGTTAAAACATAAATATATAATTGAAATCAAGTGTACAATAAAAAATCTTATACCTTGGATGTAAAGAGTGAGCTAAACTATGTAGGGGAGTGTTATTCTTCACCCATCGAGCCACTAAAATACGATGCACAACGTCATAAAAGCAACTTATTTGAGATGTCGGACGTTTTTCTTTCTTGTAGATCTCAATCTTCACTTTCTCAATCATAGAATCCCACATCTGACACACCAAGTGTAAACATGGCTTGTCGGTGTCACAAGCTCTAATCATCTCATATATATGTCCAGTGAAACTAAGAATAAATGCTACTTTGTCCCACCAATCATCATTGAAAATATATTCTTTCACAGAGTTTTCTTTCTCAGTATCGTCTAATTTATAAGAAGACCATTCTTCGCTTATGACCATAGCTTGAAGACCCCTTTTGATAAGTTTCAATCTCTTAAGCATCACAATGATGGAAGCAAAGCGAGTGTCAGCAACAGAAAGCAGCCTAAGAGTAGTAAACTTGGTGAAAATCGAGAGTCTCATGCTATGGTTCATGATGAAATTTTTTATTGCAAACGCCTCTTCGTAAACTTCTTTTATCCAGGGACACTGGTCATATGTTAGTTCATTTGTTTCCACATTCCTTGGTGAACAAATGTTCTTCAAAGCAAGATTAAGCGTATGAACAACACATGGTGTCCAATAGATGTGAGGAAACTAACTCTCTATAATCTCTCCATCCGCCTTACAATTTGCTGCATTGTCAGTAATGATTTGCACAACATTTTCATGACCAATTTCATTAATGGCTTCTTTCATCAATTCAACAATAAAAAATCTATCTTTCACTTCCCCAAAACAATTCACTGCCTTTAGAAACAAAGGACCATTACCTGAGGTAGCCATGAAAATGATTAGAGGTTTTCTTGTAGGATCACTCCAACCATCGCTCACAATAGTCATGCCTTTTTCTTTCCATGTAGACCTAAGTGGCTCCAATAGCTTGTGAACATTATCTTTTTCTTTTTGTAGTAATGTTGTTCTTAGCTTATTATAACCAGGAGGTACATAACCATCAATTTTGTTGTTAGCATCAAACTGAAAATCCTTGACATAGTATGGATTTCTTGCAAGATTAAAAGGTAAACCTCCGGTATAAAACATTATAGCTATTTCTTGATCCAGTTGGTCCCTAATTTCAACACCAAAATCTCTTTCAATAGGTGTTGAAATACCTTTTCTTTTCTTAAATCCAACAGCGGCTTCACATGACAACTGGACTTCTTTCGCTTGTGACTCGGTTTTCTTCTTTTCATACACATCTTCTAATTGTGTCATGTTAAGTTTATTAGTTTTTGTTGCTTTCTTGCAAATAGAAATCTCAGTACCTATATTCAATTAAAACAACATGATTTCAAGAACACACATAATAACATTGACATTCTCAATTAAACAACATGAAAAAAATAAGGTCATCATTGACATTATAAATTCAATTACGTTACATTGATCAAAACAAGAAAGTGAATCAAAAACCTCTTAATCTCTTACTTCTTTACCATTGTTCATGAATAAATAGTTCTATTGAATAACATTAATCAAAAGTGCAACAAATACATGAATCAAAACAAAAATCGCAGCCTCTTATTTCATTACAATTATTAGTAAATCAATAGTTCAATACTTCAATACAATAACATGAATCAAAAATCACAACAAATGCATGAATCAAAACAAAAATTGCAGCCTCTAATTTTAATACTTTACAATTTTTCATGAATCAATACAATAAGTCAATAACATAAATCAAAAATCGAAAATTACATAGACACACACACTAATTTGAATAATAGATTGCCTTTTATACCAAGCAAATGTGCTCTAACTCTAGATTATATGATCCTTGTCGGGTTTCACTGCAAAGGTTACACTTGAACTTCCAACATCCTCCTGCTCCATCAAGTTTATCGAGTTTACTCACAAAGTCCCACAATGGAGGTTGGTCTACTGATGTAGATGATCTTTGTGTTTTAGTTTCTTGTTCTTGAGAAGAAGCCATAATTGGTGAGTGGTGAAAGTCTAAATGATTTTAGAGTTTTTTTATTGTCCTTGACTTCTTGTCTTCTTGATCGACGAAACAGAGAGGCAAGGGCGCAAGGCAGCAGCGATCGCTTCTCTTAGGCTGCTTTCTGTTTAGCAATTAACCGTTTAGGATTCTTTAGTTGCATCGTGGGTTGCAATTGACTAATTCTAGGGTATTTCCAACCAATATAGGTCTACAACCCATTACTCTATTAGCGCCAATTAAAAGCCCATGCAAAAGAAAAAGAAAAAGAAAAAAAGAAACGTGAACGAAACTTAATGGAAACGTTTCTGAAATTGTTGATACTTGCCGAAAACATTTCTCGGCCGTTTCGCCGGCGTTTCCGTTTCCCCTGCGTTTCAGATACAGGAGCGGCAGCTCTTAGGGCGTTTCCATGCATCGTTAGCGTACATGGTGACGTCCCAAAAATTACAAAAATGTCATTTTGGTTCAATTTGCCACAATTCTCATATCAAGGAATACTTAGGGTTAAAAATGGAAATACATCAACATCAAGATGTTACATTGACTTTAGCAATAACTACCTTCTATGTGTCTTTCTTGTCAAAAATATAATTATCCGCCTATAGTGACATTGTTTCATCCAAATACCTTTCAATTTGACCGGAGGGTGTGGGAGGGAAGCTTCCCTCATTTTTTGTGGGTCATACCCTCACTTTTCTTTCCTCCGCCTAAAAGCCAAGGAATGGGTGGGAAGCCATTCCCTCACTTTTTTTTAAATTTTTTTTAAATATATTTCATATATATATTATACTCATTTTGTAGATAATTAAAAACCATGAGTTTTGATATATTTTTTATATTTTTTTAGTAGGTATATAATTTTATAAAAAAATAAAAATAAAAATAAAAATAAAATAAAATAAAAACCTGACCAAAGACCAATAGCATGAAGGGAGAGAGTGCGGCACCCTCTCCTCCCATCTCTTTCCCGCAGCTTTTTTCCCTCATCCACGGAGTGGTGTGCAAGAGTGAGAGAAACTTCCCTCACCCGTTTCCTGCATCCACTCCGTCCAACCTTACAAATCTTATTTTTGGAGCTACCACCGTTGCACAGGACTTATAATTGGACGTCCTTGTATGGACCTACGATTTTTGTTTCGGGCCAAACACATGTGGTTGTCTAGTCTTAGTTACCCCTCAAGCTTGCATATGTGAATATGCAAACAATTTAAATGAACCAATCCAGAGTTCCCAAACCTTCTTAGCAATGGATTTCACATCAACTTTCAAAGCAAACCTAATAAATCCATATCTTTTATCAAAAGTTGACAATTTTGGTGATATATACACATCAACGACAATCCCCATTTTCTCACACATCTTCCATAAATGAAGTCGATCAACAGAAATTGGGAAATTGGAAATGCAGATACTTTTGGAAATTGCACTCACTGACTTTACATTTGATGAGATAGAACCTAATTTCTCTTGCCGATCATCAGTTATCCGATTGAATACGTTTCTTCTCTGCCTTCATCCCGCCCTTTGCCATCCATCACCTTCCGTCATGATGAAAGAACATTGACGTCGTTTGTGCCCGACGTCACGTTTTTTTGAATTCCAAAATCGTCAGAGCACTAGGTTCAAACTACAAGCTATATCAAGTTCTATGTAAATATTTTGATGTCCCTGTTAAAATTGTGCGTGTCTGGATTCTATATGCATATATTCTGCAATATTTCGTCATTATCTTCAATTTTAGTTATGTCTTATTACCAAACAAGAGATGGAGATCCATTAACGAAGATAAAAATAAATAAATAAATAAATACCTTGTGTGTGACTCTCATCAAGGCTATTCATGGTCACGATGGGGGTGTCATACAATTGGATGGGAATTTTTGTGGTCATAGTGTTTGGAAGAGAATTAATAATTCAATTAATCAGTTGCATGAAACAAGAATAATTTTGTTTTTGGATTATAAGAAAAGGAAATAGAGAAACTACATCTTTTGGGGATGAAGTTTGAATAGAGATGCATCATTTGAAAATTTATTTCATCGACTTTATGCATTTGAACGAGAGAAAGATTGTTACATAAAATATCGTTGGGATTATAGAAATTGGATATTGAAATTGTCACAATTACTATGATGACCCATTGGATCTTATCGAACTTTCGGAATGCTTTGATCATTTGATGTCAGGTTCAAATAGTAAAAAAAAGAGAATTTTTTATTCGATTGTTGAATTTCCCGTGTATATATATATATATATATATATATATATATATATATATATATATATATATATATATATATATATATATTATTTATTTCTATCTACTTTGCTAGTTGTTGATATATATAACCATTTAATTATTCCATTATAAAAATGTACTTTTAAGGCTAAACCCCGTCTACTTTGTCATTTGATCAAAATCGATCAAGTGCTCATATATTAAGCGAACCTTACATAGTCGTTACTATAAAAGCAAAAATAAAATACTACACAGAAGAGAACTTGTTTTTTGCTTGCAAATCAGATTAATAAGAAAGCATCTTGACATAAATAAACCATGAAAACATGTGTTCTTTGAGTATAGCATTATTTCCTTTTTCTCTAGTGTCGTACAAGTCTTAAATGTCAATTTTTGTCGCATATAATTTTTCTCTAGTGTCGTACAAGTCTTAAATGTCAAATTTTGTCACATATAATTCAACATGTGTATATTTGTACATCATGTGTTCCTATATAAAGAATGTCATTACTTCATTTGAAGTAGCCTTATGATTTTTGTGATATTTAGCCCATTTTATTTTTGAATTCTTTTTTTTTCAACACAAAGAAGCCGATGAAATGCTTTTAGTGTACCCTAACTAAATTTATTTATTAAATTACAAATTTAGCCATTTTTCTAAATTATTTTACAAAAAATAACAAAAAAACTCAACATTACAAAAATAATCATCAAAATCACAGATTGATTAAAGCCATTTGCGATTTTGCGATTTTGACATTTAATCAGCAAAGGTACAAGCATTTACAGCGTATGTGTGCATTATGAGTTGTACATTCATAAATCCACAACCACCCACGATTTGTCCTTTTTTAGAATATAAATTCCTAAATTCTTTTTGAAACTCTTATTTTTGTTGATTTTAAAAGCTATAAAAATCAAAGCTATCATTTTATAAAAAAAAAAAAAAATTGCAACCGAATTCCAACTTACCTTTTAACAAATTAGTCCAAAAGTTTGATAGTTGTGTCAATTATGGTCCTAATAAAAAATAGAGTAAAATAGTAAATTATATTAAATGGATTATGCGTTTGTCAAAAGTTTGCACCTTTAATTCCAACTTATTTTTTTAACAAATGTGTCCAAAAGTTTGGTAGTTGTTTCGATTATAGTCCTAATAAAAAAAAATACAGTAAATTACATAAATGGTCCATGTGTTTGACAAAAGTTTGCACTCTAATTCCAACTTATTTTTTTAACAAATAAGTCCAAATTTTAAGTAGTTGTTTCAAATATAATCCTAATAAAAAAAATAGAGTATATTACATAAATGGTCCACGTGTTTCACAAAAGTTTGCACACTAATTCCAACTTATTTTTTAACAAATGAGTCCATAAGTTTGATGATTGTTTCAATTATAGTCCAAATCAAACATATGAACATACAAACAATCTATCAAATTCCAATGTTCAAAACAAGAACCCTAACATTCAAAACTATATCAAGATAAAATCACTACATTATATAGAATGAGTACATTCTGTTCCAAATATATACATATAATCATGTATTGTATCTCGTATAAATTGATTAAATCCAAGCTAAAGAATTTCATTTTTCATCATTTCATATCACAATTATGTAGATGAAAAACTCCATGGACTACTTAACACATGCAACCACACAGAAAGACAAATAGTCATAACAGTATATGATTTTGTACTCACATACCTGTAAACTTCACGCCCTTTATCAATGGCGTCATCATGAACTCCATCAACTTTTCTTTTCATACCTGATGATAATTGATCCAAGAAAAACTCCAAGAAAGATCTTACAGTTGCAAATGTCACACGCCCAGTTACATCAAGAACAAGCTTTCTGTTGCTAGGAACTGCTAAAGTTGAAGAGATTTTGTGAACAAAACCTGAATTGATTTGACTTTTTCTTGGTTTGATTCCGTTTAAAACAAGTTCTTTTCCTTTTGCATCTGGATTTGTAATCACTTGGTGGGATGTTCTTACGAGAGTCTCGATTGCTCCATTGGTGAAGGAAGTTAAGAGGTCTCTTGCTTTTTCTTCGTGTTTGGGGTTTGTGAAACCTGAGAGGATTTGTTCGTATGGGTTTACATCCATGGTTTTATCGAGGTAAACTGTGACTAACGTGCTTACGAATTGTTGGATGCAATCGCCGATTAGTTTCTTGCATTTCTCTTCTGCTATTACATCTACAAATTTCTGGATAGAGGTTGAAGTTTCTGAGATTCCTGAGGTGTTTGATTCGTTTCCATTTCCGGTGTAAATTGCCATCACCATGTTCTTAGCGAAACTTCCAACAACAATGGAGGCGAAACCAGATCCAGAAGGAGAAAAGAGTTTATCTAAAGCTCTGTCTGAAAAACTGTTACCTGGATCGGATTTTCTTTCCCCAACTTTGTAGCCTCGCAAGATTCCCACAGTTAAAGCTCTTGTAACAGTAATGATAGATTCTGAAACTTCATCGGATCTTGTGATTTTCGACAATTGCTTCAGACTGTTTGGGATTTCGTCTGAATCAGATTGTATGAACTCTTTCAAGTCCTTTGAAACGACTCCTATTGTCTCTGCGGAATCACCAAGTAATTCAGCGATTGAAGCTAACGAGCCTAAAACCTTTGCGAATCTCTCCCTCTTCTTCACCACAGAAGGTGAGTTGTAAACCCTAAACGCTCCGTAACTTGAAAGCCCTAACGCTCCGATGAGAAGAATCCATTTCTTTCTCTTTCGAGTGTAATCCAAACTCTTCTTCACGATATCCGAATCCAAGCTCTTCTTGAAAAGATCCAAATCCATATAACAAACAACTCCGAGGATTTGAAAGAAACTAGGGTCTTAATTTGATTTACTGAATTAGGAACTAAGGGAATTGAAATTCCTTGATGATAGTTGACCTAGGGTTTTCAATTGTCAATACGATAAACAGATAAATTCGTAAAATCAACATATACATACACCTAAAACGTATAAGTATCGATGTGATTGTGTGTATTTATGTGTGATTCTACGAACCTTGAACGCAAAGGGCGGGAATGGAGTTGCAGAATCTTTGCGTCGTCGAGTCTGCTGCAGACCTACGTATCAATCGTCTCGATCTGATCCACTCCGAAAAATCCGTGTTTATAAAAGCTGTTAAATTCCACTTCAACTCCCTTTAGTTTTGAAAGTTTTAGAATTCACCTCCATACATTTATTGCTAACAAAAGTTAGCATGCATTATGAACATGGTAATGTTGGCATTACAAGAGAATAAGGACGAGCAAAGGTTCAGACCCGGTTTGAATCGGATCAGGAACCAGTTGATGGTAAATGTAGAATTGGAAATTGGATTTGTCATAAGGACGAGAAAAGGTTCAGATTCAGTCTGAATCAGATCAGGAACCAGTTGATGGTAAAAGGAGATTCGGGAATTGGATTTGTCATAGCCTAAATCGGTTCTGATGTCGGTGTCGATTTTCAGTTTCAAAACCAATTATTTTTTTTCCAAATTAAATTTCTAACTGTTAGTTTTATCAGATTCTTAACTATTTTACACTCAAAATCAATTTCTGGTTTCTAAATAAAAAGAAAAGTAGATTCTTACATCTTATCAGCATTAGATTTTTCTATGATTTTATACAATATTTTACGATATAATTGCTACTGAATTTCAATGTCAATGACATTTTCCAGTCCTTATGTTCAATCATGATTTTTTTAACCATTTTACATTCAATATCAGTTATGACTTTAAAATAAGAAGTAAAATAGACTTTTATATCTTTTCAAATGGTACAAACCTTATGTTTAGTGGATACAACAACTACCTGATTTGAAGAACAATGTCACTTTCTACTCATCTGTTTAAGAAAATTTTAACCATTTTACATTTAAAATTAGCTTCTTACTATAAATAGAAACAACGTAGACTCTTGTATCTTTCAAATGACATTGACCTCATGTTCATAAGACTTTTTCTATGATTTTATATAAATTTTACAACACAAAATATCAAACAATTTTATTTTCAAATTAGCCTTGGCTTGGTCTAGTTTTTTTAATGGAACGAGTAGAAGTTCACTTGGTACTATATCTAGGCATATAAAATAAATTATGTTGGCCAGTTATACATATTTTGCATTTAGGTTTTCTCTAATATGGTCATTTTCTTCTTATATATTCTCATAACATAGTGTGATTCTAAATCAAACAAGGTATGGACAAAATTATTATTATTATTATTATTATTATATATATATATATATATATATATATATATATATATATATATATATATATATATATATATATAGAAGTAGGTTCATACGAAAACATAAATATCTTGTAAAAACGCAAAAACGTATTTATCTTATAAAAATCAAACATATGTACTATAAAAAATAAATTTATTAGCAATAAATTAAAGATAATAAGTTTACATTGGATCCTGTTATGATAATATAAATTTAAAAACATTTTTAACAAAAAAAAAAATCACGTCCTTAACCATTTTTAAATTTACATTTTCATAATAAAAATGTCAAAAATCATACTTTGGTAATATAAAACAATTTCTCATCTATTATCGATTATCATAATGTATTTCAAAGTTTGGATGAATTATTGTCCAAAATATAATGTTGAGGTGACACAATCTCATAGGTTTTTTTTGTTTTCGCGTTTTCGCAAATTATTTGCATTTTCGCAGATTATTTGCATTTTCGCATGAATATATAGGGGGAAACTTTGAATTTTAGAATCAAACAAGGTATGTTGGTTAGTTGAAGATGAAGTTGGGGGAGTAAGTTTGCCTTTTAGCTATAATTCAAAGCCTAAGAATGACAATTTTCTCATAGATGTTTGGAGGATAGGGGTATGTTACTGGATGGGTTACGGTTTAAGTCGTATAACTCTGTAATGTGTGGATATCGATGACGATTGCAATAGATTAAGGGCCCACTCCAGTAATGCCAAATGCCAACCGCCCAAAACTATTATTCGGTCAATATCGACCCTCTACCGAGTTAACTCATAATATCAATAACTTAGTTTTAAAATAATTACATTGATACCCATTAGTTTTACTTTTAAAATTTGGAGCGACACAAATTTATGAAATCGGTTTAGAAACTAGAACCAAAGATTCATGAAATACTCGTTAAATTGCATTTAACTTTCTATTATTATAACTATATAGACTCGTATATTACACAAGTTTATTAAAATCATATAAATCATTATAATTTTTTAAAATAGTTACATTGATACCCATTAGTTTTACTCTTAAAATTTGGAGCTGTAAGTCCCGGTTTCAATGATCCAAACCAGTGATCAAGCAGATAGCAATCAATCAGAATAAGAATGGAGCAGAGGAAAGATAAAACCAAGCATGCACACGTTAATATCACAAAAACGTCAGGTACACCTTGGATACACACACATACGTCACTCTAAAACTGACACAGACACACTCTATTTATAGGACCACCAATTGTACACGCGTTGTACAGCCGTGCATCCATGTACGGCCGTACACACGAGTTTGGCCGTACATAGCCACACAACAAGCTACAAACACCATTACAAAGTCCAAAATCCTATCAAGACTTATACAAGATGGATGCCTAGCCCAAACCACTATATTATGACCTATCACTTTCCCCCTTGGTTTGAGGCTAGCATAGACTTGGTCTTCAATCTTTTGGTTTCTCGAACAGCCTTAGGTCAGATTTTCCTATAGATCCCAGCCAGAGCTTATCCTTGATAATTGTGGCAACCATTCCTGTAAATTCTTTTGCAGAAGCCTCCATGATCTCCCTCCTACACACGATTTGATGACGGGCCAAAGTGTGAATGTCTTTCTCTCTCTCTCTCTCTCTTTCTCTCTGAATCTCAAAAGATCCTTAATGCTAACGAGCCTAAGAACTCCTTCTCTGTTTTTGAATTTTATGGCTGCAGTTGTTGTTTCATCATCAAAGGCCCAAAAATCCATATCATCAAGATATTCATCATGAAAATGTTGTGGGATTGGAATCTCCTTCAATTGGTTTGTAGCTGGCCACAACATTATCTTCATCGGTTTGTCAGTTTCAAGATCAAGAATATCTTTGTCTTTTCTAACCAAAGCTTTTGCTGTCTTCATCATGGGGAAATTATCTCTGACCTATCTATCTAAAAACTATTTGAAGTTGAAAGCACTAGGATTCTTTGAAGGATTGTGGAATGGAGCCCTTGAGAGTTCAGAGAGATCAACCTTTGTCCAGGAGTTGAAGTCATGCATGCTTTTATAGTACTCTGTATTTCTAGAATTTCTCTTAACCACCCACAATTTAAGTTCATGATCATATGCCCACATTTTGATCCCTGTACGATCACCAAATCGATCACCAAATTTTATCTTTTCAAGATCTGTCACAGTGAGTTGAGGTTCATTTGCTTTACGATTCTCATTTGAGTTCTTCATGAAGAACAAACCTACTTTCTTCTCAGCTGTGACTATTCTCTTTCCATGTTTAAATGTCATCTAGGGATTGGCATTCACAGGCTCTTTCTCAAACAGATTGACAATTCTTATTGTTCTTGGGGGTGGTTGATCAACAGGATTTTCGCTTTCGGAAGGCTGGACGGGAGTAGTGGGAGGATCTTCAATACCATGAGGCTGTTGAAACAAGGACTGGAACTTATCACCAAAAGCTTCAAACAATTTGTTCTTCAAGCTGAAGAAGAAAGCAGTTAAGGATCCAAGATTAGTTTGCAAATCAAAAATCTATTTTGACTTCAAAGCATTGTCTACTTCAAGCTCAGCGATCATGACATCATGTTTCCCAATAAAAATGTCCTTCTCAATATTTTGCTAATTGAGAATGTTGATTTCTTCTTTGAGCTTGGACACAACAGGATCAACATCCCTTGAATGACCTTCCTCAATAGATATCCCTTTTCCACGCGAAGAAGGTTCTGAATTATGTTGTGCCAAGTGCCTTGCTAGACTGATGGAGGCTTCATCTAGCGAAGGCCTTGTAGGGGAGTATCCTTGAACAGCGGGAGATGTTCCAGTTTCATATATTGTACTTGGGCCTTGTTGGGTAGGTACAGTTGGTGCAATAACTGTTGTGGTGGTGATTGTGGATGGAGCTGGCAGTGCTTGATCTTGAATAAACACTCCCTGCCTCGGATCGAGTCGTCTTCTTTTTACAGAAGGCAGGGAGGTTTATGTTGGTGTCAGATCACTTGTGGATGGCACAGATGTAGGAATAGCAGAATCAGGAGGAGGAATCCTTGAAGTTGCATCCCTTTGGCTTGAAGTATCTTCCATCGATCTTGACGTATGAGGCATAGTTTCGAGAGTCTCATCAGCAACCCTAGTCTCAGTTGCTGATTGAACAACTTCATTGACCCTTGTAAAGAACCTGTCAACGAAATCCGAACTTGGACCAAAGTCATCATCTTCAAGACCAAGGTTAAGGGGGGTTTCCTCATGGTTAGATCCTGTAAGGTCCATGTCCTTCAAAAAATCATCAACTTCGTCATCGTCATTTACCATCACATTATCCATTAAATTTTCTTCAAGCTCGTCCTTATCATCACCATCTCCATCGTAATCACTCTGAACCTCCACGTTTTGCAGTTGGTCATGCTCCTCTGCCACGATTGTGATAGGAGGAACACGATCTTCTTCGTTTTCATGCTCTGAAGCCGAGATAACAACATCCTCGGTTTCCGTGGGGCTTGAGAGATCATCAGACTCAGAGTGATCACTTTCTTCAGCAAACATGCCAAACTTGATCAGAGGATACTTTCCTTCAAAATTAAACTTTCCTTTTCGATTTTGCTTCATCAATCCAAAGGCACTTGAACCAACAGACTTAAGGTCCAAGGTCTCTCATCCTCTTTCTAACTCTGGGTACATGAGATTGAAGATTAACTGAAGAAATATTGGATACATGAGGAACTTATCTCTTTTGTTTCCGTCAATGTTCACAATCATCTCGTGCAAAATAAACTTTGAGAAGTTGAACTCTATTCCTGAAGCTAAAGCAACAATTGCACCGGTGTTGATCAGAGAGATTTCATTAGCTCCTGATTTCCGACCGGAGATACTGCTCACAAATACATGAGCTAAGTATCTCCAGTACGGAAGCAATAATTTCTTGAGAGTGGGAGGGAAAATCCCCTCATATCCCATTTGATCCAGAACCTCTTGAGTCTGATCTAGATCAATCTCCTTCGGGAATTCAGGTTCGTCATTGATCTGCAAATTTTCTCGAAGGATTTGTTCAGTAACCAAGACTTTCTTTCCTCACACAGAAGTTTCAAGATATTCCTTATCATCCTTTATCACAGTTGCGTTGCTCCAAAACTCCTTAACCAATCGTTGATAGATGACCGGACTGGTGGTGAGAGCAGTGAACAAGCAACATCTTCTTAAGCCATTGACTATGAATTGGAAATCGGAGTGAGCCTCTGGAGGATCAACTAGGTAAATGGCCAAGTTGTGAACTTTAGCAAATTCAAGACCTGCCATATTGATCTGCACAAAACAAGCTAAGTGAGAAAAACACAAAAAAAAAATCATCAATAAACATCGAGTGTTTTCCCATTTGACAGTTAAATTAAGCTTTCAATGGAGAAATTTTCATTTTTAGGGAAAAATTGGGATGTATGATCATACACTGGAGTCCAGCCGTATACGGGTGTCAGACCGTACACGCCTCATTGGTCCCAAAAACCCGTTTTTCCTTCAATAAACCCTGAATTTCTGGTCGATTTTGCTCAAGAATAACATCACAAGGGTCGTTAATGAGATACCTACACAGTGATTGGTTAATTTCAAGAAAATCGAGAGTTTTTAAGGCTTTAAGAGAGAGAGAGAGAGAGAGAGAGTTCGCCGGGTGTACGGCCGTACTCAGATGGAGGGAACCAAGGGAATCTTTGGTAGTGGAGTGGTGCAGTGGAGAAAAATAGACCAATAGCATTCCAGCAACACTTGCGAGGGTGGAGTCTCAATCACGCAACACTTGCGAGGGTACCCGTGCAACTACACACTTTTGGGCATTTTGGTCATTTTGTTCACCATTTACCTTGGGGGGTTGGATCTTTCAGATACACTTCGATTTTCCACCATCGTAGACCACTAGAGGCAATTTTAGAGCTCGATACTCATTTTTCTCATCTTTCTAAGTAATTGGTTGTTTCTTGATGCAATTATACTTTTGTGATTGTTATTTTGTTGCCATGAGTGGCTAATTTATCTATTTTGGTTAACTTTGGCTAAAACCCTTGGATATTTGTGGGTTTTTGAAGGATTCACGCTTAATTGTCATTTATCTTATGTTTATGATTCTAGTTCATATTTCTTATCCATGTTTAATACTTTGATCATGAGCTTGGTACTTAAATGTGCAATTATTGGTTTATTTCTTTGGTTTACATTTAATCATTGAATTTACTTAGAACAAAGGCTTTTTGATGGTAGAAATCATCACTAGCTTATGAATCATGACTTCTTTATGGACGTGTAAGCATTGACATCCTCTAGGAATTAGGATTCCTTCATTCTTAAGGCTAATCAACTTCTTGGGTTTAATTGCTTCAATTAAATCCTTGATTTTGATTTGTAACACTCCAAATCAGATACACCTTTGAAACCCTTGAAAATGAATTAATTGGCAAAAATGGTCCCTCTCGTATGTTGGGCGTACCTTTAGCGTACTATGGGAGAAGGATCATGAAGGAGCCTTGTGTACGTGGGGCGTACGTAAGGGTACACCGGGCGTACGCAACAGAGGACAAAACCCTAAATCTCGGACTTGACCCCTATTTAAACACCTTTTATCCTCTTAGACCAAATCCTATCAGTCTCTATAGCCTCATTTCGTCCACCTACAGCTGAGATATTGTATGACAGGGTTTTAAGCTTAAGGAGTGGGTTTTTATGGTCATTTTAGAGTTCATTCAAGAAGGAGAAGTTGTCAAGGAAGCTTGGAGTGTCATTTGGCTTCAACAATCTGCATATAGTCAACCTTGAGGAGCTTCTGGAGGTATAAAGCTTGGACTTTTCTATCTTAATCACTAGATCTAGCTAGGGTTTTCTAGTTTTGTCCCTTTGGTTGATTTTGGACCTCCTACTGTGAGTTAAGCAACTCCAGGGGATGGAAATGACAGATCTAAGGTCCCTTGGTCCTTTTGCATCATAAAAATGGAGTCTTGGTGGGTGTTTTGACCTCATGCATGGGTTAAGAACCTTAGAAAGGTCTTAATGGGGGTGTTGGGAGCACATGAGGCATGTAAAGGCATAAAGTTGCCAACTTTATGCCCTAGGTCGTCTTAATAAGCTTAGATCTGACTTTTGGACGTAAGAGAATCGGGTATTAAGCACTTAATGCAGAAAGTGCTTAAACTATTAAGCACGTTGGGCGTAACCTAGCGTACGTCGCACGTAAGCCCCAGAGACGCAGTATGTTGCGTGTACCAGGATGGTATGCTAAGCGTACGCTCCACAGATGGACTTGGAATTTGTTTTGTGCCTTGAGCTATTGGGCCTCAATTGGTTATCGGGCCTGGGCGTATTTTGGGATGGTGGGCCACTTCATCTATTTTGGGCCAGGGATGTTTTGATTGGGTCTTATTGGGCCATGAGGCCCATTAATGATTTTTTTTGGACATGGACTTTGGGTCCATTAACAAAGGAAGAATATTTGGGCCTTTATGGAAGAACTTGGGGTTTGGGTTTCCCTTTGATCAAGTGAAGTCCTAACATTGGTTAATATTATTATTCAGTGCGGGTGGTTGTGGACAGTTAGGAGAGCAGCTTTCGGATTCTTCGGACAGATGTGAGTCTTCTCACCATATCAATGGGTCTAAGAGACCAAGGCCGAACCATTTTATAAGATGCAGATTGTTGATTGAATATGCGATATGATAGTATGACATTTTCATGGAAGACCACGTGGGGGTTCCTGTGGCATTTGGTATAAGACCTTGGTGGGTTTCCATGGCATCCTAGTATATTTGCTAGTATAGTTTGCATTGTGTCTTGTTGGTAGGAAGACCTTGTGGGGGTTCATAAGGAAGGAAGACCATGTGGGGGTACCCATGACAGATAAGATCACGTGGGGGTTCCCGTGGCATTAGGTATAAGACCCGGGAGGGTTTCCAGGGCTTCCTTATATGTTGTATGTATGGCTTATGTGATATGTGTAGCTTATAGCTAATTTGATATGTGTTATGTGGTTTGTGTGTGGGATATGCTTTGGGGGACTCACTAAGCATTAGCTTAAATTTTATGGATTTGTTTCAAGTACATCTAAGCCCAAGGGCAAGGGCAAGGCTTGATGGCGCGGCGTGCACTCTCTCACCGACATTTTATGGGACGCTGATATTTTTCTTAAATAAAGTTGTAATGAATGTGGATTTGAAAAAAATTGTTTTGGGATTTCATGGTTTGTGGAAATGGTTTGACTAATTAAAATTGAAAATTTTCTTTTGAAAATTTGGGTCGTTACAAGTTGGTACCAGAGCTTTGGTTTGAGGGATTCGGGCACACTCTTGGGTGTGTCAGGACTCAAACTAAGGAAATGGTAAAATTGTTTTCAAAAATAACATAAAAAGCTTTTGAAAGAAAGGAAAAGAGGAGAGTGCAATGCCCGTGATCATCCGAGCTATGTAAGTAGTTTCCCCAATATGTTAGCCATGTTATACTGATATTTGAGCTTTGTTGATTATATGGAACTTGCTATGTGTATGCTTTTAAAATTGTATACGGTTATGAGCTTATAGCCTCAGAATGATTGACTTGGCCTTATTTCCTGTTCCTTGTTTGGTTGTGGTCCTAGGGTAGAATCTTTTATTCGAAAGTCTATTTGATCCTTTTCTGTGTATAATTTGCATGCATAAAGGAAACCTATCATGATTGGTTTGATTGATATGAGTAGGGTAAATCTTAGGATAATATGAGATTGATGTATACGGTAGTTGTGGAATATGGTTCAGTTTTGGGACGAATTGGAGTTATCAGGTAAAGCATTGGGGAAAAGTACAGGTAGATGTGGAAGGTAGTATTGGGCCCGTACTACTGAAAGCACAGGACCTGTACCCAAACCAATGTTAGATCTGACAACTTCAAGGAGGACCGGTGTGGGAAGATCCCTTGTATGGAAATCCTGATCGTTTATGATTTATGACTTTTTAGTTCAGCATGGTGGTGACACGATTTGGAGTAGGGGGATCAGGATCGGGATCTGGATCCAGGGCTGGATCAGGCGACACTACCGATGTGATTGATGAGAGGCTGCGCGAGCTTATTGCAGCCGAGGTTACTAGGGGCATCCTTGATGCTACCCCCGTCATTTTTGGGATGATCAAGGAGGGCATGATGGAGATCATGGAGGAGAGACTCAAGGCATTCAAGGCTGAGATTGTTGCGGGTCAGGTTGGGGCTCGAACTCCCTCATTTCGGGAGTTCAAGGCATATGGAGCGCCAAAGTTTTTTGGGGCTAGGGACCCCATTGTTAGCCGATGCTAGGTGGCGGATATCGAGGACGCCCAACGCATGATTTCTTGCCCGCATGCGGCAAAGGTGGGATTTGCTTCTTGTATGCTGAGAAATATGGTCCGGGATTGGTGGGGCGAGGTTACAAGTCAGGTGGGAGCAGCCGGTGTGGCTGAGATGACCTGGACCGAGTTTGTTCAGCGATTAATTGGAGTTTGCACCAGCCATTGAGGTGCAACGACTTGTGAGGGAGTTTCATGACCTGTAGCAGACCACCGATACTATGGCGGAGATCACCGCCAAGTTTCGAGAACGAGCTTTAGTGATTCCACAGTACACTACCGATGAGGACATGTGGAGGACGAGATATCATTCCATGCTTAGGGATAATATCCGGGAGTTTATGAGTTTTACATGGTGCAAAACCCTGAATGGGATGGTGGAGAAGGCACGATAGAGGGAGATGGAGTTGGACTACCGCACCAAGTGGAAGCCTGAGCAGGCACAAGCAACAGTAGGTCAGGCTAAAAAGCCTAAGACCTCGGATTCATCTAGTAGGGGCCAGAAGGGCCGTGACCGATGTGCCAAGTGTGGGAGATCTCATGGAGGAGTTTGTCGAGGGTCAAACCCGGTGTGTTATATGTATGGTCAGTCGGGCCACGCAAGTAGGGACTACCCTAGGAAGGGCTTGATATGTTTCCACTGCAACCTGACTGGCCATAAAAAGGTCGACTGTCCGAGGTTGCAGGGAGGGGGAGGAGCAGTGGTGGTGTCTGCACCCGCCACACTGAGGATCACCGATGGCCACCCTGCTAAGGAGGATTCCCCGGCAGTAAAGAGTTGTGCATTTCAGCTGACTACCGAGGAGGCTCGGGCAGCGTCAGACGTTGTGGCTGCTACATGTCTATTATTCTCTGTTCTTATTAATTGTATGACTTATGTGTACTATATGCTTGTATAGGGACCTTTTTGGTTAATGGTATGTCTGCTCATGTCTTGTTTGATTCGGGTGCTACCCGATCGTTCGTGTCACTTACACTTAGCAAGAAGTTCTGGGACACACCGGGAACTTTGGATTCCCCGCTTGAGGTGGAGATTGCAGACGACCGTACTATGAGTGCTGCGAGGGTGTATTAGGATTGCTTCATGAATGTGTTAGGTGAGAGGTTTCGCGTGGATCTGGTTCCGATTCCGCTGCGGGGGCTGAAGGTGATTGTAGGGATGGACTGGTTGGGGGCCAATGGGGCCATGATTGATTGTGAGCGTCAGTTGATTAGGGTTCGAACCCAAAGTGGGAGAGAACTGGTTATCCATGGTGAGAGAGCCTCGCAGGGGCCAACTCTCTGTTCGGCTGCGAGCGCTAGGAGGTTTCTGTAGCAGGGTTGTATAGGATTTCTAGCTTATATCTCAGATACGAGGGTAGAGACCGCAATAGATTTGGGTAGTGTGCTGGTTGTACAGGACTTTCAGGATGTTTTCCCCGAAGAGTTACCGGGAGTGCCTCCGGAGAGGCAGGTGGATTTTCGCATCGACTTGGTGCCTGGTGCTGCTCCGATAGCAAAGGTGCCATATCGTTTGGCACCACCTGAGATGCAGGAGTTATCTACGCAGCTTCAGGAGCTGCTAGACCGAGGGTTCATACGTCCGAGCAGTTCCCCGTGGGGAGCACCGATCCTTTTTGTGAAAAAGAACGATGGATCGCACAGGATGTGCATCGATTATAGGGAGCTGAACAAACTAACGGTGAAGAACCGTTATCCGTTGCCAAGGATCGATGATTTGTTTTATCAGCTACAGGGTGTGTCTTGGTTTTCCAAGATTGATCTTCGGTCAGGATACCATCAGATGAGGATTCGGGATGAGGATATACCAAATACGACTTTTAGGACTCGGTATGGGCATTATGAGTTTGTGGTGATGTCGTTTGTGCTCACCAATGCCCCTGCAACGTTCATGGATCTCATGAACAGGGTGTGTAGACCGATGTTGGATTGGTCGGTGATCGTTTTTATTGATGATATTCTGGTTTATTCTATGACCAGGGAGCAGCATGAGCAGCATTTGAGGGAGGTGCTGGAGACCCTGATGGCAGAGGAGCTTTATGCAAAGTTCTCCATGTGTGATTTCTGGCTGCGGGAGGTACAATTTTTGGGGCATATCATCAATCAGGAGGGCATTTCGGTTGATCTAGCCAAGGTTGAGGCTATGATGCGATGGGAAGTACCGAAGAACGCATTAGAGATTTGTAGCTTCTTGGGTTTAGCAGTCTATTATCAGAGATTTATCCAGGATTTCTCCAATATTGTTGTGTCATTGACTCGCTTGACCAAGAAGAATGTGACCTTTCGGTGGGGCACAGATCAACAAAAGACTTTTGAGACCCTGAGATGGAGGTTATGTGAGGCTTTGATCCTAGTACTCCCCGAGGGGTTGGACGATTTCGTGGTGTACTATGATGCATCGATTTCAGGGTTGGGTGGGTACTGATGTAGAGGGGGCACGTGATAGCTTACGCCTCGAGGCAGTTGAAGCCTCATGAAGCGAATTACCCCACTTACAAGCTGGAACTGGGGGCAGTGTTGTTCGCCCTCAAGATTTGGAGGCATTACTTATATGGAGTGAGGTGCACCATCTATACTGATCACAAGGGTTTGAAGTAGTTGATGGATCAGCAGAACCTCAACATGCGACAGAGGAGGTGATTGGATGTACTAAAGGACTATGATTGTGAGATTTTATACCATCCCGGGTAGGCCAACGTGGTCGCCGATGCCTTGAGCCGCAAGGCGGCAAGTTCCTCGATTGGGAACGTTTGTTTGAGGATGACCGTGATCTCTCGATTGTTGGATATGATCAAGGAGGCCCATGTTGAGGGGGTGAAGAAGGAGAACTGGAAGATAGAGCGGATTTGAGGCCAGTATCCTTTGTTCGTTAAGGATAGTCGTGGCCTTTTGACGCAGTGTGTCCAAGTGTGGGTACCGATGTCTGGAGGAGTGAGGAAGAGGATATTAGAGGAGGCACACAAGTCCAAGTTCTCTATTCATCCAGGGGATACAAAAATGTATAGAGACTTGAGACTGAGTTATTGGTGGCCCTACATGAAGCGGGAAATCACCTGGTTTGTGGAGCGGTGCTTGACCTACAGGAAGGTCAAGTCCGAGCATCAACGACCTCATGGAAAGGTTCAACCGCTACCCATTCCCCTGTGGAAATGGGAAGAGATCACTATGGACTTCATCATGAAGTTACCTAGGATGGCGAGGGGTGTGGACGCCATATGGGTGATCGTAGACAGACTGACGAAGAGTGCCCATTTCATTCCGATTTCCGAGAGTATATCCGCGGAGAAGTTGGCGGATATTTATGTACGAGAGGTGGTGGCTAGACACGGGGTGCCAGTGTCGGTAGTCTCTAACAGAGATGTCTGGTTTACATCTAGGTTCTGGAAGAAGTTCCACGAGGAACTGGGTACTCAATTGCATTTTAGTATGGCGTATCACCCCCAGACTGATGGCCGGAGTGAGAGGACGATCCAAACACTAGAGGACATGCTCCGAGCATGCGTGTTGGATTTTGGTGGTAGTTGGGACACGCACCTCCCACTGGTAGAGTTTTCATACAATAACAGTTATCATGGCAGTATTGACCGAGCTTCATTCGAGATGTTATATGTTCAGAGGTGTAGAACCCCGGTATGTTGGGACGAGATTGGACACCGGGTCATAGGGAGCACTGACGTAGTGCTCAAGACTACCAGGCTGATTCAGCAGGTGCGTGACCAGTTGCGGGTCATGCAGAGCTGACAGATAAGTTATGCTGACCGATGGTGATCAGATCTAGAGTTTCAGGTGGGGGATTTCGTGTTGCTGAAGGTGTCGCCCTGGAAAGGGATTATCAAGTTTCGGAAGAGGGGCAACTTGGGGCCTCGGTATATAGGCCCATTTAGGATCACGTCCCAGGTGGGCAAGGTGGCATATCGCTTGGACCTGCCAGAGGAGCTTAGCCAGATTCACAACACCTTCCACGTGTCTCAGCTTCAGAAGTGTGTCACTGACGAGTCCGCAGTCGTTTTGTTGGACGACATTCAGGTGGATGAGGGCTTGAACTACATCGAGAGGTCGGCTGCCATCTTAGATATGAAGATGAAGGGTCTTCGGAACAAGGAGGTGAAGCTGGTAAAGGTGCAATGGCAACACCGAAGAGGCTCTGAATGGACTTGGGAGCCGAAGGAGGAGATGCGGCAGCATTATCCCGATCTATCGTAGCTACGGACTTCGAGGACGAAGTCTAGTTCAAGTGGGGGAGAGTTATAGCACTCCAAATCAAGTACACCTTTGTAACCCTTGAAAATGAATTAATTGGCAAAAATGGTCCCTCTCGTACATTGGGCGTACCTTTAGCGTACTATGGGAGAAGGATCACGAAGGAGCCTTGCGTACGTGGGACGTACATAAGGGTACGCCGGATGTATGGAACAGAGGGCTAAAACCCTAAATCTCGGACTTGATCCCTATTTTAACACCTTTTAGCCTCTTGGACAAAACCCTATGGTCTCTTTACCCTCATTTCGTCCACATATAGCTGATACATTGTGTGAGAGGGTTTTGAGCTTAAGGAGTGGGTTTTTGTGGCCGTTTTAGAGTTCATTCAAGAAGGAGAAGTTGTCAAGGAAGCTTGGAGTGTCATTTGGCTTCAAGAATCTGCATATAGTCGACCTTGAGGAGCTTCTGGTGGTATAAAGCTTGGACCTTTCCATCTTAATCACTAGATCTAGCTAGGGTTTTATAGTTTTGTCCCTTTGGTTGATTTTGGACCTCCTCTTATGAGTTAAGCAACTCCAGGGGATGGAAATGACAGATCTGAGGTCCCTTGGTCCTTTTAAATCATAAAAATGGAGTTTTGGTGGGTGTTTTGACCTCATGCATGGGTTAAAAACGTTAGAAAGGTCTTAATGGGGTGTTGGGAGCAAATGAGGCATGCAAAGGCATAAGGTTGCCAACTTTATGCCCTAGGTCGTCTTAATAAGCTTAGATCTGACTTTTGGACATAAGGGAATCGGGTATTAAGCACTTAATGGAGAAAGTTCTTAAACTGTTAAGTACGCTGGGCGTAACCTAGCGTACGCCGCGCGTAAGCCCCAGAGACGTAGTATGTTGCGTGTACCAGGGTGGTATGCTAAGCGTACGCTCCACAGATGGACTTGGAATTTGTTTTGGGCCTTGAGCTGTTGGGCCTCAATTGGTTATTGGGCCTGGGCGTATTTTGGGATGGTGGGCCACTTCATCTGTTTTGGGCCAGGGATGTTATGATTGGGCCTTATTGGGCCATGAGGTCTATTAATGATTTTTTTTGGACATGGACTTTGGGCCCATTAACAAAGGAAGAATATTTGGGCCTTTATGGAAGAACTTGGGGTTTGGGTTTCCCTTTGATCAAGTGAAGTCCTAACATTGGTTAATATTATTATTCAGTGCAAGTGGTTGCGGACAGTTAGGAGAGCATCTTTCGGATTCTTCGGACAGAGGTGAGTCTTCTCACCATATCAATGGGTCTAAGAGAAAAAGGCCGACCCATTTTATGAGATGTAGATTGTTGATTGAATATGCGATATGATAGTATGACATTTGCATGGATGACCACGTGGGGGTTCCCATGGCAGTTGGTATAAGACTTTGGAGGGTTTCCATGACATCCTAGTATATCTGCTTTGTGACAACCCGAAATTTTCATTCTGAACAAACCATATCAAGCCAATAGAAGTTGGAACAGTTACAGAGAAATTCTAGACTTTGGGTATAAGTTTGAGTATTTCAGGTTTAACACTTAAGGAGATATCAGGAGAGTGGATGCACTAGGGTTTTGTGCAACACTGTTATTCCAATTCTCTAGGATATTAGAGTTCATTCCGGGAATAAAATATTTTCTGCCAAAAATCTCAGGACTATATATAGAAATCTGAGCCATATTCATTCATTAGTTACATTTCCAATTAGAGAAAAGCCATTTTCTCTCTCACGGATCTTTGGGTTTTTATCCCAAATCGTGAGTACCTCTCTCTAGTTGTATTATATAACTTAGATTGTGCTTAATAACATCAAAATCATGACAGGACAACAAGATTTGTGAGCTTACTGCCCAAGAACACCTTGGGGAGTAAACTCCTTTTCAAGAGCCAAATGGTGCCTAGTCCTTCCTTAAGCCATGAAACTAGTTTGGACTTGTACACAAATGAGTTTAGGGACAGAAAACAACCTCAAAACACTAAGATCTGTGAGTTTACCGCCCAAGAACACCTTGGGGAGTAAACTCCTTTTTAAGGGCCAAAGTGTGCCCAATGTCCCTCCAAACCTTGGAAATGAACCTTGAGGCTACCCATGACATGTTTAGACATCCAAAACAAATAGAATCAAGTATTGAAAGTGAGTTCACGGCCAAGGAAGTTCTTGGGCCGTGAACTCCATATTAGGGTGCCAAAATGCCCTAAAGACCTTCATTAAGCCAAGAGACAAACATAGCACCTTACCTTGATGTGTCTAGGACCCAAAACAATAAAAATATCAACACCCATGAGTGTTTACGGCCGCAAAAACATGACCAAATGGTCCATGGGCCGTGAACTCAAGTTAAGGGTGTTTTGATGCCACAAACACTTCCAAAGGCTTAGGCTTGAAATTAGAATGCTTCCTTATGACCTTTAGGACCCTCATAAACATAAATGGCCATGAGTTTACGGTAGTAAACTCATTTGGGCCGTGAACTCCTTAGAACTTCAAAGAAAGTGGGTTTTCTTCATCCTAAATTAGAGCTAATGTCCCTAAATCATTCCCTAGCCTTCAAATTTGCATTACGTTCTTTATATCCCCGCGTAGGTGAGACTACGCTCTACAACTTTCGTTTAGACTTCGTCGGCTAATTTTGACTTTATTTTTATTAGTTATTTTTAGTAGGCCGGGACAGGAAAACTCCGTTATAAAATCATAACTTCTTCATCCGACGTCCGTTTTCGCCTATCTTTTCATCGTTTCACTACAATTAACAAGATCTTCGATTCTCATTTAGATTGTTTCGGCTAAAAACCGTTCGGTCTCAAATCGAGTATTCGGGCTGCATACCGCTAAGTCGAAACTTCGAAAAATCATAACTTCCTCATACGAAGTCAGATTTGGGCGTTCTTTTTATGCACGCTCATGGTTTAACGAACTCTACGACTTTCCTTTAGATCGCTAAGGCTAAATATCACTCTAACGTAAATTCACTTTTTACGTCATTCAGCGTCGTGTTGGTTCTGTCGCGAAACTTCGACAGGTCATAACTTCTTCGTTATAACTCGGATTTTGGCGTTCTTTATATGTACGGAATCCTTGTAACATATACTATAACTTAGTTAAGATTATTCCTTCAAAATAATCTTCCATCAAAAAGTCTTTTTTGACGCTTAACGTCTCTAATTGACTAGCCCGGATCTATGGGCGTTATAATTTTTGATGCTTTTGTGGGTGTTTTTGCAAGAAGAAGGTGACCAAGGCAAGAGGGAGCTGAAGGGGGTGCTATTCTGTGGATTTCAGAGCCTAAGAACTTAATATTGAGGTATATATTCGATCCTTCTTCAGTTTTGGGTGTTAATCCTTGAGAGTTAGGGTTTCTAGCCCATTTAGAGTGTGAATGATGGTGCAATTGGTCCCTTTTTGTGTTAAGGCTAAGGATCTGGATCCAAAGAGGTCCAGAGACCTTAACTCCCTGATCTTTATGGGGAGACATAGGGTAATATGAGCTTAGGGTGACATATTGAGGCCATTTCTTCAAATAGAGCCATTGGATCTTTGCATGGGCATCAAGATCCAGACTTTACGTGTTTATATTGCTTAAGGAGGCTAGATCTATGGGTTATAGGAACGGATCTGACCTCAGGAGGTCATTTGAGCTAGAGCATGGCATGAACTCGCCGAGTCCCAAGAACAGACTCGACGAGTAAGGCTAGGGTTTCCCATAGTTCACTCAGTGAGTAACTTGCCGAGTTGGGGGAATGACTCGGTGAGTCAGAGGGAAATTGAGGACTGGAGTTCAAGGCGGAAATCGCTAAGTTCATAATGGGACTCGGCGAGTTGAGTCGGGGTGGCCTCGCGATTCATGCCAGGTGTAACCCGTCGAGCAGGGGAAAGACTCGACGTGTCATGCGAGACTAGAGGGATAGTGGACACGCGTAGACTCGCCGAGTCACCCAAGTGCACTCGGCGATTCGGGTCAAAGTTTGACTGTTGACTTTGTTGACTTTGAGGGCTTGGTCAACAATGGGGTCTTTGTGTCAAGAGAGGGGTAAAATGGTATTTTACCCTTCTGAGGATGCCAAGAGAGGGTTGAGTCTAGTCTCGAGAGTTATATTTATGAGAGTATTTACTTTATGTGATTAGGCGGAGGCTACACCATATTTCTACCGAGTCAGAGATTTACCGAGACATCTGAGGTGAGTCTTCTCACTATACATTACCTAGCGTGGTAACAGAGTTATGTGATAGTGTATTATATGTTATTTATGTGTTATTGTGATATGTGATATGCATGATTCAGAGTTTCTAGAGTTAGGACTAGTGGGTCCATAGACTTGGGGCTAGAGGGCCCATAGAGAGAGTTGGGACTGGAGGGTCCCACTGAGACACACTGACCAAAGGGTTAGCTGAGTTATAGCCTTGAGTGGCTAATATATGTCAGAGTGGTATTTTGGGGAACTCACTAAGCTTCGTGCTTACAGTGTTTTGTGTTATGTGTTTCAGGTACTAGTGAGGAGCGCGGGAAGGCGCCGACATGATTCGTACACACACACACACACATGGAGTTTTATGTATATCGATCTTGGGAAATGTTTTGTGGAATAAAGATATGATACGATGGGATTTTATTAATAATTGTGAATGAACAATGTGTTTGAAAATGTAAAAAATTGCTTTAACTTTTATGGTGTTACATTTTCCCCAGTGAACCTTTCGATGAACGCATATCACCCGTCCTTGTCCATGCCTATGAAATCAATGTCTGAAAGCCTCTGAGTAATTCCGTCGGTGCAGCGTATAAGGTATTTGGTGAAGATTCCTTGGAAGTGCACATCTACTTGTAAGAATACGTGTTCCATGTTTGAGGTTTCAAGAGCAGAAAACAACAAAGAGTTTATCGATAAAGTGATGAACAGTTGAGGTCAAAAGGGCTCTTTTATAAAGCATATACCAACAGTAAGAAGGAAGCGACTAATTAATGACATGACATTACACAGAAGACACAATCAGCATCCTACGTGGTGTTATTAGAGGGAGATGGACTAAAAATGACCTGCTGACCCCTAAACAAATGAAATAAGGACTTAATCGACCCGACAAAGCGTAATTTGGTCCTTTATAAAGGCAAAAAAATGAGTTAAATGACTAAATGGGTCAACACTAGAAACATAATAGGGCATATATGTCATTTTCTCTTTAATATTCTAGTAGAATATTCAAACATTTTAAAAATTCGATTTGAATATTTACAGTATAATATTGTATTAGAATATTTTAAGTATATTTTGAAAAAAAAAACGATGATATTTTTTATATTTTTGGATAAAATAAATGACGAAAATAATATTTAAAAAAATTTAAAAATTTTCATTTATTTTGCATTTTTAAAATATTTTTTATCCTCAAAACTAATGGTTATGATTATGTCCCCATGTCTCACAAAATATGGTGGTCTCACATGAGCACAACAATGTGTGTGTGTGTGTATATATATATATATATATATATATATATATATATATATATATATATATATATATACTAGTTTATAACCCGTGAGAACCACAGTTATAAAACTAATTAAACTTTCATATCAAAAAATCAAAATTATTAATTAATTATTTTAAATAAATTATTACTTAAGAGATATTTTTTAGTTATATAAAATTATAATTATTGATTTAAAAAAATATGTGAAGTTATATCATCTTATAATATGTATTAATTTTATTTTATTTTTCAATCTAATTTTATTAATTTAATATAAGTAGAGTGAAAAAAAATTAAAATTTGAAATTTAAAATTAAGAATCAATTATTAATTTAATGTAATTAGAGTGAGAAAATTTAAAATTTGAAATGGATAATCAATTATTAATTTAATGTAATTAGAAGTAAATTTAAAATTTAAAATTAATAGGTTAACAAGTGGCATGATAAGTGATATATAACATTAATGAGGTATTCTAATTGTATGACACTTGTCAACATGATGTTAAACTTATTCTTTTATTAGAATAAGGATATATATATATATATATATATATATATATATATATATATATATATATATATGATTTTTTTATAATTAATAAAATATATATATATTTACAAGAATTTTATAAAATTTAGATAAACTAGTTGAACGCTAGTCTGAATATCTTATACGTTTATAAACTATTTTTTAGTTTGTCAAACATAAGCTAGGTTCAAATGTGGATTGACATCTATTGTGCGGATGTGTGAACAATATTATTTTATGAGAATGACAAAGAAAATATGTTGTTTAATAATATAAATACGTTCAATCTTACATAACTATTTTCATTTTCACGCATTTTCACTAATAAAATCGTCTATAAGATTATTATAGAGTTTTTTTTTTTTTTTATTATCATTCACATTCTGTTAGAATGTTGTCATAATATTTATCGAGTCCTATTCTGTAAAAATGAAAATGAGGGAAAAAACGATGTGTAGTAACAAAAATGAATAAGAATTAATGAGAATGCATGAAAATGACGATAGTTGTATAAGATTGAACGTATGTAAATTACTAAACAATATATTCTCTTAGTAATTCTCATACAATAGCATTGTTCACACGTCCGCACAATAGTTGTCTATACATATTATAACCTAGTCCTGTAAAACATAACATACTTAACCTAAATATTAATGATATATATTTATTAATATCTTAATTGCGTGAGTTTAATATGAAGGCTCTAGGTTTAGCTCCAAAACTAAACATTTAAATCCAATAGAAAAAAAAAGTGATAACTCAAGTAAAAAAAAAGTGATAACATCTACCAAAATATTTTTCTTAGTTTTATGACTAATACTTGGAAGGTATATATCCTTTCAAATTTCTATTATATTTTATCTTAGAATCATACAAATATAATTTCGTTAGTATGATAAATAGACAAGACATATTTGTTTTGTTTTATTAAAATATTTTAAACGTTTTGTAGGTTATCAAACGTTTTTCTAGAGCACGGCATGTTGCTACCTTATGTTCTTTTGCAACAGCTTTATATTTATACATTTTATTCAAAATTTTATATTTAGTTATAAATTGATTTAGAATATAATTCAACAATTGTGCATCCATCCATAATTTATGAGTTTAAAATTTTACGGTTTTTGTTATGATTTTTATCTTGTATGTTAGAACACTAATTGTGAGACTCATGTATTATATGAATTATTTTTAAAAAATTAAATATGAAAGTCTAAATAATTGAGAACTTTGAATTTAAAAGAAAATAAAAAAAAATAATAAATTATTAAAATTGAAATGTTTTTTATCTTTTAAATTTAAACAAATAATTTAAATAAATAAACAAAATAAACCAATAAATTTTAATTTAAAATTTTTGAAATTAGATTGTAAGTTTATTAATGAAATTGATATCCATTTATTATTATACTAGATGTAAAACTTGTGTATTATACGAGTTGAAACAAGAAATTAAATTTTGAAATAAGAAACATATTAATTGCAATTTGGTATGATATTTATTATATTTAATAATTTACATATATAAGTATAAGTATTATGTGGCTTTATAATTTTAAAATTTGAAAAAAAACCATAAACTGACATGTGGATATTATTTATTTAAAAAAAAATTACAAAATGACAAGTGTCAAAACTCATTAGAGATTGACATGTGGCAAAATTATATTTATTTATTATAATAGAAGAGAAGATTAATGAAATTGATATCCATTTATTATTATACAAGATATAAAACCAGTGTATTATATGGGTTGAAATAAGAAATCAAATTTTGAAATAAGAAACATATTAATTGCAATATATTTATTACATTTAATAGTTTACATATATAAGCATAAGTATTATGTGGCTTTTTAATTTTAAAAATTGAAAAAAACCATAAATTGACATGTGAATATTATTTATTTAAAAAAAAATCACAAAATGACAAGCGTCAAAACTCATTAGAGATTGACATGTGGCAAAATTATCTTTATTTATTATAGTAGACTAGGTGTGAGACCCATGTATTACATGTTTGAATTTATAAGAAAAATGAGAAATTTTTGAAAAGTTTGAATTTACATATATAAACCATTTTCTAATATGAGAAGTTTGAATTTATAAGAAAATGAGAAATTTTTGAAAAGTTTATTTATTTGAAAAGTTTGAATTTATAAGAAAAATGAGAAATTTTTTGAATTATTAAAATTAATGAGACTTTAATGTATTGGATACATTACATATATAAACAATTTTCTAATAAATACCTTACATATATATTACCTTATATATTAAATGTGGAATTTTAATTTAATAAAATGAAAAATACAATAAAATGACAAGTGGAAAATAGAAATTTTAAAATTTTTAGAAAATGTCATGTGTCCAAATGAAGGAGAAGAGGACATGTGACAAAAAACCTTCATTTATTAGAGTAGATTTATTGCAAGTATTACATTAAAATATTATATGGAATTTAATAGAATAGGAAAACCCATAAAATGACATGTGGAAAAAAAATTAATTCAAAAGTACCATAAATTGATATTTGTCAAACTGAAGGAGAACATGTCATGTGGCAAAAAAGTTCTTTATTTATTATGGAGGATTATAATTCTTGAAATGTCAAAGAATATAAATTTCAGAACAATACTTTTCATTTAATATCCATGAGGCCAAATTTTAGATTAATTAAAACCAAGAGTTCGAAGGTGAATTTGCATAAAAGCAAAGTTTTTGGTATTGGTGTTAATGATTTGGAGGTGAATAGGTTGGCTAGCATCTTAAATTGCGAACCCTTTTACTTCCCGTTCTCGTATTTTGGTCTTCCGTCGGGGCCAATATGAAGCCTGTTATGCACCCGAGTCCGGTGGTGGATAAGTTTAGAGCCAAATTTTCTAAATGGAAAACCAAATCTCTTTCATTTGGAGGTCATCTCACTCTAGTTTACTTGGTGGTTAATAGTCTTCCTTTATATTTATTTTCCTTATTTAGAACCCATCAGAAAAATTATAAATATCCTTGATTGCATTAGGCGGAGGTTTCTTTGGGATGGTGATGATAGTCAAAGGAAGATTCATTGGGTGGCTTGGAAAAACCAAAGAGCAAAAGGGGTCTTGGTGTGGGATATCTTGAGTCCATCAATTTAACTTTCTTTGCCAAATGGTGGTAGAGACTCAAATGTGATCATAATTCATTTTGGGTTTCTTGTATTAAATTGATTCATAATCTTAATATTATAGATGATAAACCGATTGCAAAATGTTCCATTAAGGGTGGTTGACTCATTATCTCTCGGTTTGAGTTCGAGTTGATGGATAAAGGTATTTCTTTTTCTAATTTGTTCAAAAGGGTAGTTAGCATTGGGGATAAAACTATTTTCTCGAAAGATAAGTGGTGCAACGATATTCCTTTGAAATTGCTTTTTCTAAAGTTATACACAGTTGAGGAAAATAAATATTGTCAGGTAATGGATATGTGTGGAAGGAGGTTGATTCGACGCATCAAGGGTGTTGGGGTTAGTCTCGCCAGTTAGAGATGAAGGGAAAATAGGGGGTCTAGAATTTATAATATGATTGAAAATTTTCAGTTCAACAGGGTCAGGATAAATGGCTATGGAGTGGTGATTCGTCGGGGTGTTTTCCATGAAATCTATGAGAAAAGTTATTGATGATATTGGCTTAGTTTCAACATCCGGTTGTAGATGGATTAATTGGATCCCTTTGTTGGTGAACTTTATAGGTTTTGACTTGATGCATTTTTATAATCAAACGTGTGTTAAAAACCAATCCTCCCTAATAATTAAAGAACTTTTTGTCACATGTCACCCTCTCATTGATTTGACCACATGTCATTTTTTGGTTATTTTCAATTAATATTTTTCCACATGGTATTTTGTGGTTTTTTTTTCATTTTATTAAATTCCACATAATATTTAAATGTAATAATAAATACATATCAATTTCATTAATTGACTTCCTTCTAATTTTAAATTTTCTAAATTAAAGTTTCATTAGTTTCCTTTGTTTATTTATCTAAATTATTTGTTTAATTTAAAAAAAAAACAAACAATTTATTTTTAACAATTCAATATTTTTCTATTTTTTTCTTATAAATTCAAACTTCTCAAATGTATAGAATTTCATTTTTTTTCCTTTATAATGAACTCATGTAATACATGGATCTTACACCTAGTGAATTATAAAAGAAAAGTTTTGCAATTTGTTTACACTTGTAATCACATACAAGTAAAAGAGTTTTACTTATCAAGTACAACTTATTAAACATAGGCTATAATTAAATAAGTGTGTCATGTTAAATCTTTATAAAACATTAATTATGTAAATAAATATTCAACACTTAACCATTTAAATAAATCATTCTCATTTTATTCTTGCACATTCTAGAATGAATTTTCGGGATCAAATATGAGCCTATAACCAAACTATGGACGAAAAAGTCTCTGTAAAGCACATTAAATAGATTTGTTGCGATCCTCACTAATGCTTCATCAACGTCGTGAAATAAGAAAAGAATGAAAAATTACACCCGTATTAACTCGCCAAATGAGGATCATAGCTAGCAACTATAGGCGAGACTGTCAACCTCTATAGGTCAATATCAATAAGTTTCACGTTCCTTACGGATTAACGGTTACTGCATAGAGGGCAGGTACTAACTTTTATGTTCTTAGTGGATGAAGTATTTCTCATATAATAATTCCTGCATTTAACAAGTCTAGAATTGTGTGCATATGTTTAAGTCCTAAACTTTAATTGACTAATTAGTTCAAGTCATTTAAAAAAAGGAAATCAGGCTTTAAAACTTAAGTTATTAAGTTTTCTATACTTAGAGTTTTTAAGCTTTATAACGATTTTCTGCCAAAATCTAGGCAGCGTAATAGTTACGTTTTGAATAAATCCAAATTTCAACTAATATGAAATCAACCAATAAATACAGAATTTGAAACACAAATATATGAATAAAGTAGTTATTAATCGAAAACCATAATAAACTCACTTCTACTATATTTCGTTTCAGATGTCGTTAAATAATATGTGTTCACGAAATAGTGTCTTTTTGGCTTAATTTTGCTAAGCATTCTACTATATACATATATAATACACATTTGAGCAAAAATGTCAATATATACATATACATCATTATAACAAGTGTTAAACATCACTAATGTTCCATTTTTATATAAGAACTTTTATGAACATAATTTGTTATTATTTTGTATAAAAACTCCTATAAGATATTTATGGACCTCTTTTTATATAAAACCCATTTTTATATAAAATCATAACCCATTTTTATATAAAAACCATATTTCGACCATTTTTGTGCAATTTTTTTTTATATAAATACATAAAATATATATGTTTAGCAAATATACATGTATTTACATGTTGGATTTCATTTAATTTAGCCAGAAGCATTTTTTTGTCTATTTTTCACATGAAACATAAATAAGCATTCTAGGTTGTCATTATGTGTCTAACATATGTTTTACACAAATTTGTATATTTATAACATATATAGATATATAGAACAAATCATTTTGCATAAAATGACATAAAAGAGACATGTGAACATTTTTATGCTAGTCATTTCACTAACAACTTATCTATTAACATATTATGACATAATGTACACATAACACGGCACATATTTTGCTTATATGATTCCTAACATGTTTATTTGCATTTTAACATAACTACTAAGTATAGGTAACCCAAAATGATCAATACAACATTTCAAGAACTTAGTCGTATAACCATAACATGGAATTAATCCATAATAGCATCAAACTTTCATATTAATAAAATAGGTATGTATCTTCCCCCAATATCAATGAAAACATAAAATGGTGCCATAAAGACTCACCCTTGATGCGTGATCTCGATCTAGGTTCGAAGTTAGTTCATTTTTGTGAAGCTTGGCGTGAGAAACCGCAAAATCAACACTTGAGAAACTCGGGACTATTTTGGCTCTTGAAAACCAACGAGAAGAGGGTGGATTTGTGGCTGATCAGATTCAAAAAGACAAGGAAAAAGAACCAAAAAGATAGCTAATGAGGCTGTCATCGATAGGAAGTGGCGAGGGGCTGCTTCAGCAACTTCTCCATTGCTTCTTCTTATATGTTTTGGCAGGAAATGCAAAGGAGAAGGAGGACAAGAGAGGCAACGATGATCATGGGGTGTTTGGTTAGCTTAATCGACATGAAGGAGAGGAACGAGAGGCTATTGCCTCTTATTGTTTATTAAGAAAATAACACCCCCGATGGAGGTGTTCTTGGCTGTGTACGAAGAAGAAAAAGATAGAGAAATGGAAGTGAGTGTTTGAGCGAGTTTGAGTGGAATGGTTCATGTTTGCAGCAAAATGAGAAAATCCATGGGTTTTTAAAGATCTAGCAAGTAATTAGCTTGCATTATTTATTGTATAAGATAGATTGTTTGGGAAAAAGAGGAGGGTAGTACATGAGGGATGGGAAGAAAGAGTATATGAAGCTATTTGCACGATGGTTGGACTTTTAAAGTCAAATATGACATTTCTTCAAGGGAAATTTGGAACCAAGAGCTAGCTTCAATCATGTATGTACTATGTGAGAGTTTGTGAGGGAAGGGATTGAAAACGTGGGATAAGAAGAAGGAATGAGTGTGTAGGATGACTAGCTGGCCATTTAAGTCTATTAAGCATGTTTTAAAGGTATGACAAGTTGATGTCACACTTATGACATTAAAAATGTCCTAACATAGCTTTCTCTATTCATGTGCCCAATTCCAGACATCTAATAATTTTTCCGAAGGCGGAGAATGATAGTCTCGGGTCGTAACACCCTGTTTCGAGTCGTTTCATCATTCTGGGTCATGACCCGAATATCAAGTATCAAAAAGGCTTCGGGATTTGGGAAATAGAGGTTTAGACCCATTTGGATGTGGGTAATGTAGATTATGTGATCCAATAGTTCGGTTTTTGCTTTGGAGTCAAATGGTAAATGGGAAAAGTGGTGTTTTAGAATTCTCTTATGAATTAAGGATTTTACTTCAATGTATTTTAAGTCAAAAGTAGTTAGATAGGGTTGTAGAGCTCCTCAATACCTTTCCGTGGACATAAAGATTATGGAAAACGGAGTTGGAACGAAGAAGTTATGGCCGTTAGAATTTAGGAAGGTTTTAGGCTTAGTCTAGTATGCTGGGCGTACATGAAGTACGTTGGGCGTATTCGGGCATCCCTGAGTACGCTGGGCGTACTAGGAGTACGATGGGTGTGCACGATTAGTGCATAAACCCTATTTTCATGGTTTGAGCCCTATTTAGGCTCATTAACTTCCCCAAACCCATTACATTCTCAGTCTCCATCTCCCCAACTCCCTCCCTTGAAAACCGTAACCCTAGTTTGAGCCTTTTGAGCAAAAGAAGATGTTCTTGAGTGCTTTGGAGTGTTCTTGGTGCATCTTGGAGAAGAAGGAACTCTTTGGAGAAGTGTTGGTTGCATTGGAGCTTGTAGATCTAGACTTTGTTCACCTTGATCTTTCTTCTTGAGGTATAAAGCTTGAATCTTGATGATGCATTTGTTAGATATAGCTAGTTTTGGGTGGTATGAGCTTTTGGTTACTTTAGTGAATAAAGTTTAGATCTTGAAAGTTTGTGTTGTTATGGATAAAGTTGGAAACTTTATCCATCTAAACATCATATTCATTCAGATCTAAAGGTTTGAGTCTTGGGCTTAGTGGATTAAGTTGGAAAACACTTGAACAAATTATTGAGAAAAGAACTTTGGATCTGATTTAGATCAGAGTTTTTTTTTTTTTTTTTTTTTTTTTTTTTTTTTTTTTTTTTAAAAGCAACCACTCTGGCTCTAATACCAATTATTGAGAGAAGAACTTTGGAAAACACTTGAACAAACGCTAGTACAAGTTGATACTTGCGGGATAAGTTAATCTCAAAGGATCATGACAGCTCAACAATAATAAGTTAGATTTGTTAGATTTGTTAGTTGCGGAAATGTAAAGTGCTGAAATGTAAAGGAAATGTAAATGACAAGTTATATCAAGTAAACACCAAACTGATACGAAAACGGTTTGCATTCAAATACAAGTTAGTAAGTGAGATCAGTTTAAAGTGAAGATCTTCGATGATAATCAGTAAGTAAGATGGAGATATGGGATATGAGAAGTGATAAGAAGTAGAGAAGAGAATTCAGATGTGATTAGAAATTATAGAAGTGGTGTTTAATACAAAGTGACAGCACTCTATTCATAGAGCCTCGAAGACTTACAATAAAGATAAACTATTAATAAACTACCGACTAAAAAGAACATACAATCTCTAGTGGATAAACAGATGCTATCATAGTCAGTATAAAAGCTAAGTCTTCATTGCGGTTCACTTTAGTTCACATCTGGATTGCGGTAGCAGGGGATAGATTGTGGTAGAGACAAGAATTGCGATAGTGAAGAAGCAAATTGTGGTAGACAGAAAGGATTGTGTGTTGGATTAGTGTTTAAGCCCGTAACCATATTTGGTAAGTACTTGACCCGGTTGTGCATGGTCCTTTTGGGTTGCCTTCACCAATGCAACTAGACTGGAGAAATTAAATAGAGAGAGAGGTTATTATGATTTATTAATATGTTATAAGAATAATATATTAAAGGAAAAATCATATTTGTTTAATTAATATTGGTAAATAATTAATTAAGAATTAATTTTGTGATCAAGTGTAATTAATTAAACTAAAGGGGTTGAATTGTAATTATGAGATAGTTGCAAGATAGGGCAATAATTATCCTTATTAAAGGATGGACGAATTCAAGGATAAGGATATCCTCAAAATCGTCCAAGGCCCAAGATATAAGGGTTTTTCAAGGCTTATCTTGTGGTTGCTTGGTGGGCAAGTAACTGGATAAGGATAAGGACTGAAACCCTAATCCCAACCCTATATAAAGACCCCTAAGGCCTTAGAATTTCGTCCACTTGATCCCTAGAGCATCTAAGGATGATTTCTACCTCCTCCCTTCTCTCTTTATAGCCTCTCCAATTGCTTGTGGTGTTTGTGAGCCATTAGAGGCATTATGTAACAACGTAAATTTTCAAAACAATTTTTCATTTTTCAAACAACATAAACCATCATTTAATATTCTGAAATCACATGTGTAACCAATGTCATTGTAACAAAATACATCCCATGATCATAAAACAGTTCCTTCGTCAGTGTGTACAAATCACGCTGGCGCCTTGCCACGGTCCTCGCTAGTACTTGAAACACATAACCAACAACTGTAAGCATAAATGCTTAGTGAGTTCCCCAAAATACTACTTACGCACATACGCCTTTCCAGGCCCTGACCTTCCGGTCCATGTGTCTCAGGGGACTTCCGTCCCGACTCGGTAAACCTTCCGGTCCTACCTTACGGTCCTCATCACAATGCCTTCCGGCCCATAACATATATGCCTTCCGGCCCATAACATAATGCCTTCCGGCCCATATCAAGCATAGCATACATAGCACATATAAACGATTGACTTATCATATACGATGCATACAACTCATAACATATCCGACCTTCCGGTCACACAATAAAACCCTTCCAGGTATAGTATAGTGAGAAAACTTACCTCGTGGAAAGTCTAGAATCTCACGTTCTCACTATCTCCGAATCCCAAACGAAGACTCAACCTCGCCTAATCATAACGAATATCATTTTAATTAATATAGACTTCCACCACTAGACTTTACCCCTTATTAACATTACTCAGAGGGGTAAAAGACCATTTTTACCCTCCCTTGACTCAAAGTCCACAAGTTGACAAAAACCCTAAAAGTCAGCAAAAGTCAACATCTTCAGTACGTGGGGCGTACATCGCCAACTCAATAGCCGGGGTCTCCACCTAATACGATGCGCGTACTGGGAGTTACGCCCAGCGTAATAGTCAGATCTATACACAATTCATTTATGGTCTTAATCGGTTAAGCCACTACTTCAACTTCTAGATCTGGCCTTATTTAAGCATCCTTACTCATAAAGTCGGAACCTTTAAGCCTTGGCATGGCTGTAAAGGCTCTTACACTCCTTATCACCTTTCCATTTCAACTCAAGGATCTAGATCTCATGCATGGCTAATCATTCACGTCCAAGATTACATTTTTATGGATCTACAACTCAAATGGACCAGAAATATGATGGATCTAAGATAATGGAGACCACTTGCTCATAAAGTCTCCACCTTTGGGACCAAAACCCTAGAAAATGGTGCATAAAGCATACCACAAGATCTACAAGTCAAGATCCGAACTTTTTACCTTAGAAAGAAGCTCCAACCTTTGCTAAGCCCGGATCTACACTTGAACACCAGCTTCTAGCCTTCACAATGGACTCTTCTTCTCCTTTGCTACCTTGAAATGACACCACCAAGCTTAGAACACTCACAAAAGGGCTAGGAAAGAAGGAACACTCTCTTAGGGTTTCTTTCTGAGGGATGGTGGCCGAGGTGTCAAGCCATCTCATTCCTTTTATAGCCAACCACCAGAATTAGGGTTTTTGGGTCTGGACCAGTTACGCCCAGCGTACCCGAGGGGGGATGCGTATAAATGAAGCGCGCGAGTACACGCAGCATACTCGCCCAACATAAAAGCCCTAAAATGACAACAATTAAAGATGAAGGGTTAAATAAAAGGGTACCTGGATTTCGGGCTGTTACAATTCTCCCCCATTAGAACCAGACTTCATCCCCGAAGTCTTATACCAAAAATAATTTCGGATACTGCTCCCGTATCTAAGACTCGGACTCCCATGTCAGCTCGGATCCCTTCCGATGCTGCCACTGCACTTGCACCAAGAGTACTTCCTTGTTCCTCAGAACCTTAACCTTTCGATCCCTAATTGCCACCGGTCTCTCAATATAGTTCAGGCCCGCATCCACCTGGATATCCTCTAATGGTACCACTGCCGACTCGTCGGCGATACATTTCCTCAACTGCGACACATGGAAGGTGTCGTGAATCTGTCCCAGCTCCGCAGGTAGATCTAAACGGTAGGCTACCCTGCCTATCCTCACGATTACCCTAAAAGGTACAATATATCGAGGCCCCAATTTGCCCCTCTTCCTGAATCGAATCACTCCTTTACAAGGAGAGACCTTTAAGAGTACAAGGTCACCAACCTGAAACTCGAGCTCGGACCGACGCATGTCTGCATAACTCTTCTGGCGACTCTGAGCGGTCAACAGTCTCTGCCTGACCTGCTGTATCTGCTCTATCGTCTGAAGCACAATCTCCGTACTATCCATTACCCGATGCCCCACCTCTCCCCAGCATATGGGGGTCCGACACCTCCTCCCATACAACAACTCAAAGGGTGGCATACCAATGCTCGAATGATGGCTGTTGTTGTACGAAAACTCTGCCAAGGGTAAATAGGTGTCCCAACTCCCTCCAAAATCCAAAACACACGCTCGGAGCATATCCTCGAGCGTCTGAATCGTCCGCTCACTCTGCCCGTCCGTCTGTGGGTGGTATGCGGTACTGAAATGCAGCCTCGTACCCAACTCCTCATGAAACTTCTTCCAAAATCTGGAAGTAAAACGGACGTCTCGATCTGAAACAATCGACATCAGAACTCCATGCCGCGATACCACCTCCCTCATATACAACTCGGCCAACCTCTCAGCAGAAGAGCTCTCGCTGATAGCAAGAAAATGAGCGCTCTTCGTCAACCTATCCACAATCACCCAAATTGCATCAACTCCTCTCACAGTCCTTGGCAATTTGGTGATAAAGTCCATGGTAATCTGTTCCCACTTCCACTCGGGAATCTCCAGCGGCTACAGCTTACCATGCGGACGCTGGTGCTCGGCCTTAACCTGGCGACAGGTTAGGCACCTCTCGACAAACCATGCAATATCCCTCTTCATACAGGGCCACCAATACTCCTTCTTTAAGTCCAAATACATCTTAGTGGCCCCGGGATGGATCGAGAACTTTGATCGATGTGCCTCCTCCATCAAAATGGTACGCGTCCCGCCCACAAATGGTACCTAAATCCGACCCTAAAATGTCATAAGTCCCTGACCATCAGTAACGAACTCCGAAACCTGCCCAACGACCCGCTCCTGCTTTCGGTTCTCTGGTCTCGCAGCCTCAACCTGGGCCCATCGGATGGTGTCCAATACCGGAGTCATCACCGTCAACCTCATACAAATGTCTCGGATCGGGGCGCTCTCTGACCTACGGCTCAAAGCATCGGCTACAACATTAGCCTTGCCTGAGTGGTACAGGATCTCGCAATCATAATCCTTCACCACATCCAACCATCTCCTCTGGCGCATATTCAGGTTTGGCTGATCCATCAAGTACTTCAGACTCTTGTGGTCCGTGTATATGGTACACCGAACCCCATATAGATAGTGCCGCCAGATCTTGAGGGAAAACACCATAGCCCCCAACTCCAGATCGTGGGTGGGATATCTTGACTCATGAGGCTTCAGCTGCCTCGATGCATACGCTATAACGTGCCCCCTCTGCATAAGCACTGCCCCTAACCCAGATATAGATGCATCACAATATACCACAAAATCCTCCATCCCTTCCGAGAGTGCGAGCACTGGGGTCTCGCACTATTTCTGACGAAGGGTCTCAAATGAAGACTGCTGCTCCGGACCCCAGGAATATGCAACACCCTTCTGGGTCATCTTGGTAAATGGCACGACGATCTTGGAGAAATCGCTAATAAACCTCCGATAATAGCCGGCCAATCCCAGAAAGCTCCTGATCTCAGTGGGTGATCTCGGTACCTCCCATCTCATCACTGCCTCAATCTTGGCCGGATCAACCAATATCCCTTTCTGGTTAACAAGGTGTCCTATGAACTGGACCTCTCGTAACCAGAACTCACACTTGGAGAATTTGGAATACAGCCTCTCCGATCTCAGAACTCCAAGGATCTCCCTCAAATGCTCCTCATGCTGCTCTCTAGACCTCAGATTTACCAAAATATCATAAATGAATACGATCACCGACCGATCCAGCATCAGCCTGCACACCCTGTTCATGAGATCCATGAACGCGGCTGGGGCATTGGTGAGCCCAAAAGGCATCACCACAAACTCGTAATGTCCATAACGAGTTCTGAATGCAGTCTTCTGGATATCTTCATCCCGAACCCTCATCTGATGATAACCCGACCTCAAGTCTATCTTGGAGAACCAAGATGCCCCCTGCAACTGATCGAACAGATCATCGATCCTAGGCAATGGATACCTGTTCTTGAACGTCAACTTGTTCAACTCCCGGTAATCGATACACATCCGGTGTGAACCATCTTTCTTCTTTACAAAAAGGATCGGTGCTCCCCAAGGCGAGCTACTCGGTCGAATAAACCCCTTCCCCAACAGCTCCTGAAGCTGTGAGGATAACTCCTGCATCTCCGGCGGCGCGAGGCGATAAGGCGCCTTGGCGATAGGTGCTGCTCCCGGAATCAAGTCAATACGGAAATCCACTTGTCTTTCCGGAGGCACGCCCGGCAGTTCCTCGGGAAAAACATCCGGGAACTCGCGCACTACCGGAACCTCGTCAACTGAACTTGGCCTCCCAGTGGCCACTCATGCGTCCATCACATAGGCTATGAATCCATTGCAGCCCTGCTGCAAACTCTGCCTCGCCTTGGCAGCCGAACAGAACGCTGACCCACACAAGGTCCCCTCACCATACATAGTAAGCACTCCCCCACTAGGGTCTCACATAGTCACCAGCTGTCTCTCGCAGTCAATGACCACTCCAAACTTACTCAACCAGTCCATGCCCACGATGACACAGACATCTCCCTTAGCGATAGGAACTAGGTCTATAGGAAAATTGACACCAAAAATCTCGAGCACACATCCTCGAATCACATCGGTGGCATATACCACTTTCTCATCAGCTATGGAAACCCTCAGAGGTCGACTCATCACCTCTCGCTCAATACCAAGGTGCCGACTAAAAGCCAGAGATACAAAAGACCGACTCGCACCCGAGTCAAATAATACCAAGGCAGGTACAGAATTCACAAGAAAAGTACCTACGCACATCATAAAATAAGCACAACATCTCAGCATAAAAATAAATACACGAAAGAATACATACCAGCCACGACATCTGGCGCCGCACGAACCTCCTCCGCAGTCAACTGAAAAGCTCTCCCACGAGCCTTCGGAGCCTCAGCTTTCACCGGCCGAGTCTCGGTAGCCCTAGCGGTAGGCGCAGATCCCTGGTGAAGCTGAGGACACTTGGCCTTCTGATGGCCGGTCTGGTTGCAATGGAAGTAAACCATAAATCCCTTGGGGCAATCCCTAGCGATGTGACCCTCCTTGCCACACTTGTAGCAAGCACCTGATCGACAGGTCCCCTCATGACCCTTGCCGCACTTTCCGCAAGTGCGGCCCTTCTGACCTCCCGTCCTCGAATCGGTGGACTTGGTCCGCTTGGCTGCCGGTTGGGACTGAGCCGGTCGTCGATCCATCCGCTGAGACTCGGCCTCCTCCCTGGCCTGAGTCTCCAGCTCGATCTCCCTCTTCCGGGCATTTGCCTGGAGCTCAGCAAAGGTCCGGTATGACGAGTTCGATACGAACTCCCGAATGTCCCTCCTCAATACACCCAAATATCGACTCATCCGAGCCTGCTCAGGGCAGAACATCGCCCTCTCATGAAACTTCCGGGTGATCACAGTAACTGAATCATTACCATGCTTGAGGGTCAAGAACTCCTGAACCAACCAGTCCCTCTCCACCGGGGGAACATACTCGTCTCTGAACATAGTAGTAAATCTCTCCCAAGTCATGACTGAAATCTCCGCAAGAGTGAAGTTCGACATCACGAACTTCCACCAATCCTTTGCTCCCCGGCGGAGCTGGTTCAAAGCGAACCGTACCCTCAGATGCTCCGAACATGAACATGTGTAGAAGCATCCCTCAATGTCAGCAATCCATCTCATCGCAGCGATCAGATCCTGCGTCCCATCAAACTCGGGTGGCTTCGTGTTGCTGAACTCCCGGAATAGCAACAAGTCACCTCCCTATGGTCTGGAAACAGCCACAGCTGCGGTAGCTGCAGCGGCTGCGGCCTCAGTCACCGCGGCGTACCGCTCATCAAAAGTCTCCAACAACATGGTCTTGATAGACCCAAACATCTCCGAAATCTCGGCCTGGATTGCCGCAGCCACCTCATCGTGGATCATCTGACGAATCTCCTCGTCACTCACACCGCTCGTCTCAGGTCTGTGGCGTGTCCCAACCATGATGCCTCTGAAATACAACATAAAAATATCAGAGACCCAATCAAGCATACTCGCACTCGATAACGCAACCCTACTCGACCTCTGATACCCAAAGGATTCTTACTTGGACTGCCCACTGATCCGGTGTCTTCAGTAGCACGGGCCCTATACTACTGACTACATCGCATCAACGTTCACCCCAAGTCCTCCTCCTTGGACCCCGGATCACGAGTACTCTATCCTCGCTATGCACTGATTACCTACTCGCTCTCAAAGCATCTCATAGCAGCAGATTTCCCCTAGACTAAGGCATCACAAATCAGGCCACTCTAGTCCTAATATGAATACCTAGTCTACTCTAGCATGCATAACATATCGCAACATATCTTATAACACATATTGTAAGGGTATTTCGGGGATTTTACCATTCGGGCGCTGGCTGACTGTACACACTGCTTCTCCTTTGGTTATTACAAAATCTCTGATAAAATTTTTATGCCTTTATTAATTGAAAAATTCCTCAAATCCTCGGTTTGAGTTCAGTTATGCCCGAAGGTGCATCCGAATCCCTCAAACCAAGGCTCTGATACCAACTTGTAACAACGTAAATTTTCAAAACAATTTTTCATTTTTCAAACAACATAAACCATCATTTAATATTCTGAAATCACATGTGTAACCAATGTCATTGTAACAAAATACATCCCATGATCATAAAACAGTTCCTTCGTCAGTGTGTACAAATCACGCTGGCGCCTTGCCACGGTCCTCGCTAGTACTTGAAACACATAACCAACAACTGTAAGCATAAATGCTTAGTGAGTTCCCCAAAATACTACTTACGCACATACGCCTTTCCAGGCCCTGACCTTCCGGTCCATGTGTCTCAGGGGACTTCCGTCCCGACTCGGTAAACCTTCCGGTCCTACCTTACGGTCCTCATCACAATGCCTTCCGGCCCATAACATATATGCCTTCCGGCCCATAACATAATGCCTTCCGGCCCATATAAAGCATAGCATACATAGCACATATAAACGATTGACTTATCATATACGATGCATACAACTCATAACATATCCGACCTTCCGGTCACACAATAAAACCCTTCCAGGTATAGTATAGTGAGAAAACTTACCTCGTGGAAAGTCTAGAATCTCACGTTCTCACTATCTCCGAATCCCAAACGAAGACTCAACCTCGCCTAATCATAACGAATATCATTTTAATTAATATAGACTTCCACCACTAGACTTTACCCCTTATTAACATTACTCAGAGGGGTAAAAGACCATTTTACCCTCCCTTGACTCAAAGTCCACAAGTTGACCAAAACCCTAAAAGTCAGCAAAAGTCAACATCTTCAGTACGCGGGCGTACAGACTGATGTACGCGGGGCGTACATCGCCAACTCAATAGTCGGGGTCTCCACCCAGTACGCTGCGCGACTGGGAGTTACGCCCAACGTAATAGTCAGATCTATACACACTTCATTTCTGGTCTTAATCGGTTAAGCCACTACTTCAACTTCTAGATCCGGCCTTATTTAAGCATCCTTACTCATAAAGTCGGAACCTTTAAGCCTTGGCATGGCTGTAAAGGCTCTTACACTCCTTAACACCTTTCCATTTCAACTCAAGGATCTAGATCTCATGCATGGCTAATCATTCACGTCCAAGATTACATTTTTATGGATCTACAACTCAAATGGACCAGAAATATGATGGATCTAAGCTAATGGATACCACTTGCTCATAAAGTCTCCACCTTTGGAACCAAAACCCTAGAAAATGGTCCATAAAGCATACCACAAGATCTACAAGTCAAGATCCGAACTTTTTACCTTAGAAAGAAGCTCCAACCTTTGCTAAGCCCGGATCTACACTTGAACACCAGCTTCTAGCCTTCACAATGGACTCTTCTTCTCCTTTGCTACCTTGAAATGACACCACCAAGCTTAGAACCCTCACAAAAGGGCTAGGAATGAAGGAACACTCTCTTAGCGTTTCTTTCTGAGGGATGGTGGCTGAGGAGTCAAGCTATCTTATTCCTTTTATAGCCAACCACCAGAATTAGGGTTTTTGGGTCTGGACGAGTTATGCCCAGCGTACCCGAGGGGGGATGCGTATAAATGAAGTGCGCGAGTACGCGCAACGTACTCCTTGTACGCCCAGCGTAGTCGCCCAACATAAAAGCCCTAAAATGACAACAATTAAAGATGAAGGGTTAAATAAAAGGGTACCTGGATTTCGGGCTGTTACACATTACACTTGTGGTGCTTGCTTTCAAGACTTAGGGTTTGAAGATTTAAGTTGTTATTGCAATATAACAACAAGAGGTATGTAATCTAACCTTGTATATTAATTTCAAAAATAGCATTGTACTTTAGGGTTTTATTCTTGTGTTCATAATGTTGTGTATCTAATAGCAAAACATAGATCCAAATCTAGGGTTGCATGCACACATAGGATTGTTTGTATAAAACCCATCAGTGGTATCAGAGCCTTTGGTTAAATTTGTTTTCAATTAGCATTACACAATTGTATGAACTTGACAAATTAGGGTTTATAGCCAATAAACCCTAGGAGGCACAAAATTTCGAGATTAGGGTTTCCTAACCCTAATTTGCGAAAATTATAGGAAGGTTTTTTGAATCCTTTCCTTTAATCCAAGATTTCGAGATCTAGGGTTTGCAAACCCTAAGATTTCGAGATTTGCCTCCTTCCCCAAGATAAGATCCTAAATTTTAGGGATTTGGATAATCCCATATCTTGTAATTATCTTTAATAGTTAAATATGGTAATTAAAGATCTTGAATTATCCCATCCCTATTTTCGAAATTTAGAGAGGGATTTAAGGGATTAGGATAACTTAAATGTTTAAATGCTAATTATCCTTATGATTTAGATAATCCCTTATGATTTGATAATTTAAATTAATAGTTTAATTTAAGATCATTATTAAATCAAGAGTTTTAATATTTAAAATTTTAATTTAAATGGTATTAAATTTTGAAAATTTTAAATTGAAGATTAAAACCCTAGTATTTTGAAATGTTTAAAATACACCCTATACTATTATATTATTACAAGCTTAATAAATATATATGTATAATTAAAATGCTAGTCTTACCGTTAATAGGTCTCATTCACGAAGCCGGTCTATAAGGTGGATATAAGGTTGCTGCCTATAAAATGGCGCTTAATGGGTGTACACTTACACCCACCGCTTGCTTGACTGGTGGAGGGTCGTTAGCCGATTGGGTAGGATAGGGAAACCTCATCTCCTCATTAAAAGTATAATATAAGAAGACAAAGTAACTACATGTTTTTCAAAATTCCCAATCCTAGTTACTTTAGGAAAAGTGAATTGATGAAATCCCATGAAATTACACTTTGCACCCTTGCTAAGAAGTTAGTGGAGCGTGCGTGGTTTACCGGCACACTAATTGGTTCTAAGAAAAGGTGGTAAAGGGTGATTCATTGTTTATCATAGTTCGGTGGAGAGTGTGTGGTTTACCGGCACATCGACTAGGTGATTGTTACAATGAAGGCACCATGTAGATTTGCATGGTTATTCACACCCACTTTGTGATCCTCGGTATCCCAGTCGCAAACGAGAGGGGCATATCGATATTTAAACATGCCATTGAAAAGTTCAATGAATCTCATCGAAACCTAGGAATTCTCAATACATTTAGAACTTAATGTTATGTTTTTCATGGTGGAGAATTAGTGAATCGTCATTCACTTACCTTCAAATTGTTTGCATGTTGGATTACGGAATCTCTTTTCTAATATGTAAATATTGTTGTTGGATCCTAGCCCTAATTTTCTTATTGGGTGATAATTAAGGATTCAAATTCTAATCTATCTTTGTCCTTTCTATTTGTAGATGTCGAACGCAAACAACGTTGCTGCTTCATTCACATTGATGAGCCTTTGCCAAAAGGTGACTTTCGATGGAACGAACTTTAGCGAATGGATAAGATACATTCGCACAATTGCTCGCTACGAGGACAAGGAGTATGTCCTTGATGAGAAGCTCGAGAAGATCAATCCAGAAATCGCTACTCCGGTTGAAATGACTGCTTTTGAGACTGATGAGTGTGATGCGACGAAGGTTCATTGCATCATGATAGCCACGATGAACTCCGAATTCCAAAATTCCTATGAGGACATGTATCTGTACAAAATGCACCAAGACTTATTGGAAAGATTCCATCAAAACGTGAGGCAGGAATGTTATGAGATCTTCACTAACATGATCTCCGCTAAGATGGGTCATGGAGAATCTCTAACCGTGCACCTGCAAAAGATGCAAAGGTATGTCGATCGTCTTCGCAAGTTGAATGTCGAATTTGGGGAAGATTTGGTTATCGACATGGTGCTTCATTCCTTACCTCCGTGTTACAACCAATTTAGGATGACCTACCACATGAACAAGGAAGAGGTCACCATAAGCAAACTCCAAGGTCTCCTAAGGGTTGCTGAGAGCAACCTCAAGGACAAGTCTGTTGCACCAACTCCCAATCCACCCGCTGCTCCTGTTTTGGCCATTGGGAAAGGAAGAGGAAAGAAGAGGAAGGCTTCGTCTAAGAACCATCTCAAGGTTAAGTCCCAAGATGGTGCCTCTTCTAGTGGGACCAAAGTTGATCATGCTAAACCCTATCCTAACCCAAAGGAGGTAGAGTGCCATCATTGCCACAAAATAGGGCATTGGAAGAGAAGCTGCCCAGAATACCTGCAAGCTATCAAGGAAGGAAAGATCAAGCCGTCTTTCGCAGGTATATACACAATTAAATCTAACGATTCATCTCATGCTATTTCTTGGGTACTAGATATCGGGTGTGGTTACCACATTTGTTCTGAATTGCAGGGACTAAGAAGAAATAGGGATGTGGAGCATGGAAGAGTAAATATAATCATGGGGAACAGAAGATCGTCACCTGTGACCAAGATTGAAGTGTATTCTCTAGTGCTTAGGAATGGTTTATGTTTAGATTTGAACAATTGTTGCTATTCGCCAGAAATGGCAAGAAACATCATTTCATTTCATGGTTTGTTTAGACAAGGATTTAGATTTTCTTTTAATAATGAGAATGGTTCTATTTATGCTTATCTAAATGGTGTTTTATATTTTGAAGCAATACCATGTAATGGAATTTATGAAACTTTTATGATTGTAGATAACCTAGGAAATGTTGTTTTATGCATGGATTCTTCCAATAGTATGGATAAATCATCCTTGTGGCATTGTCGTCTTGGACATGTCAACAAGAAGCGCATAGCCCAACTCCAAAAGGATGGAGTGATGGAGTCATTCGACCTTAGGGAAGATGACACATGCGAGTCTTGTTTGCTTGGAAAGATGACCAAGTCACCCTTCACTAGCACATGTGAAAGGGGTGAGGGTCTACTAGACCTCATACATACCAATGTATGTGGACCATTTAGATCAACCACAAAGGATGGGAACCGCTTCTATGTGACTATTACCGATGACTATAGTAGATATGGGTATATCTATTTAATCAAGCAAAAGTCAGAAACGTTTGAAAAGTTCAAAGAGTTCAAGAATGAAGTGGAGAATCAATTGGTCAGGAAAATCAAGATGCTTCGATCCGATCGAGGAGGAGAGTACCTAAGTCTTGAATTCCACGACTATCTCTAGGAGTGTGGAATAGTTTCACAATTGACGCCACCTAGGACACCGCAGTTGAATGGTGTGGCAGAAAGGCGTAATAGAACCTTGTTAGACATGGTCCGCTCTATGATGAGTTATGCTTCACTATCTATCTCATTCTGGGGGTATGCCTTAGAGACTGCCGCCCATATCCTTCACCGAGTCCCTACTAAGAAGGTTGTCAAAACCCCTCACGAAATGTGGACAGGGAAAGCTCCCTCGTTAGCACATATCAAGGTTTGGGGTTGTGAGGATTTCATAAGACGAGATACTCACGACAAGCTCGAACCTCGTAGTGAGCGATGTATTTTCATCGGCTACCCGCAGAAATCCTTTGGATATCTCTTATATAGACCGAAGGACAATGTTGTCTTCGTTGCGAGGAGAGGAGTTTTCCGAGAGCGAGAACTCATAAGCCAAGGAAACAGTGGGAGGCAAATCGAGCTTGAAGAGATTCAAGAGTTGATTGATGAAGGAACCTCTACCGCTGGCACTCAACCTGAGGAGGAAACTCTGGTTGAACCGATTGACGTGTCATTACCTCTTAGACGTTCCGAAAGAGTTAGAGTTCAACCCTAGTTGTATGGTTTTCATATTACTACCGAAGGGGACACGTATATTAGTGATAGTACACTAATAAATTTAGATGAACCTAATAGCTATAAGGAAGCCATGGCAGGCCCGGAGTCTGCAAAATGGAAAGAGGCAATGGACAGCGAGATCCAATCCATGTATGACAACCAAGTTTGGAATTTGGTTGATAATAAGCCCAGACGTAAGACCGTTGGGTGCAAATGGATCTTCAAGAAGAAGACCGGCGTGGATGGAAACGTACACACGTATAAGGCGCGATTGGTTGCGAAGGGCTTTACTCAAACTCCCGGAGTTGACTATGATGAGACCTTCTCACCAGTTGCAAAGATAAAATCTATTAGAGTGATGATTGCTATTGCCGCATTTCATGATTATGAGATTTGGCAAATGGATGTCAAGACCGCTTTCCTTAATGGGAAGTTGGCTGAGGATGTTTACATGGCTCAACCAGAGGGTTTTGTTGATCCGAAAAATCCGAATAGAGTGTGTAAGCTTGAGAAGTCCATTTATGGACTTAAGCAAGCATCTCGCAGATGGAATCTTTGCTTCGATGAGAAAGTCAACGAGTTTGGATTTGTACGAAGCGAAGATGAATCATGTGTATATGTCAAAGCCAGTGGGAGTATAGTAAGCTTCCTCGTTCTGTATGTCGACGACATACTACTCATAGGAAACGACTTTCCGACTCTGCAGGAGGTTAAGTCCTAGCTCGGGAAGTGCTTCGCTATGAAGGACCTCGGAGAGGCTTCCTACATTCTGGGAATAAGGATAGTGAGAGAAAGAAGTAAGAGACTAATAGGACTTAGTCAGAACACTTACTTAGATAAAGTACTAAAACGTTTTATTATGGAAAACTCGAAGAAGGGAGAATTACCGATACAAAGTAATGCCAAGTTGAGTAAGACTCAAAGTCCGAGTATCGAAGCTGAGATAGCAGAAATGAGCCGAGTTCCATACGCTTCTGCAGTTGGCTCAATCATGTATGCTATGACTTGTACTCGCCCTGATGTAGCCTCTGCTTTGAGCATGTTCAGTAGATATCAAGGGAACCCTGGCAGATCCCATTGGATTGCGGTCAAGAATATCCTTAAGTACCTTCGGAGGACGAAGGAATGGTTTTTAGTCCTCGGAGGGAGTGATTACTTGAAGGTGCAAGGGTATAGTGACACTAGTTTTCAGACCGACAGGGACAACTACCGTTCGCAGTCGGGTTGGGTCTTTACCCTGAATAGAGGAGCAGTTACTTGGAAAAGTTCCAAGCAGGAAACCGTAGCTGATTCAACGTGCGAATCAAAGTACATTGCAGCGAGCGAAGCGTCGAAAGAGGCAATATGGTTGAAGAACTTCATCGGTGATCTTGGAGTTGTACCTACCATAAAGGAGCCCATGGAGATTTTCTGTGATAATGAAGGAGCGGTTGCCTTGACAAAGGAACCGAGGGATCATGGTAGATCTCTTCATATCGACAGGAAATATCACTTTATTAGACATCGAGTAGAAGAAGGACACCTCGTGGTTAAGAGGATATCATCAGAAGATAACCCAGCCGATCCGCTTACGAAGGGACTGAGCAGGGTTAAGCACTTGCAGCATGCTAGGAGTATTGGGCTGAAGGATGATATTAGTTTAGATTAGATAGTATTAGAAACGTGTAATAGATAAATTTAATTAACATTTGATGATTAAATAAAGGAGTATTATTTATGAGTATTGTTACTGTATTATGTTAATTGTTTAGCTATTGTTTCACTTTGCATGTTTTGACTTCCAGAATAATTGAGTTTATTAAGAATAATCGAATTATTCAAACTGTCCACAATCATTCATATGTTGGAAGTAGATATGAAAGAAGATTGTCATGAATTGGTATGTAGATTGTCTAAATGGTATTAGACATAGCAAAGGTTTGATGCAACGTTCATGAGTGCTTATGAACTAGTTTTGAGCATTGGAACAAACCCGCGCTTGCTGGGATCACCTTATGGAATGTGATAAAAAGGGTGATCCCAAGACGATAATATCATATGGTCTTAAAACCTAGATATATGGTTTGTTATTTGTTAATTGGTTGTACATTGATAATGCGAAACCACATCAGTTTCTTGATGTTATAAAAAGCATTGTTGTGTATAGTTGATTAATGAATAAGTAAATGCATATAAGTCGAAGTTTATCTGTTACTTTTATTCTAAGAGGGTAAAAGCGATATCTCGGCCGCTCGATGATTTGATTTGACTTATGTGCCAGGCCCAGTCAGAACTAAATTGATGTGTTCGATTAAGTTCTATGTTGAATAAATCTGAGATCGAGAAACCAATTGCTGGACAAAAGATTCCATAGAATTGTCCGCATAATATCTAAACAGAGGACTATACGATCCCTTATCTAAAGGACAGGTTACTGATAAGATCAGAGTTTGACAACGTCTTTGAGAGCTACGATTGCTAATCGAGTTGCACGTTACATTTGTGGTTACTAGACTTATCCAAGTGGGAGACTGTTGGATTAGTGTCTAAGCCCGTAACCATATTTGGTAAGTACTTGACCCGGTTGTGCATGGTCCTTTTGGGTTGCCTTCACCAAAGCAACTTGACTGGAGAAATTAAATAGAGAGAGAGGTTATTATGATTTATGAATATGTTATAAGAATAATATATTAAAGGAAAAATCATATTTGTTTAATTAATATTGGTCAATAATTAATTAAGAATTAATTTTGTGATCAAGTGTAATTAATTAAACTAAAGGGGCTGAATTGTAATTATGAGATAGTTGCAAGATAGGGCAATAATTATCCTTATTAAAGGATGGACGAATTCAAGGATAAGGATATCCTCAAAATCGTCCAAGGCCCAAGAGATAAGGGTTTTTCAAGGCTTATCTTGTGGTTGCTTGGTGGGCAAGTAACTGGATAAGGATAAGGACTGAAACCCTAATCCCAACCCTATATAAAGACCCCTAAGGCCTTAGAATTTCGTCCACTTGATCCCTAGAGCATCTAAGGATGATTTCTACCTCCTCCCTTCTCTCTCTATAGCCTCTCCAATTGCTTGTGGTGTTTGTGAGCCATTAGAGGCATTACACTTGTGGTGTTTGCTTTCAAGACTTAGGGTTTAAAGATTTAAGTTGTTATTGCAATATAACAACAAGAGGTATGTAACCTAACCTTGTATATTAATTTCGAAAATAGCATTGTACTTTAGGGTTTTATTCTTGTGTTCATAATGTTGTGTATCTAATAGCAAAACATAAATCCAAATCTAGGGTTGCATGCACACATAGGATTGTTTGTATAAAACCCATCATTGTGGATGACTAAGTTTAAGAGGGTCACTTTTTGCTTTAACAGATAGTACTCTGATAACTATTTTCACAATGACATGCTTCTAAATGGTTGATAAGAACAAATGGTGTTTTTATGTTGAATTTAAAATGAATTTTTTACCTTATGATTTTTAGGTTAATACAAATAGGTATCAGAGCCTTGGTTTGAGGGATTTGGTCACACTCTCGGGTGTAACTAAACTCAAACCGAGGAGTTTTTAATCTTTTAAAAGAAAATAAATTTCTTAAAAGACTCTTTTAAAGAAAAAGGGGGTGTGGTGTGTGCAATCAACCGAGCTCAAGTAAGTGATTCCCAGTATACCCATAAATGTTGATATGTTATATGATATGAATGTTTGCATGCTAGGATAAGGCTAGGGATACTTTCAGGAACTGCATGATAGATTGGCCTGATATGTGATGTCGTGTAGCCTAGGAAGCATTGGATGTTATGCTAGATTGGGAATACGTAATGGTAACATTAATTGTTATGTGTATGCTTTAAAAATTGTATACGGTTAGGATCATATATCCCTAGAATGACTGATTTGGCCTTATCTCCTATTCCTTGTCTGGTTGTGGTTCTAGGGTAGAGTCTTTCATTCGATAATGTATTTGATCCTATATTGTGTATAATTTTCATGCATAAGGCAACCGACAATGATAGTGGAAGTTCCTAATATGGGTTTTAGTAAGTGAGCTTGGGATGTTCTAGTTTATTATGTGGATTGGAGTGTTACTACACGAATGCTACTTGCTTTGTGCTTTGTGGAACCCTTAGTGATGTGAGTTAACTACTAAGTGAATGTGTTAAGTCACATGCTGCAAGGGTTAAATAATCTCAGAGTGATGGATTTGACCCTATTGTCCAACTATTTTCTGAGTCCAACCATTGTAGGTTTGAGTCATTTACTCAAAGGATTATCTAAGATTTGTTGCATGTGATTGTATTCAAGAAGTAGTTAACTAGCATTATCGGGAGTTCTTTAGCAGTTGATGGCAAGGTGTGGTCGGAACCTAGGAGAGCCTAGGAATTGATTTAGTGGGTTTGGTTACGTTATTTAGTCGGTGCTTGGATTACCAATGTGAGAAGGTGACTTAGAGGATTTGGGATAACTCTTGAGGAAAGTAAGGATATGTGAGGAAGGTAGTATTGCGCCAATACTACTGAAAGCACATGATCCATACTTGAATCAAGGTGAGCAACAGAGGATCTAGGAAGCCTGATGGATGGAGATTCTTTGATTATGTTCATATTATTTTATGGTTGCTTTGGAGTATGGTCGTCAAAACTCATGGCGAAGGATATGGTTCAGACTCAGGTGTTGGCACTGAGCCGATTGATGAGCAGATGTGGGAGTTCATCTCGTCGGAGATCACCCGCGGTATGTTGTAGCAGACTCCTGTGATCTTTGGTACGATCAAGGAGGGGATCATGGAGATTATGCAGGAGTGTCTGGACGCATACCGTTCTGGGATTATGGAGTTGCTGGATGAGAAACTCAAGGCTTTTCGGGCTGAGACCGTGGCAGGATAGTTGGAAGCGCGAACTCTCTTATTTCGGGAGTTTAAGGTTTATGGAGCTCCACAGTTCTTTGGGGATAAGGACCCCATTGCTAGCCGTTGATGGAATGTTGTTAAAACCGTTGTCGCGCATGATTTAAACAAATAAAAATAAATAGAAATCTGTTCTATTTCACTAATAGGTAGTACAGGTAAGCAGGGTCGGATCCTCAGAGCCTAAAGTGTATGCCTCTTTACGTAAGGCACGAACTAATTATTGACATATATATAAAACGTAAGGGGGGGGACTTTATTTCTGAAAATTAAAATTAACTGGTATTGAAGTTCATTAACACGATAATTAACCGTGTACTTGTTTAAACTGGTATTGAAGTTCATTAACAAGCTCTAAAGACCTCTATTACAAAAATCATTTAATCAAAATACTCTCTTTGAATTAAATCTAACTTTTTACTAATTTAACCAAACAAGCTCTTGATTAACAAAGAAAAGTAGCATTAAACACAGTGTAATTTCCCAGTAAAGTCCAATACCTCTCATAAGCTCGGAGGTGTAAAATCTTGTTTGATCAATTCATATTAGAGTTAATCCTAAACACAGAATTAATCCAATACTTGTTACTTTTTACTGATTACTCTAAACAGTTTCGGATCTAAACAACTAGATAATAAGAATGATTTACAAACAATTAAAGTGGCCAACAGAAATCAAAATCAAAATCAAACATTCGATTAAACATAGAAATGACCAAACTAAATAGTAATCATAGTCAAACATCGTGTCTAATGATTAATCACATGAAAAGGTTGCGTCTTGCGAAACTGAAGTATGAGTTTTTAGCCTGATATGGCTAAAAACGAATTACAAATAGTAGAAATGGAATCTAAGCGATAAATCTTGCTAAACAATGAAAAGAAATCGAATCGTATCCCCTAGATCTGCGTTTTTAACTTGAAAGTCTATGAAAAATGCCTTGGAATCGTCAGGAATCGCCAATTAGGGTTACTGGAAAAGTATGCGGGTCTATTTATACGTCTAGCAGTAAAAACGTAATGCATGCGATCACATGTACGAAAGTTACGATCGCATGTTTTTGGGAAAAAGCGTCTAGGGCCTTTTAAATGAAGTATGTCGCCATTTTGAGGCATTTTAGCCCACTTGAGATTGCATGGAGTGTATTTGCGTTCGCATAAACAGTCTTTTCTCTTCCATTTGAATTTTTGGCATGAAAAATCTCTGAAGTCAAGCTGCGAGCCAAACATGCGATCGCATGTTCAAAGTTGCGATCGCAAGGATAAGACATGCGATTGCATGTATTCATTTGTGTATCTTTTTGATTGTCGCTCCTCCTTCTAAGTTGTTCTCAATCATTCCTTGGAATCCTTCCTTAGTTTAGACTCTAGTTAAGAGCCAAAGCATCCACTAACGCATCCCGAACTAGCGTAATCATCCATGTGCTCCAAATTGCCCTGAAATTCATAACAAACATGAGAAGTACGAGCATTCTACAAAATAATAACGAAGCACACAATACATAAGAATAATCAGGAGTTAGTTTACTTTTTTTAATGAAATATCGAGGAAATTGTGCTAAAAGATGCATGTAAAATGCATCAAACAAAGAAATCACCTAGACACACTAACAACTAAAAAGGGAAGCCTAACAAGCAAGAATAACAGAAAATAAACAAAACAAGGAATAAAATATGCATGAAAAAACAAAACAAAATGATAAATGAATGACAATGATATGGAAAAGAGAAACAAACAACTAAAAATAAAAACATACTTCTTTTTTCTTTTTTTATACGATCAGACTTTACATCGAAAGGGGCTCCAATTACTAACACCTAAGCAACCATCCTGCTACCTTTCATGTATCACAGACTCCCACAATGAGGAAGACCACGAAATGGTGTAACCCAATAGTCGAACCATAGTTTTATTTAAACTTTATACCATAATTCACTTTGTTAGCGAAAATAACACAGTCCAGGATCACATGTTCTTAAGACTAAATAGTCAAGAATCAGAATCGACGCATCCTTAAGAACCCGACATGACCAAATCAGCTTTCGCCGAAGCAACAATGGGCGAACCCTCGTAGGAGCCCAAAGCTCTATGCTTCCACTTGCTAGAGGAAAACGAATATCATATCAAACAGTTATTGCGCCAGATTTGTCTTCATTGTGGCTCTTGATTTGATTGAACTTGAACTTGTATATTGTCTTCAGTTTGAGTTCTTCAATCATCTTTTGAATTTCTTAAGATTTCTTCGATTGAGTGCTTGAAATTTTTGATTTGGGTACTGGATATGATAGTTGTCACAACTAGGAATTTTGATGCCTTATAAACATTGAACAATGATAACAAATGTGAACCAACAATGTGAAAGCATGTAGGATGCTTATTCAATAACAACATAATTTCAATCAAACACTTCATACAAGCACTGCAAATAGTCAACAAAGAATTGGAAACCCTAGAAATCCCGGTTTAAGTCCATTCTAGACTAGGATTTCCTTATTGGGCCCAATGGGCCAATAAGCTTCCAATTTGACTATCTTGGGCTTAGAACTCTTAAATGGGCTCTAATTGGACCCACTTCCATATATTTTAAATATTTTGGGCCATATTGGGCCTAGAATGAAATAAAATACCTAAACGGACCTTATTGGGCCATAACTAACCTAATTTAGCCCTAATAGGTCATAAAAATCATATTTTTATTTATTTGGGCCAAAAATCACCTAACTTAACCACAAAATGGGCTTAATCATTCAAAGCCCAAAAATCTTCTCTTTCCCTCTCCATTATCGGCCCAAGCCCACAAAGAAAGAAAGAGTTGACTTTATGGTGCCAACTCATTTTTATTTAGTGGATTTCCATGCATGCTCTCATACTTCCATGCAACAATCCCATCACCCTTCTCTCTTCTTCTCCCTCTCTTCGTCTCGGCCGAACCCAAACAAACACACACACACACATTTCACTCAAAATTCTCTCAAGAAACTCTCTCCATTTCTCTCCAAAATTTTGAGATCTAAGAGGCTTTCAAAGACATTCTTCCACAAAAATCATCATCCAAGGTAAGTTGATGTTTGATCCATGCTTTAACTCACTTCTTTTCATCAAATATTATCTCTTAATCCATTCAAATTCATAATCTTGCATCTTAGAACCCACTAAGTTCGAGATCCATCCAAGGAACTTGCTAGGACCGAAAATAGCACCAAAATTCTCCCAATCTTCTTCAAAACCAAAACCACAACTCAAGGTGAGCTTCATACCCCTTTCTTTTCGATTTTTATGAGTTTTATGGGGGAGAATACAAGAAAATTTGTAGATCTATGTGTATGTGTATGCTATGTGTGATTTGATGCGTGTATGTGTGTGATTTCATGTGTTTTGTGATGAATATGTTACCAAAAAGGGTGTAAACCCGAGATCTATGACATGAGAAAGGAAAAACACATAATCTAAGCTATTTTACACTAAACAAGTCAAGAATAATAGCTTATAAGGTCATGATGAACATATTCTAACATAAAACCCATTTTGGGCTTAAATTGTCAAAAATACAAAACTTGGGATACAAACCGACTAGTCACGGTTTCTTGAAGGTCAAAAGGGTAAAACAGTTTGTATAATCATTTTTCTGAACATTAGAATTTTCAAGGGACTTAAAATGTAATTTTTTAGCTTAATTGGCTAATTTTGGGCTTTTCGGCCCAATAAGCCTAAAAATGCGAAAAATGATAAATTTTAGGGGCCGAAACGAAACTTTCTGTAAAACAGGGGGTAATTAGCATGACAAAATCATTTTATGAGTCAAAAATGCTTTTCACTATCAAAAAGGACCAAAAATGTAAAGTTTTTAGATTTTGGGCCAAAACTGTAAAAGTTGTGAAAATGGGGCTCTAACCGAGAAACACTATTCTGGAAGGGCTGAAGCTGTCAACAAAATAAATTTTGGGTTGATGTGTTTTCAGCAAATAAATAATACAAAAGTGTCAAGAAAAGGTTTTAAGGACTAAAAATGAAATTCTTTTATATAAAAGGACCAAAAGTGTTATTTTTATAAAAGAAGGGTAGTGAAAAGGTCAAACTCCACTTTTAAACAAATTAATTCATTAATACAAAAATACAAGATCCACGACTACTGACGAAACGGAAAACAAATACACTCTCAACAACAAATATCGTTACAAACGAAGTGATGCGGTCTCGAATCAATACAAAACAACAAGCGTTAAACCAAACCATCTAAATAAATACGCAATAACTACGATGAGCAAACTTACAAACTTTGGGCTTGGAAGTTTCAAATCATGCTTGTTGGGCCTTGCTAGCCCATTAACATGATCTTTGGGCCCAAAGGGAATATGCTTATGTGCTATTGGGCCTCCTATGACCCGATTTCATGTAAAAGGACTTTCAATGGCTTTAATGTGCTATTGGGCCCTCGTGGCCCATTAGTATTGCTATTGAGGTCAAGAAATCAAATGCGAGTTGGGCCAACATGCCTTTCGCATTCCCGACAGCCTAAATAACTCACAGAATATAACGGGACTTCGTACTCCCTTTTTCCTCGTTTGTTAGGCTTACGAGTAATCAAGGAAATCAGATTCAGGACGTTAATCAAACGTAATAATGGTTGTTGGATTAAGTGAGTAGTAACAGGCGACACCTTTAAGGATCGTTCAAAACCAGTAGTTATAAACTAGTCATTTTCAAATGCATGATTATAACGACTCACAAACCCTAATTAATCCAAAGCCACCCGAGTAATCAAAAATCATTCGTCGTGACGGTATAAAAAATTGAGAATTCACTGTGTTTATGTAATGGGAAAACATCGGGTTTTCCTGGGAAGTTCAACATTTTCACTTGCGCGATCATTACAGAAGTTCAATAAGTATACATATTTTGAAAATCAACAAGCATATATTTACAGATCTTCACACTTTTTTTTTAAAAAACATTGATCTTTTCAGAAAATATCGGATTTTCTGGGTTCTACAAACTACACCAAATCATTTTATCACAACATTTCGTATGAACTCACCAACATTTCATATGTTGACGTTTTTCAAAATTAACTTGTATTCTCAGCTAACAGGTAAACCGAAGAATAAGTATCAAGTAATGTCTAGATGTTTTGCTTATGATATCTATCAGACAGTTTATGTTATGAAATTGTAATGTTTAAAACAATGTACTGGATGTAAACAATATCAGTTGTATTATTTCAATGCATGGTGATGATTTATGTTATGATTCATGTATATTCATTGTGATGGTATTCAATTTAAGTCACAAGAGCCCTTAGACGTTTCCGCCGTCTGGTTCGGGGGCGTGACAATAGTTGTACCCTTCTTCCTTCTTGACTGTGTGGATCTGATATAAGGTCCTTAGTTACCCAAGGATAACGCGTGCCAACAAATAGGGCCATGTTCTGTGGGTCCAGAGTTGTCGATAAAGATTCTTTTTAAACATTCAAAAACAAATCATCCCAAAGTTGTTATTACCTCCTACAGAAACATCTCAGTATGCCATTTTTTTCTAAGGTCGGGGTCTCAAATTACAGTGTTTGGGTCCCCTAGTTATAACAGCTAATTCTACACTTCCAATAACAATCCGGTCGCTTCGGATGTTTTTCATTCTGATTTTCATTTTCCGACTTCGCGGGGCTATAGTATGTAAAGAGTGTCATCATCTCGTTTATATATATATATATATATATATATATATATATATATATATATATATATATATATATATATATATATTCTAAACTAACAAAAACATAAAATCTTTTTTTCAAATGCAGAAAGTGACAATATTTTTGTTTTTTTAAAGAAGCTAGGAAGAAAAAATGAAAACCAAGGACAAAAACGAATTTTTTTTTGGATTTTTAAAATTATATATATATATATATATATATATATATATATGTATGTATGTATGTATGTATGTATGTATGTATGTATGTATGTATGTATGTATGTATGTATGTATGTATTTATGTATGTATATAAGAAAAACTCTGTACGGAAAGATGACAAATCCCCTCCCTAAGCTTAAAATTAAGCATTGTCCTCAATGCTTAGGGAGGAGCGGAAAACGACTACTGTGGCGGGTGTGGAAAATGACGGAAAAACTCGGCGCGGAAGTCGGTGAAATCCTCTCTATAACCTACAACCTCATCTCGAAACCCGGAAATCTGAGTGCTATAAAGCTGATGGTCGAGGCAGAGACCAGTCACACTCTGCTGAAGAGCAACGATATCCTAGCGAATGTCAAGGTAGTGCTGATAAGTGAAGGACGGGGGTCGGGATCAGGATGGGGTGACTGGGTATGATGGGGCTCACTCTGAAAGTCAGTCTGCATAGGATCAGGCTAGTTATAAGAGTCGTGGTTGACAGCCCGGAGTGATGTGGCTTTTGTGTAATCAGGATGCACATTGGACGAGGATGGGTTATCAGGGTGCTGAGTGGAAGATGGTCCCGTAGGATGGGAACACGGGGGACCTTCTAGGACTGACGTGGGCGAAGAGGTGGTGGATTGTTCGACTTGGAGAACCCACTCAGTCTCGCTAATGGGGTTAGCGGGGGAGATGACGTCAGGGTATGTGACTTTGAAATAGGTCGAGAGTCCTCACATGGAAACAAACCCACCCGCAACAGGATGTATCATATGCATGGCCCGAAGTTTCTATAGGGTCATGCGTAAAGAGTCACCCAAAAAGAATGTATACTCGGGGGAAACTGCTCTGAGACGTTGTAAGCAATGACCGTGATCAGACCACCACAACGAATGGCACCGCCGGTGTTGAGGTGTATAACTCTATGGAATCTCTTGATGATTACATCACTAAGATGAGGGCGGTACGATCCGGTAAGCATGCACCATAAAATGAAAATCTTGGCTTTGTCGGCTTTAGTGGTCTCGACCTGAGCATAAATAATATTGCAGATAATTTTTAACGCAATTTTTAAAATCGGGTGGACAATGCTGGTATGAAGGGATTAGGACGCCTCGTAGTGGTCCAATCCTGTGATGGAATGCCAAAAATCATGCAAGTTGAAACCAACGATAGGCTGAGACAGGTTGGTAATGGGTGCATGGAAAAATGTGCATAACTGATCAACATGGATAGAGTGGGGGGTTACTAAAACAGCAGAAAGTAAAGTTTCCCTTTTGGTTGACTTCACTCAAGTTGGCCAAGATCTCTCTTGTCAATAGAGGACAAGTGGGGAAACCTACGCTTAGAAGACGCTCCCAACCAATATTGGCAAAAAGAGCATGAACGTCGTCATAAATATGGAGGTCCCGCATTAACGTGCGAATTGGGGACCAGGCCTGCGGTAAAATCTCTCACTCAAGAAGCTGCTTATAACAGTCAAAAGCAGCCAGGGATCCTGAATCTATGGTCACATTATCCGCTTGGACAATGTATGATTGGTCCTTAGTGCCAGCATTTCGGCGCGAATGGGTATGTCTAGGAGGCATGTTCAGGTCAACAGTTGAGACAGGTCAGGTACAATTTCCAAATAAATAATTATCAAGAAAAATTAAAGTTTCTAACTACTCCCAAGTGGATACGCAAGCCCACACAGATATATAACAAAAATAAAAGAGTTCAATTTCATAACGAATATACCTGACTGCACGCTGAGAAACAATGTATTTATCATGTCTGAAAATTTTTTGAGTTTTGAAATTCCGTCCAGATGAACCTCTTCTAAACTGTGTCCGGAGCAAACATTTCAAGTTCCGCGTCTTGTGGAACTCTAACGGAGCATAGATCTGAAAAAGAAACTCACAAAAAATTCAAATTTTCAAATAAAGAAAATGAGTTTTCTAAAGAATTTCAACCATGGAATCGTGATTTTCTAACCAATGAAATGTAGTAGAAGTAAAATAGAAGAGATTGATACCTCACTTGCTTGATTTGGATGAAAAACGAGTGATTTGTGCAAGTTTCAGCGAAAAACGAGAAGAAATGCGAATTCAAAGAGAGTTGCGAGTAGAGAGGTATACCAAATGAAAGTTGCGACTGGTATTTATAGGGAAATTGGAAGCTGCAATCGCATGGGGCCCTCCCTGCGATCACATGTTTTTAATTTTTTTTGAAAATTGGTGTTTTAAGCAGCGAAAGGATGCCTGGACTCAAAATCTCGAAACATGCGATCACATGTTCCTTGGTTGCGATCGCATGTATTCTTAAAAATGGTTTTTTTGGCACTAGCTGCTTCAAGGTGTTATATGTTGAAAAAAATCAAAACATGCGATCACATGGGACCCTACTGCGATCGCATCAACTCAATTTTTGTCAAAAAATGACTCAAAAATCCTCGAAGACTATATGCGATATAAAAAACAAAAGCTACGATCGCATGGACTGGACCTGGGATAGCATATCCCAAAAAAAAATTGATTTTTTAAAACTTTCACAAACTCTCTCTCTTCCTTTTGTACGAAAACACGATTCAATTAAAAGGAAACGACCTAGGTAACTAAAAACACACAAAAATTAAAAATAAGTTGCAAAAACGAAAATCAAAAGCAAATGCCAGGGTTGCCTCCCGGTAAGCTGCCCGTTTTTACTGTCGTTGGTTCGACGTTGTTACCAGATTTCCTCAAGTGCGGTTAGTCGGGAACTCTACTACCTCAAACTCCTCATTCGTAACTTGAAAACCTTCATAAAAAGGCTTGAGATGGTGACCATTAAATTTAAAAATCTTTCCTAATTGTTCACTCTTGATTTCTATGACACCATGATCAAACACATTAGTAACAACAAAAGGTCCCACTTAACGAGACCTTAATTTACTGGAAATAATTTTGAAACGAGAGTGATATAAGATTACCTTTTGACCGGTAGTAAATACCTTTCACGAGATCATCTTGTCGTGAAAAACTTTCGTCTTCTTCTTTTCGACTACTTCGTTCTCATAAGCATCGTTCCGGATTTCCTCTAGTTCATGGATGTCCAATATCCTCTTCTTTCCAGCTTCATCCATGCTCAAATTCAAGTTCATGACAGCCCAGTATGCTCGATGCTCCAATTCAATCGGTAATCGACAAGGTTTGCCAGAAACAATTCGATATGGTGACATACCGATCGAAGTCTTGTACGCTGTCCGGTGAGCCCATAATGCATCATCCAATCGAATTTTGTAATCTTTCTTGACCAGATTGATGGTTTTCTCTATAAGGCCCTTGATTTTTATGTTGGAAGCTTCTACTTGCCTATTGGTTTGCGGGTGGTATGTTGTGGATACCCGATGTGTGACACCATAGCTCTTAAGAACTGCTTCGAAGGTGCGATTGCAGAAATGCGTGTCCCGATCACTAATAATGGCTTTCGGTGTCCTAAACCTAGCGAATATATTTGTCTTAAAAAAATCAACTACAACTTTGGCATCGTCTGTTCGTGTAGCTTTTTCCTCGACCCATTTAGACACATAATCCACAACAAGTCAAATATATAGAAACCCGAAAGATGGTGGAAACGGGCCCATGAAATCTATACCCCAAATGTCAAAGATTTCACATACTAAGATTGGAGTGAGTGGCATTTGATTCAGATATGTTAAAGACCCAGTCATCTAGCACCTGTCACAAGTTTTGCAAAATAGAAACGAGTCGCGAAAAATATGAGGCAAATAAAGACCGTTGTCCAAAACTTTGCCTTTGGTTCGTTGTAGACCATAATGCCCTCCACAAGCTTCTGAGTGGCAGAAATTCAGAATTGATTTGACTTCTTCTTGGGGCACGCAGCTTCTAATAACTTGATCAACACATTGTTTCCACAAATATAGGCAGTCCCATACATATCTCTTCGCCTCCTTTTTTATTTTATCTTTCTGAGCTCGGGTAAGATCTGAAGGGAGTTCTCTGGAGACCAAGTATTTCACTATATCCACAAACCATGGAGGATTCTGAACAACGAACAGATACTCGTCAGGAAAATTTTCGCAAATTGGTGTTGGGTATTTAGTTAGGGTGAGTTGGCTCAGATGATCAGCCACCAAATTTTATTCCCACTTTTGTCTCTAATCTCTATATCGAATTCCTAAAGCAGCAAAATCCATCTGATCAGCCTTGGCTTTGAATCTTTTTTGGGGTGAAGGTACTGAATGGATGGATGATCAGAATAAATGATAACTTTCATCCCCAAAAAGTATTATCTGAATTTTTCCAAAGCGCAAAACAACTGCCAACAACTCTTTTTCTGTGGTGGAGTAATTTGCTTGTGCCTTGTCCAAAGTTTTTCATGCATAATATATAACGTGAGGAACCCGGTCTTTTCTCTATCCTAACACAACTCCAACAATATAATTTACTTGCATCACACATTCTCTCGAATGGTAGACTCCAATCAGGTGGTTGAATAATCGGGGCAGAAGTAAGAAGACTTTTCAGCACGTCAAAAGCTTTCTTGCAATCCTCATTGAAGTCGAAGTCTGCATCTTTTTGCAGCAACTGGCACATGGGAACTGATATCTTCGAAAAGTCTTTTATAAACCTCTTGTAAGAACTTTCATGACCAAGAAAAGAAAGCACTTCCCGGACACTCCTCGGGTAGGGAAAGCTTTTGATAACTTCTATTTTTTGCTTTGTCTACTTCTAAAACTCTTTTTTGAAACAATATGACCCAAAATCATACCTTGGCCAACCATAAAGTGACATTTTTCAAAATTTAAGACCAAGTCTATTTCAATACATCTTTGCAAAAGTTTTGTGAGGTTTTTGAGACAAATATCAAAGGAGTCTCCATAGATGGTAAAATCGTCTATAAAGACTTCTATGGTATTTTTGACATATTCATAAAAGATACTTACCATACACCTTTGGAAGGTGGGGGTGCGTTGCAGAGTCCGAATGGCATATGTCTGTATAAGAAGGTATCGAATTGATAGGTGAAGGTTGTTTTCTCCTGATCTTCTGGAGCAACTGGGATCTAATGGAAACCCGAGAATCCATCTAAGCAGCAATAATGAGATTTTCCAGCAAGTCTCTCTAACATCCGATCAATAAATGGAAGTGGAAAATGATATTTTCATGTGGCTGCGTTCAACTTTCTATAGTCGATACAAACATGTCATCTGTTCTGAACTCAAGTTGGAACCAACTCTCCTTCTTTGTTCTCTACCACTGTCACTCCATCTTTTTTCGGTACGACTTGACCTAGAATGAACCATTTGTTGTGAGATATTGGGTATATCATTCCAGCAGCCAATAGCCTCATAATTTCTTTTTTAACCAACTCCATCATTGGTGGGTTCAATTTGCGTTGGGCTTCTCGTGAGGGATTAAAATCTTCCTCCATCAGAATTTTATGCATGTAGAGAGATCGACCGAGTCCTCTGATGTCTGCAATGGTCCATCCAATTGCGCTTTTGTATTGCTTCAAAATTCTAATCAATCCAGATTCTTCTTTTTCTGACAACTTGTTGGATATGATGACCGGAAGTGTTTCTTTTTCTCCAAGGTATGCATATTTTTAGTTGTTATGGAAGTGTCTTCAGCTCCAAGATGGGTTCTTGCACTATATAAGGAAGAGTTTTGGAGTTAGAAACTGGTAATTTAAGAGTTTAAGTACCATACCTCAACTTTCTCTGGTGGTCCATATGAGTTGCCATTTCCTGAATTTGTTTGTCAATAACATAATTTTCTGATAAAACCTGAGCTGCATTAATAGAAATATTTTGTAGAGTACTAATACTAGTGACTCATGGTTAGCAATCTCAAAATATTCTACAGTTAATGGTTCAATTACATCAATGAAATTAAGGGTTGAAACATCATCAGGATAACACACGGCATCATAAATATTAAAGTTGAAATCACCATCAAATTCCATGGAAAGGGTACCATCATAGACATCTATTTTGGTTTTGGTAGTTTTTAGAAATGGTCTCCCTAAAAGAATGGAAGTGGAATTCGGTGAGTCGTCATCTACCATATCTAAGACGTAGAAATCAGATGGAAATATCAGCTCATTCACTTAAACCAGAACGTCTTCCAGCACACCTTTTGGGTGTACCAGAGAACGATCAGCCAAATAAGTGATAACTTATGTTCTTTTTAATGGCCCTACCCCGATAGTTTTAAAAAGTAAGTATGGAAAAACATTTATAAAAGCTCCTAAGTCCAACATGGCTCGTGGCACTAAAAGGTTCCCCAACTTGCAAGGAACAGTAAATACTCATGGGTCATTGCACTTTAGGGGTAGCCTTTTTTGTAAAAGAGCTGAAACGTTTTCGCTTACTTTAACTGTTTCATTACCCTTTAATTTTCTTTTTCAAGTACACAATTCTTTCATAAATTTTGCGTATCGGGGTAGCTGTTTAATAGCATCAAGAATGGGAATATTTACCTCGAATTTTCTAAAAAAGTCCATGATCTCTCTCCACCCTTTCTTTTTTCATATTTTTCAGTCTTGAGGGAAAGGGAGGAGGAGTAATTTTCACCTCAACTTCAGCAGGTCTGTCTTTTTTCTACACCTCTTTGGTTGCCTTAGATTCTTGCTCAACTACACTATCTTTTTGCTAATTTGTTCCTTTGTAGTTTTTACCACTTCTGAGAGTAAAAACACAAGCATTGTGCTTCGGGTTTTTCTCTATTAGAGATGGGAATTTTCCTTGTGTTTTTGTTTCGAGTTTGCTCAAAGAGTTCGTGAGTTGTGATACCTGCTGTTCCAAATTTTTGATGCTAGACTTGGTCTCATTTTGAAAAGCTTGGGTATTGGTAGCAAGACTTTTAACAATGACTTCCAATATATGTTGGAACTTCTAGCTTGTGGTTGAACATGTGGTTGTTGAAAATTTCTCTGGTGGTGATTTTGCTGAAAGGGTTGTTAAAAGCCAGGTGGAGTCTGGTACTGATTTCTTTGCTGAAAATTTTGTTGAGGCCTTGGCTGAAAATTGTTGTTTTGAGGACCCCCCAAGCTTGGTTGTTGCGATGCTGATCAAATTTTCTCTTCTGAAATACACTCATTGCTTGGACAGATTGAGAATATTCTTAAAGTATTGGGCACATATCAGTTGGGTGCCCAGTTTTGCAACAAATTCCGTGAGTTTTGACTTTTGGTTTGACACCTTTTACTTTTATGAGTAGAAGGACAACCTTAGTCAATTCTGAAATTTGAGATTCCAGGTGGGCGTTGCTTATCTCTTTGACTCCTCTTGGCTAGTCCGGGCACCACTCTTCTTCAGTTACTGAGTATTTTGATTCATTGGCCAGCTTTTCGAATAATGTTCAGATCTCTGTAGGTGTCATGTATGAAATCGACCCTCCGCTTGATGCACTCATAAGTCAAATTTACATGTGTACTAAGCCTTCGTAGAAACATTGATATAACTGGTAATCACTAATGCCGTGTTGTGGGCGTCGAACTAGCAACTTCTTGAATCACTCCCAATAAGTGTGGAGAGCTTCTTTTTTCCCTTGATTTATACCAAGAATTTCTATGCGCAAATTTGACACTTTTTCCTCAGGAAAATATTTCTCCAAAAAAAAGTTTGGCGAGCTCGTTCCAGCTTGTTAACGAACCAAACAAGAGGTCATATAACCACTCATTTGCTGTATCTTGAATTGAGAAGGGGAATGCCCTTAGTTTGATCTGGTCTTCACTAACTGCGTGAGGTTTCATTCCATAACAGACAACATGGAATTCCTTGAGAAATTTATGAGGGTCTTCGTTCTCAAGGCCTTAGAATTGGGGCAACAAATGGATTAAACCAGATTTGAGCTCAAAGTTTTGAGCTTCTGGACATAGAGGTTGCTGGGTAACCTCTTCTGTTTCCCATTCGCAAAGAGTCTTTTCAACTTCATCTCTGTTTTCGCTCATAGTTGGTTCTGTTTTAGGATATGAATTAGAAGGTTCAGGTGTTTCAGATTTGATGGAAGAGGTGGGTGAGTAATTCTTAAATGGACTGGTGGAAGGTAAGGAGGGGGTGCTTTTGGAAAGGGATGGAATGAGGCTTCAGGTTCGTTCCACAAGGGAGTGCCTTGTGGTGTGGGTGCTTTATAGTGTGATGGGGGAGAGGAGGCTGAGGTTCTTACCTTCTGCTTCCGAAGTTTTGTCTCCTTCTTTAGCTTCCTAGCAGTCTTCTCAATCTCTGGATCAAAAATTAGATCACCTGTACGTGAAGATTTTGGCATAAAACTATTAATGTTTACCGTGTCCCCGACAATGTCGCTAATTTTTTAAAACTGATGTCGCGCATGACTTAAACAAATAAAAATAAATAGAAATCTGCTCGATTGCACTAACAGTTAGTACAGCTAAGCAGAGTCGGATCCTTAGGGACATGTCCTAAAGTCTATGCCTCTTTGTGTAAGGCACAAACTAATTGTTGACAAGTATATAAAACATAAAAGGGGGAGGGGATTTTTTTTCTGAAAATTAAAATTAATAAAAATAGAAAATTATAAAGAAATAACTCAATTTAAGGATTCAAAAAATTCAATAAGAGAAAGCAATTTCAGTTCTGCAGTGACTCCCCTAATCATGCAATTGACTGAGCACTTGTTTAAAATGTCATTGAAGTTCATTAACAAGCTCTAACAACCTCTATTACAAAAATCATTTAATCAAAATAAGCTCTTTGAATTAAATGTAACTTTTTACTAAATTAACCAAACAAGCTCTTGATTAACAAAGAAAAGCAGCATTAAACACAATGTAATTTCCTAGTAAAGTCCAATATCTCTCATAAGCTCGGAGGCATAAAAACTTGTTTGATCAATTCATATTAAGTTATTCCTAAACACGGAATTAATCCAATACTTGTTAATTTTTAATGATAACTCTAGACAGTTACGGATGTAATCAATCAGATAACAAGAATGATTTACAAAAAATTAAAGTTGCCTACAAAAATTGAAATGAAAATCAAACATTCAATTAAACATAGAATTGATCAAACTAAACAATAAACACAGTCAAACATCGTGTCTAATGATTAATCACATGAAAAGGTTGCATCCTGCGAAACTGAAATTTGAGTTTTTAGCATGACATGTGATGTGAATTATGAGCATTGATTTGGCATGCAGAATTAAAGAACACACAAAGAACACGGTGATTTCGTTGTTTAAGAGATGCATTCGATCATGAACGGTGTTACAAAAAAGTGTAAGCTAGATCTAGACAAATAAATAGCTCACACTAACACTCTCAATGTTACATCTCTCAAGCACACATCTACAAGTGGTATGAACCCACCTTATATAGAGGTGTTTACATCTCTCTCTCTCTCTCTCTATATATATATATATATATATATATATATATATATATATATATATATCTCCTATCACAAGGCTACCTTACCATATGCAAGTGGGTCTACAAAAGTCAAACCATTTACAAAGTCATACATGGATAAATTTGTACGCAACATTCTCCCCCTCAAAGTTAGGATTGGATATCTCAGCTTCAATATCCAATGAGCTCGCGCGATCAAGACCAAACTCCCCCTCGATGTAACGTCAGTCTTCAAATCCGCAAATGAATACCTGAAAACCCCGGTTCGAATACCCACTCTTCATTCTCCCCCTTTTTATAATCAAAAAATGATTATAAAACCCATTAAGGGTCAGAAGCGCCCGATGATTAATCTTCACAAAACTCCCCCTTGATGTGTACCAAAAACGAAACACCCGAAAAACTTTCACGGAAAAACAATCACGAAAAATCTTCGAAATAATTTCCAATTTGTAAAATGTTTCGACTTTTGGGTGAGAGTTGCAAGTTTTTCCAAAATCTAGGAAAACATGGCTAAAAACCAATTACAAATAGTAGAAACGGAATCTAAGCGATAAATCTTACTAAACTATGAAAAGAAATCAAATCGTATCCCATAGATTTATGTTTTTCACTTGAAAGTCTCTGAAAATCGCCTTGGAATCATCAAGAATTGCCAATTAGGGTTACTGGACAAGTATACGGGTGTATTTATATGTATAGTAGTAAAAACGTCATGCATGCAATCACTTGTACAGAAGTTACGATCGCATGTTTTTAGGAAAACACGTCTCGGGCCTTTTAAATGAAGTACGTCACCGTTTTGAAGCAATTTGGCTAACTTGCGATCGCATGGAGTGTAGTTGTGATTGCATAAACAGTCTTTTCTCTTCCATTTGAATTTTTAGCACAAAATATCTCCGAAGTCAAGCTACGAGCCAAACATGCGCTCTCATGGTCAAATTTGCGACCGCAAGGATAAGACATGTGATCACATGTATTTATTTTTGTCTCTTTTTGATCGCCGTTCCTCCTTCCAAGTTGTTTTTGATCATTCCTCGACATCCTTCCTTTAGACTCCATTTAAGCTCCAAAGCGTCCACAACTGCATCCCGAACTCGCATAATCATCCATGTGCTCTAAATTGCCTTGAAATTTATAACAAATGTGAGCAGTACGAGCATTCTACAAAATAATCACGAAACACACAATACATCAGAATAATCGGGAGTTAGTTCACTTTATATAAAGAAATTTCAAGGAAATTGTGCTAAAAGATGAATGTAAAATGCATTTAATAAATGCAAACATGGAGAATGCTCAGCGGATGAGCTTCTGCCCTAAGGGGGCGAAGGTGGGTTTTGCATCTTGTCTTCTGAGGGACCGCGCCCGTGATTGGTGGGAGGAGGTCAGTAGGGCATTGGGATCTATAGCCATAGTGGCCTTATCTTAGGAAGATTTTGACACAAGATTCCAGGAGGAGTTTGCACTAGAAATTGAAGTGCAGAAGTTGGCGAAGGGGTTTTAGGGCTTGCCAGATTACTGAGACTGCGGCATAGATCACTGTCAAGTTTCGAGAGAAGGCTTTGTTGGCTCCGTAGTATGCAGCAGACAAGGAGATGAAGAAGCTGAGGTATCATGATATGTTGAGGGATGACATTAGGGAGTTTGTGAGCATGTCAACATATAAGACCATGAATGATATGATTACTAGAGCCGGAAAGCGGGAGATGAATTTGGAGCACCCCAGGAAGAGGAAGCCGGAATAGGTGCAGACAATTGGGGGTCTTACAAAGATACCTGTGACAGCCCGAAAATTTCTATCATACATTCTTCATTTCTTGTCAAAGTTAAACTCGTTTTTACTATTTTCTAGCACTGTTTGGAGTCAAATAGAGTGTTTAAAGCCTAGTATCAGCAGGGTAGGAGTCGGGGGATAAGTATTGTGGGGGTATCACCTTGAAATTGAGCCAATCACACCAACACAAGGTGTGTGTGCGGCCGCACACAAGGGTGTGCGGCCACACACCGATCCCAACCGCACAAAATCCCCCTATATATTCAAGACTTAGGCATTTTGAACACATTCTACACTTCTTCAAAGCTATGACCCGAAATCCTCTCAAGTATCATCCAAATCTCCTTGAAGATCTTCATAAAAGGTAGCATCTTTAACCAAGAACACCAAGAACACCAAGAACACTAGGTGTACGGCGGCACACACGTCATGTGTGACCGCACACAGGCCTGGCCGCAGACTCCTGGCCGCACATGTGTCCTGACCGCACACACAGCCGCACACAGGGCCGCACACTTACAAAGGTGGAGTTTCGAGGCCTTACACTCGTCCTAAGAGTCCTACACTCATTTGAGGACTTCATATGTATTAGTAATACTTGATTCTAAGTGTTCTTATGTCCCGAGAATGTATGAAAGTGTCTAGTAGTGGTTATATACCCTAAATATATTCATATATGTGTTATTACATATTAAAATAGGATCCGTTTTTGCCCACGACTCCATTCGACATCTGGTGATCCTATATCAATCTTCTTTCGAGATTCTCACGTCAGGTGAGTTCATACCCTTGAATCAACCTTTTAAATGTTTTTACATGTTTTATGGGGGGGAGGGGAATACAAGTTAAACATGCCAGTTATCATATCAATCACATGTGATTGATAACCCGCATGCACAAGGATTTCTTACACTGTCAACTGTTTTACCAAGTATGATACTGTAAATGGTTTTCTAAGACGTTTTTACTTGTTCAAAGCTTTTATCAAATCGACTCTCGCGCTGTATGTTTTATTTCAAATTCAGTTACAGCAGCATTTTAAACAAAGGTTTTCTTTACTTATATTGTTTTATGCAAAGTTATAGTCAAAACTTGTTTATGAAAGGTTTTCTAAAGGCCTTCAAATTTATTTTACAAAAGCATACCAAGTCATGAATTTCTTAAAGTATAAAGGTTTTCCAAAGTTTTCTTCCATGTTTTTATACTCCTACTTGGTTAAGATACTACTGCTTCACTTCAACTTAGTTAATGCTCCTACTTGTTAACGCTTATACTTATTAACGCTTCCACTTCGTGATACGCTTATACTTATTAACGCTTCCACTTCGTGATACGCTTATACCTCATTAACACTTCTACTTCGTGAAACACTTCTACTTTGTTAACGCTTCTACTTCGTGAAACACTTCTACTTTGTTAACGCTTCTACTTAGTTAAATGTATGCCTATACTTGTATAGTTATATAAATAATGTTTAAAGGACTTAGGAAGGCTAGTTCGCCCTATTTCCTTTTCCTCGTTTGGATGTGGTCTGGTGGGATCGGATACCCATCGGAAGGTCGTTTGATCATTAATTATATATCATGTTTACATGTATAGACATATGGGTTTACATCGATCGGTTCAGTTATGAGTCTCTACTGCTAGTCCAGCACTTACATCAGAATTCGCTGTTTGGGATACATCTTCAGGACACGACCTTCTCCGTTGTCTGGTTGGTAACCAGAGTCTCTTGTAGGGAGAGTGGACATTGTGTATAGATCTATACGGGATTGACACCCCCGCACCCTGACTGGTAGTTACAGTCCAAGGCCTACCAAGCCAAGGGGTGACAAATGTCATACTTACACCGACGCTTGCAGGGCGTCAAGTACTCTAGTGTTGAGTAGTATGGTTACGAGTATCTCCATGTTTACCTTATAATTCATGTCCTTAAGGTAACGATGTTTAACACTGTATGCTGGAAACACACTTACAGTGTTTTAGACCTTGCTAGCTGTATCTGTCATTTGATACTGTCTGGGGTCTGTATTCACTATTTTGGACCTTGCTAGCTGTATCTTTCATTTGATACCGTCTGGGGTCTGTACCTCCTCTTGTTAGACTGAGCCAGGCGTGTCGTTCATTCGATACTCTCCTGGAGTCTATGATCTCTTTTGCCTTAGTCAGCAGTCTTCACTGCTGAGGCATATGTTATTTTCCCTGATATTCTCCTTCTTCCTTTAAAATTAAACACCATATTTTGGTAATGATAGTGGTTAAGGGAAAATCACTTTTTACAACATAACTCTGTCGGGTCTTGGCAAAAGACTACTTTTATTTAAGAAAATATAGGATTTTCTGGAAAGGACTCTAATACACTGTTGATTCTAAACTACTACTTTTATAAAGTTATTTTGAACTTCCACAAATGACGCTAAAATACTTATGAACTCACCAGCATTTATAAAAATGCTGATACTCGCTTTCAAAATAACTTGTATTCTCAGGTCAGCAATAGACAGGTACATTTCAGGATCTTCTGGTGAAGACAGTTTAGTACCAAGTTGCACCTATAATATTACTTGTATTACCTTGATGGTTCTATGTAATGTAACTGATGTAATACTATTACTATTAATGCAATGGTTGTTGTACTTTGATTACTATACTGCATATGTTGTGATACTTGACATGACGTCACCCACCCCAGAACGTTTCCGCCGTTCCGGTTTTGGGGTGTGACAGATTGGTATCAGAGCATTGTTTATAGTGAGCTAAGTATATCAATTCATAAAAGATATACAACCTGTAAATACATAGGGATAAAACACTCTGACCAAGAATTAAACTTTAAAATATAACCATATTTTACCAAAGTATAAGAACATCCAGAATCTAAACACTCGAACACGAGTATCACAAGAGGAACAAGAATAAAAGTCTTCGGATGTTGAGCATTACCGTCAAACCTGGGTAGTTATGTAATCGTAAGCTGGAATAAATGTAACCTGATCAACTACATTTATTCGAGATGCGATGAACGTGTGCTTGGGAGTGATAGTGGTGTGGCAACAGGTCTGAAACTTACTAACTAGGAATGCTAGAGCCAAACATAAAGTTTAAAATACGATGGGAGTATTTTGGAATACTAAAAGACTCACATTAATCCCAAAATCATATTCAGAAGATAAGAAACAAACAAGAAATTCAAATACCATAGGGGTATTTTAGAATCCATAGACAACCTTGTGTGAAGAACTAAAAAGATCCTTATTGATATACCTACAATTACAGAGGGTATACTCCCAAGGTTATATATAATAAGGATCCCATAGGCTAAGAATGTGTGGTTTCGCTCTACTTCCTTTTCCTCGTTGGGATGTGGATATAGAGTAGTATCACATATTCGAAGGACTATCGGATCTAAGCTATATATGATTTGTATACCCTATGTAATCGTAGCAGGACTCAATATGGATTACTCAGTGAAATGTTAATAATCTCTTAGGATTTTTTTTGACATTTCCATTCTCGCACGAACCCTGTAGAAAACCCTATCCACTTCAGTGCACGGCAAAAGAGTTGATTCAGACCCAGAAGAGGTTCATTGAGATGATTTCCAGTTCGGAAATAAATGAACTAGGATGAGACTATTGAGATCACCAAGTGCCTATATCTTTTTAGGGACGTCGGTGAGAAATTCGCCTAAACTTCCGAGATTTCCAGTCATCCATCATGAAGTGATAACACCCGGAGTCAGAATCGGAAGTAAGACGGAGTAGAAATTCAATATGTCTATACGAGAAGAAAACCCTAGGTAACTATCCGGAGAAAACCAACACCGGTCCCAGTCAAAGATACGATGTAGACAGAGGGAACCAGTACATGGAGCCCGAGAAGTGTCTTTTCCTCATGTTCGCCACGCTAATACACCCATAAGATAATACAATTTAGTGAGTTAGTGATTACACTACTCACACTATGTGTTAGGTAAATCGCCTTTTCCCGCTGCAAGTAATACGATTAGAGCGGATCCCCACACCTCCATTGAGGGTGTTTAGCCATAAGTCTTCATGAGCCTTTCTTCCCGCGGTATTCGTTCCGAACTGTTCTCAGATCCTTCCAATTCGGAGCGTGAACCTTTCCCAGTATAAGGGTAACTTAGTAGGAACGACTCCTATCTTATGGCTTTTCCGATACTCATACCCCTACCTTGAATACCCGGACTACATCATAGGGATGTAGGTCGACACTCAGACAACCAATATCTGAGGCACGGGAAAAATTTATGCCTAATATAGTGAGGATAGATACGTCTAAGGGCTAACCATCGTCTCTCACCAGATGTGTTCCTTTCCATGTAGGAAAAACCATGTGTCCGAAGAAGCGTAACCAATCCACTGGCAAGAAGCCGACTCTCGTATTCGATGAAGCTACGTTCCAAGCTGCAGTCTCGGCAGCCGTAGCAGCTGTCATGGCTCAACTGAATGCTAACAACTCCAATGTTAGCAAGAGCCCTATCGGGAATTCCGATCCAAGTAATGGATTGCAGCAACCAACACCTGCATACCCAGCCACTCAAGAACCTCAACCAACTCCACTGAAGAGAAAGTTCAAGATCGAGGAGGGAAGTACCTCGGCTCAAGGACCTGCTGAAGGGCAACGAGCCGAGACAGTCAATACCCCTGCCAGCCCTTCCATCCCGACTTCAAGGAGACCATACCTAGGAAACCTTCCCCACTGTAGCAAGTGTAGCTACCATCATCATGGTATCTGTCGAGAACTCTATTGTGTTAGGTGCAACATGAAGGGGCATACTGCTCGCGTCTGCAGAACCCCGGTTGAGTTTATTACATCAACCACCAATGTGGCGACCAATACGGTTTGCCACCTATGTGGGGAAATGGGACACTTCAAAAGGGACTGCCCAACTGAAGAAAACGACAAGGGCACGGGAGGAGTCTAACTCTAATGCTTGGGGAGAAACATCAATGAACCTGGTAGATTTTTGGTACGTCTCTCAATCTCAAATAACTAATCAAAAACGTTAAAAGGCTAATTCCAAATATAATTACTTCCCTGTTAAGGCGAAAGTCGCAACACTGTTATAGAATTTAAAATTTCATCAGGTAAAACTATAATGGCTAGATATATACGTTACGGCCATGTATAATTGAGATGGATAGACCTAGAGTGAGTGAATGCCTCCCATTTCCTGTTCCTCGTTTGGTTGTGGATTTAGGGCGGAGTCGCTCAGTCAACAGTCCTCCCCACCTTAATTATATATGACTAGTATATGTTAGGAGATTATAGAAATGCCTTGTGAAAATCCATTCATGAAAGATACCCTATCCAGAAACACTCAGGACCCTCTACAGTTCCGCGTCGACTCTATCGGTCCAAGTATCCGTGACAGTGATACACGGGACGAAACCCGAGACGCCTAGAACTTAAGTGCCCGTTCGGCACATGACTCTATCGACCCCCATTCTATATCATGTCGAAATATGCCAACTTTGACGCCTCTATCAATCATGGTTCGACTTCGTGCAACCATGTGTAAATCCTTAGTGCTGTGTAAAAAGAACTTTCACCGTAGCCATTTCAGCAGATAAAGTTTCTTCCGAACCTAAACAAAATAAGAATAATAAAACCTAATGCGATCCGTCAGTCGTCACTCGTATTTCAAACCGTCTGAAGTACCCAGGAGAAGGTACCACGTGCTGTTAACCAACCCTTCTTAGACAGATAGAAACCGAAGCGAGAGGCACTACAGGCATTCCAGAAGACGATAACCATCCGAAGCAGACACCGTAGAAACCCCGAAAGACCCTTCGCACCTCGCAATCAGGTTCGTGAACCCAGAGGATAGAATTCATGGGACTGACTACTATAACTGATTATATGCATAAGAGTGGTATATAATTGAGATCAAAAAGATTTAAGATGTGTGCTTCCTCCCTACTCCCTGTTCCTCGTTGGGTTGTGGATCTGGGGTGGAGTCGCACAACTGAACATCCTGCTGACCTCAATTATATACGACTTGCATACACCAAGTATTAGTAGTTAAGCCGAGTATGATCTCTACCACGAACCTCATAGTAAAACCCTTCATCCTATTCCGTAGAATAGGAGCTAGAGTCAAGAGAACCACGGTGGGTTGAGCTACTATAATGACCACAAATCCGAATTTTCTTGTCATCCCAGTTAAGCCAGCATAGTAGCTAACACCCTCGGTTGGTAAGGAAATCTAAGTCGTAAGAGTCAAGGACATTGACTACGACCATCCACTCACGCTTAATTCCCAGAAATAGGCATCTCAACGGATATCCCGTATCCCTGGAAGCTACGATAAGTTAAACTCTGAGAAGAGTGGATGAGGAGATTAAAGTTCCGAGTGATGGAACCCTATACTCACTAGATTTGACCTAGACCGAGAAAACTCAGAACCTTCGGGAGAGTAGTTGCAGAAGATGTTCACACTACTCAGGCACTTCGTCCACCCCGTTACCGACGAGTTATGCCTAGGACCCTCCGCCCTCTCGTATGGAGGAAATCACCGTCACCTTGTAGACTATAGAATGCATTCTCCGAAGCAAACACTAGGATACCGAGAACCACAGGATAACCTCCGCAGCCAAGAATACATGAATAAAGTGCGAAAGTAGGTTGCGTTAAGCCTTATAACCCAGATCCCGAAGAGATTATAGACTTGACACCAGTCTAGGTGTTAGTCGATGGGTTATACAAGAGCACGCGCTTCCCGCACTAAAATAAACCAACGCCTTAGAGAATAGGGCATATCTTAGAGATTCATTGGACTACTAGGTGTTCCATGAATACTATCTCGCACAAAAATAGTGGAACCACCTCCCGAGATAGTCCAACACTTCAGTAAATCTCTTAGGATTAAGTTAGTCCAGAGCAGAGCCTGCTATTCATGAAACAGCAAGGCAAGTAAGAGCATGATCCTTCCCCTTTAAGGATCATATTGTGAAAGTGCTAACTAGACGATAATGTAAAGTTTAAAAACTTTCTAAGCACTCGTCTGGTGAAACCCTATCTCCCCGATCCTGGGGGTTTCCGTTAGAAATATCTCAAGAATCAGAAGTGTAGATTCATTTTGCACAAGATTGAGATAGACACTATGCAGCAAACAGATACCCATAGACATGCAATCCATCCGATGATCCAGAAAACCTCTGAAAGCCAAACAGTAGAAACGCAAATCCAAGGACAACCTGAGATTATAAGAACCAACCAGAAGGACTACACTTCCAGTATGAGAGAGAACGTTGGGAATTCGGAATGGTGATCACGCCAGTGATGATCTTGCCATAGAAGTACACAATGTTCTAAGTACTGAAAAACCCTACCCTTCCGAGAGCTTAGGACCATCCGAGATTCTATACAAGAATTGTTCCAACCCTCGTCAGACCACTACTACTTTCGGAAATTCCACAAGTTTCACCCCAAATCAATCCACTTCTTGGACTTGAAAAGTGATTGTCGACGTCACTCTTGGTATCCCACTCATCTCGATAGAAACCATTGAGAACCCTAACTTCGTGGACGAACTTGTAAGAAATCGCCAACTGCACGAGACAGAATCCGCATTCCATAAGTGAAGGTTTGTTGGAATGACAAGCACATGCTAGAGTTCACTTGGGAGTGCGAGGACCGACCGAATAGGAAGTGCCCTCATACCTCTACCCGATTGTTCATCTGATTGATCATGATTACTTCCTTACCTAAACCTGAATTTCGGGACGAAATTCCCTCTAACAGGGGGATGATGTGACAACCCGAAAATTTCTATCTTACATTCTTCATTTCTTGTCAAAGTTAAACTCGTTTTTACTATTTTCTAGCACTGTTTGGAGTCAAATAAAGTGTTTAAAGCCTAGTATCAGCAGGGTAGGAGTCGGGGGATAAGTATTGTGGGGGTATCACCTTGAAATTGAGCCAATCACACCAACACAAGGTGTGTGCGGCCGCACACAAGGGTGTGCGGCCACACACCCATACCAACCGCACACACTCCCCCTATATATTCAAGACTTAGGCATTTTGAACACATTCTACACTTCTTCAAAGCTAGGACCCGAAATCCTCTCAAGTATCATCCAAATCTCCTTGAAGATCTTCATAAAAGGTAGCATCTTTAACCAAGAACACCAAGAACACTAGGTGTACGGCCGCACACACGTCATGTGTGACCGAACACAGGCCTGGCCGCACACTCCTGGCCGCAAACGTGTCCTGACCGCACACACAGCCGCACACAGGGCCGCACACTCACAAAGGTGGAGTTTCGTGGCCTTACACTCGTCCTAAGAGTCCTACACTCATTTGAGGACTTCATATGTATTAGTAATACTTGATTCTAAGTGTTCTTATGTCCCGAGAATGTATGCAAGTGTCTATTAGTGGTTATATACCCTAAATATATTCATATATGTGTTATTACATATTAAAAGAGGATCCGTTTTTGCCCACGACTCCATTCGACATCCGGTGATCCTATATCAATCTTCTTTCGAGATTCTCACGTCAGGTGAGTTCATACCCCTGAATCAACCTTTTAAATGTTTTTACATGTTTTATGGGGGGGGGATACAAGTTAAACATGCCAGTTATCATATCAATCACATGTGATTGATAACCTGCATGCACAAGGATTTCTTACACTGTCAACTGTTTTACCAAGTATGATACTGTAAATGGTTTTCTAAGACGTTTTTACTTGTTCAAAGCTTTTCTAAAATCGTCTCTCGCGCTGTATGTTTTATTTCAAATTCAGTTACAGCAGTATTTTAAACAAAGGTTTTCTTTACTTATATTGTTTTATGCAAAGTTATAGTCAAAACTTGTTTATGAAAGATTTTCAAAGGTTTTCTTAAGGCCTTCAAATTTATTTTACAAAAGAATACCAAGTCGTGACTTTCTTAAAGTATAAAGGTTTTCCAAAGTTTTCTTCCATGTTTTTATACTCCTACTTGGTTAAGATACTACTGCTTCACTTCAACTTAGTTAATGCTCCTACTTGTTAACGCTTATACTTATTAACGCTTCCACTTCATGATACGCTTATACCTCATTACCACTTCTACTTCGTGAAACACTTCTACTTTGTTAACGCTTCTACTTCATGAAACACTTCTACTTTGTTAACGCTTCTACTTAGTTAAATGTATGCCTATACTTGTATAGTTATATAAATAATGTTTAAAGGACTTAGGAAGGCTAGTTCGCCCTATTTCCTTTTCCTCGTTTGGATGTGGTCTGGTGGGATCGGATACCCATCCGAAGGTCGTTTGATCATTAATTATATATCATGTTTACATGTATAGACATATGGGTTTACATCGATCGGTTCAGTTATGAGTCTCTACTGCTAGTCCAACACTTACATCAGAATTCACTGTTCGTGATACATCTTTAGGACACGGCCTTCTCCGTTGTCTAGTTGGTAACCAGAGTCTCTTGTAGGGAGAGCGAACATTGTGTGTATAGATCTATACGGGATTGACACCCACACACCCTGACTGCTAGCTACAGTCCACGACCTACCAAGCCAAGGGGTGACAAATGTCATACTTACACCGACGCTTGAAGGGCGTCAAGTACTCTAGTGTCAAGTAGTATGGTTACGAGTATCTCCATGTTTACCTTATAATTCATGGACTTAAGGTAACGATGTTTAACACTGTATGCTGGAAACACACTTACACTGTTTTAGACCTTGCTAGCTGTATCTGTCATTTGATACTGTTTGGGGTCTGTATTCACTATTTTAGACCTTGCTAGCTGTATCTGTCATTTGATACTGTTTGGGGTCTGTATTCACTGTTTTGGACCTTGCTAGCTGTATCTTTCATTTGATACCGTCTGGGGTCTGTACCTCCTCTTGTTAGACTGAGCCAGGTGTGTCGTTCATTCGATACTCTCCTGGAGTCTATGATCTCTTTTGCCTTAGTCAGCAGTCTTCACTGCTGAGGCATATGTTATTTTCCCTGATATTCTCCTGCTTCCTTTAAAATTAAACACCATATTTTGGTAATGATAGTGGTTAAGGGAAAATTACTTTTTACAACATAACTCTGTCGGGTCTTGGCAGAAGACTACTTTTATTTAAGAAAATATAGGATTTTCTGGAGAGGACTCTAATACACTGTTGATTCTAAACTACTACTTTTATAAAGTTATTTTGAACTTACACAAATGACGCTAAAATACTTATGAACTCACCAGCATTTATAAAAATGCTAATACTCGCTTTCAAAATAACTTGTATTCTCAGGTCAGTAATAGACAGGTACATTTTAGGAGCTTCTGGTGAAGAAAGTTTAGTACCAAGTTGCACCTATAATATTACTTGTACTACCTTGATGGTTCTATGTAATGTAAGTGATGTAAAACTATTACTATTAATGCAATGGTTGTTGTACTTTGATTACTGTACTGCATATGTTGTGATACTTGACATGACGTCATCCACCCCAGAACGTTTCCGCCGTTCCGGTTTTGGGGTGTGACAATACCTAATACTTCTGATCAGCGAGTGAGAGGCCAACAGGGTCGAGGTCAGTGCAACATGTGCGTGAAGCAGCATGATGAAGTTTGTTGATCTGGGGGGTTCGGGTTGCTACAAGTGTGGCAGACTTGGTCATGTCAGCAAAGATTGTCCCCATAGGATGAGTCCATTATGTTTCCACTATAACCAAGTGGGCCACAAGAAGGTCGATTGTCCGGAGTTGATGAGGGAAGCATTGAGGGTACCTACTCTAGCCACTTTGAGTATTATTGATGGTCATGAGGGCAAAGTGGATGTTCCCATGGTGAGGAGTTGATCATTGCAGTCATAGGCCGAGGAGATCCGAGTTCCACCAGTTGACGTCTCACACACTTTATTTTGAAAATCTTCATATGCCATTTTGCATACCGAGAGGCATACTTAGAGGATATTCGGGTGAGCTAGATTTGGATTTTGATATGGGAGGCACTGACCACCATCAAAGCAAGCTTTAAATGTGAGAGAAGACTAGCAATCGATTCGATCTTTGGTGGTATCAGCAAGGAACTCAAGGAATCCTCAAGGTGGGCATCTTAGGTTTGAATGTAAAATGTATTGGGGTCTTTCGGGGATACGAGGCCATGTGGAATTCGTTTAATCATGGGTGTAAGATTGGTAAGTGTCAAGTTCATACCTTCGAAGTGTGGTCAGTTGTAGGTTCCCATGGGAAGTACTCTAGTTCAAGTAGGTCGTTGAATTGGTTGGGTACCCGTTTCGATAGTTGAGATTTTGTTCTTCGTCGTCCGATGAAGTCACCGAGGAATTATTGTGGATTCAATGGAAAGTGCTTAGAATATTTAGCTCGTTGAGATTTAGGGGATTATTCATTCAATTTTGGTAGGTGTGTGTTCGCTAAGATTGGATAGTAATGAAACGCTAGTACTTGTAAGCTTAGGTTGTCGACAGATTCGAGTAGTAAGGTTGCAAGATAGATTGGAAATCTATCAATTTTGTTGTTGCAAGATCGCAGTTGAATCCAAATGGGGGAGAACCGCTTGGACTAATGGATTGCACAAGGAATGAGATTTTAGGTTACCATGTACATCAGTGGTGGCGCATGGTGGGTATGTGAATAGGTTCAAGTTGAGGGTTATGATAGAGCCTCTGTGTAAATTCTTGTCTGATAAAGGCTTTAGGACTTGAAGCATGACCCAAATACTTGATTGGGGTATAATCAAATGAGGCTTCGACCCATGATTTACTAGGTTGGAAGGTAGTGATAGAAGTGTTTTAAAACTATGGAGTGGTCGTAGCATTCACTAGGTTGGCAGGTAGTGATAGAAGTGTTGTAATACTGTGGGGTGGCCGTAGCATTCACTAGGTTGGCAGGTAGTGATAGAAGTGTTGTAAGATTGCAGGGTGGTCGTAGCATTCACTAGGTTGGCAGATAGTGATTGAGGTGTTGTAAGACTGTTGGGTGACCTGTAGCATTCACCTGGTCCATGAGCAGCTGTGAGAGTGTGGTGAATTTACAATTTGGCTCGTAGTTACCTCTACGTGGGACTAGGCCATGGTAGGCTGGGTAGTAAGACTACAATTAGGCGTGTAATATTTATTTAGAGCAAAGTAAGGTACGTTACATTGGTTTGATGGTTGGTTATGATATCCCTGGTTGGAACAGGAGGGTTGTTGAAGCCTTATATACAAGTTGATTAGGGTAGCTTTTCCAGACAAACTCTCAGATAGAGTCTCGTGGTGCAGACATTTGAAAGGATGTCAGTTTGAACAACCGATCAGAAATCTAGCGTTTCAGATAATCAGTAGATTAGCTCGGAGCTCAAAGGATCTTGGATAGATCGAAAATGTGAATGTTGGTGAACAGGATAATTTAGGGTCGCAAGGATTTCGTTCGGATTAGGTTGCTAAGTGGAGTCATATTGGTTGTGATTCTAAATGGTTTTGTATGTTAGGAAGTCATACAAGGTATTGGATTCCTGGTTTTGAGCTGAGTAATGATGGCAACCTTTATAGGTTAAGGTTAGGGGGAGCAAGGATTCTTTCGTCGTCAGTATGTGAGTTCTGCTAGGATGGGTGAGATACAGGCTGGCCTTTACTTGTAGCTTAGGTTAAAAATATTATGATTATGAAATAAAATACTAGACCTATGTATGAGTTCAACAATGTTCTCGGAATTTCCATATGCGGTATACAAGTACCTCAACGGATCAATTCGGTTTTTGTTTATTTTGAAAATCAATATTATATTGATTTGGTATTTTAGAATGGATGTAATTTCTGCATGTGATCTCCGTTTTTTACGTTCTTTATATCTACGAAGTCCTAAGAGTATAATATATCCAATTTGATCATAGATTAGTCCTAGGTATTCTCGACGCCAAATTTATTTTTAGCGTCACAATTATTGTCAATTTTTGAGATTTTTGTCTCGATCCTTAACAATAGACAGTTTGTTGAGCAACTTGAGACATTCGGAAATTAATTATAGCATTTTATATCTAAGATACTTTATTAACACAAGATTATGTTGGGTCAAAATATGGTTTATACTTTGCTTTTCTGGGCAATTATATTTTTCTGTAATATTTCTGGAGTTTATGGTCATGTTTACGGTTGAGTTTACGGCCGTAAACCCATTTACAGCCCATGTTATCCAGCCCATGTTCTCCAAGTATAAATATAGGTGTTAGGGTGACGAGTAGATATTGATGAACCCTAGAGAGTTTACGGCCAGAGAGACAGAAGAACTATTGTGTGTTAGTGTGTGTGTGAATCTCTTGTATCCAGATCATCATTCTATTCATTAATACATTAAGATTCATCATCTACTTCTTCTCCTTCTCTTCTATTTGATCTAACATCATCCGTTTGATTGGGATTCCGCACCATCAAACGGATCTAATTGATACACGGGCAGATTAGGGACTTACAATTGGTATCAGAGCCAAGTCGTATAAGTCAATTTTGTCAGATTTGGGGCATTATTTAATCTTATTTTCGAAATATTCTTGCGTTTTTGGATAGATCTCTGAAAAATAAAGGGGAGTTTTTTCTTCGTGTTTTTCATAAAAAAGGGTTTTTGATCGAGTTTTGGAGCAAAAAAGTCGAAAAATCGGTGTTTTTTGCGACGAGTTTGCGGCCGGCGGCTAGGGTTCCGAAGAGTTCACGGCCCGGAGTTTGTGGCCCAAGGTTCACGGTCCGAGTTGGTGGCCTCGGAGTTCACGGTTAGCCTCGGTCAGCAGCGTGTGCGAGACTTCGATCAGGGTCCGAAGTTCGCACGCATATACTTAAAAAAAAAAGGGGGCGCGAAGCAATTTTGGGGTGTGCCGGGATTCGAACTCGGGTCTCCCCCATAGAAGTCCAGCGCCTTACCAACTCCTCTAGGCCACAAGTTGATACATTCCTTCCCCATTTAATTCATAACCCGTCTTTCTCGCATCAAGTTTTCCTATTTTGACACTTTTAACCCAAAATTCAATTCCTTTTTAATTTTAAATTCCTTTTTCATCTTTTAAAAAAAAATTAAAATTAATAATAATAATAATAATAATAATAATAATAATAATAATATAATAAAAAATAATAAAAACAAATTATTTTTTGAATTTGATTTTTGATTTTTTATTTTGACTTTGACTTCTAAGTTTGACCTTTGATTTTAAACTTTGACTTTTTCGTTTAACTTTTAAAATTTCAAATTTAGTTTTTTCGGTTTGACTTTTAAGTTTAACTTTTTAAATTTGACTTTTAAGCTTGACTTTTCAAGTTTGACTTTTGAGTTTAACTTTTTAAATTTGACTTTTAAGGTTGACTTTTGAGGTTTATAGTGAAAGGGAATTTTTAAATTTAAGTTTGACTTTTGACTTCTAGTTGTGCTTTTAATAGTTTTTTGAAGTTTACGAGGAAATTGAAAACATGAAAGAGAGTCGTCAGGAGACGTTAAGACAAAACTTCAACATGTTTGATTATATCCCTGGAGAAACCCTGAAAGCTCAGTTGCAACGATTTACCACGCTCTCTACTGAGATGAATATAGCTGGGATCAGCTTGACCAAATCTGAGATAAATAAAAAGCTGCTAAATGCACTTCCGAAATCGTGGGATATGGACGTGGCTGACATCAAGAAGACAAAAGATCTCAATCATCTTAGTCTGGCTGATATAATTAAAGAACTTAACGCTTTGAATTGTCGAAAAACAATGAGTTCCACAAATCTCCCGGTCAATGAAGTTTCATGTTCTCAATCATGTGAAGTTTCATGTACGCTATCTAGTGAAGATACGATTAAATTTCTTCGGGAACAAATTGATTTATTAAAAAGGGAAGTTGAGGACCTGAGATATAAAGGATATCAACTCAGGAAAGGACAGAAACCCCTGAAGGCTGAATTAGAAGCAAAAACCAAAGACTTTAGGAAACTTCAGGAAGAGTATAGCAACAAGTGTGAAAATTATAACTATATTAAGAGACAACTTGCTGCTGCAACTGAAGAACTTGACGCTTTACAAATTAAGTGTGGAAAAATAGATGTCAGTTTAAAAAATTATATTGCGTCAAGTCAGACAGTGGAGTCCTTATATGAATCCCAATTAAAATTCAAAGAAAATCAAAACAAGGGTCTAGGGTGTGATAGTGTACCTCCTCCTTATAATCATAACTACACATCCATCCCTATGACACAGGACGAAACTGACAGGGACCCACATCTTCGATATGGAAAACGAGATGGATTTGTGTCAGGAGGAGTTATTAATGTTGAAAATACTAATGTTTCTACTTCATGTGCAGGTAAAGTAGAAGAAGATGAGAACAAGGAGAGCAGTACTGAACAAACCAATGACTCCTTGAACTCAAAATCTGTTGCTTGGAATTCTGTTACTCCTAACAAACCTGTCGTTGAGAAATATAGGCCTCCAATTCCAGCGCAACAGAGTGCATATGGGATCAATAAGAGACAAGGCAAGGACATGCCACCAGGGGCAGGAAGAGATAACTTCACAGTGAAGAAAAAGACTTGCTTTCACTATGGAACACCTGGACACATTGCCAGAAATGGTCCTAATCGCGCATATGTTCCCTACTATGCACAAGGCTGGCAGAACGCTCCAAGAGAGAGATTTTTCAAAAGAAACCCCTCAAAGTCACGTTCAGACAATGCCGACTGGAATGCCATGAAGGCCAAAAATTCAACTCCTAAGGCCAAGCATCCAACTCCCAAGGTCAAGCATCCAACTCCCAAGAACAAGAAGGGAATGCTGGCCCAGAAGTCTAGTTCAAGAGATGCTCCTCTGAAGCCAAGACCGGTTAGGTCAAAGTCATCTAGGCAGCCGACTTCAAGTTCCAAATCAAGTGCCAAGGCACCCATCGGATCGAACAAGAAATGGGTTAAACCCGAATATAGATGGGTACCAAAGGTGAAAACTCCCAAATCAATTAATGATTCTAATCTTTCTACATCTTCTGTTTGCGATAAGCAGGATATGTCATGGGAGAGAGTATCGTGCGTTGATGACAAAGGTCGACCCAGTTTCAAAATGGACTGGGTTCCAAAGACCAACTGATCCCGCTCTGTTTCGGAGCAGCTATGGAGGCATATCATCAGACTTCGGTTTGTTGGTAGTGGTTGCTCATGGCATATGATTGGGGACATCTCTCAACTGTACAACACTCAGAACATTATTTGATAGTATGTGTCCTTTGCGGGAAGGGAAGAAAGGAAGGGATCACTCATGGGGTTAGTGCTTAATGACATGAAGAATTTTTGGATCTGTTTTGAGATTATGCTTGCTATTCTCAGACCTTTTGAATGCAGATTCAATCGGTGAATTACGGTTTGCGTTTTCTTCTCTATACTCCTAGGTTTTTCTTAAGCTGATTCGCTTTAAAGACTAATTTTTGTTTTAGCATAGTTTAAATTTGCGCATTTACTTTTGTTTCTCTGTTATGCACAAATTTAGGGGGAGAAATAAAAACAAATCAACAATTAGAAAATTAAAAAAAAATCCAAAAACATTAGAAAATTAGAAAATGAAAAAATATATATGTTGGTTATGAAAACGGCTTGCAGGAGATGTTTTGGGGAATTAAATTAGCAAGTGATAATGGGCAATCTGAATCGGCGTAACGTACCTAAGTTGAATCGTCTACGTTCTATGTTCGATGCGCTGGTAGGCACGAAAGATTTTAAATGGACTTGACTAGGGAGAGTTGAACCTAATGAATTTAAGGACTTGACAAACTTTGACCTAGTTAGATCCGTTTAACCTGATTTCATGACGCTCGAATAGGTTGAGCAGGGAGATATACATGGGAATCTACCGATCACATTAAATAACTCGTATCTAGAACTGTGGATTCACTTTTCCTCGATGTGCGGATTATGTCCTTAATTCTGGTTGGACAGGGCGACTGGTAAATTCCGATAAATTAGGTCTGTAGAATATCATTTTCTTTCTTTCCGTCTGTTAGTCATATGTTGTCTCCTTTGGTTGACTTCCAATCCGACCTGCTACACAACATATGCAACTCTATTTCTCTGCAGGCTATATATATGAAATTCCTCTCATCTGTTAGCCATATGCTGTCTCTTTTGCGTGACTTCTAATCCGACCTGGTACACATCATATGCAACCTTCTACTTCTCAACCCCTCTGAAACAATAAGTAATAGAATTCTGAATCTATCCTCTCTCTGAATGGTTGTCTGATCACCTGGTGTAAGGAGTACTCTGGAAGTTCTTGATGGCTGGGGCATGCCAGGAAGTGGGAAACACGTTCTAGTACACTTAAAATTGAACACATACATATTTTCTGTATATCTCACTGCTCGATTTAGGTGGACAACAATATCCCTGGTTGTAGTCAGTTAAATGGTCATAAGGAAAATTTATTTATGAATTTGGGCCAATCATGATAATAAAGTTATAATTAGATATATGCATGTATCATGTCATTGGTAAATTGTCCAAATCTTGTAACAAATGTTTTGTGTTTAAGTGGACCACAATACTGGCGATCGATCAGACGAAGATGTGAAGATAAGGGTACCGACAAGTGGAATAAGGCTGTCCAACAAATTTGATCCCAAATCACTCTCAAAGTTAGCTATTAATTTTATTTTTGTTAAGTTTGTTCATAGTGTTCTTCTGATTTAAATATTAGGGGAGAATTAAAAATTTTAAAAACCAAACAAAAATCAGAAAATTAAAAAAAAAAGTTTTATTTCTTTTTCAGAAAATATGAAAAATCCAAAAATATTTGTGTTTTAAATTGTGTGCTAAGTTTTTTTTAGTTGTGTTTTGTCTTGAAAAGTGATTTCAGGTATAGATAAGACTCATGGAGACTGTGTCGAAGATTTCAGAGCCAAGTCTTCATCCGTGAGTTTCGAAGAATTCTCATTCGAAGGAGCAAGAAATGAAGATCATTCTTTCAACATTCAATCCTTCAACCCCAGAAGCAAGGTGAAGCTGAAATTGAAGATTATTTGACGGATTGCATTGAAGCCTCCTCAATCAGTCTGCTGCTATCTTTGTACCCTGCTGAAGTGATCTAGAAGTTCAGTTCTCTATGAAGATTCTCAAGCTGAAAGCGCCATCTTTAAAGAATCAGTACAAGAAGTCTCCTCACCCAATGTGCGTTCAGATTCAAATCTTGAAGAAAAGTTCAAGTGCTCAAGATGAAGTCATTCATTGAAGATTCATCAAGTACATCTTGAAGTTGTGAAGAATTTGAAGATAAATGCTGATGCCAAGCTTCCAATGAAGATTAACAAGAAAAGTCAGCTACCTTTTAGGGGGAGCTTGTTGGGTCAATTAAGAAAAGAGACTTATAAACCAAGGGGGAGATTTTTGGGTCAAAATATGGTTTATACTTTGCTTTTCTGGGCAATTATATTTTTCTGTAATATTTCTGGAGTTTACGGTCATGTTTACGGTTGAGTTTACGGCCGTAAACCCATTTACGGCCCATGTTATCCGGCCCATGTTCTCCAAGTATAAATATAGGTGTTAGGGTGAGGAGTAGATATTGATGAACCCTAGAGAGTTTACGGCCATAGAGACAGAAGAACTATTGTGTGTTAGTGTGTGTGTGTGAATCTCTTGTATCCGGATCATCATTATATTCATTAATACATTGAGATTCATCATCTACTTCTTCTCCATCTCTTCTATTTGATCTCACACCATCCATTTGATTGGAATTCCGCACCATCAAACGGATCTGATTGATACACGGGCAGATTAGGGACTTACAGATTACATACATTAGGTTTTAATACAACCAGGTTTGTAGTGATTCTGTCGACATACTTTGACCTAAAATAACCAATTGTTACATGTGTCAACCAACCACAATCCACCATGCAACTGCTTTTGGAACTTTCTAATGGGTTTTGAGCATATCTACATTCCTATGTGATCATGCAAATCTGATTGCTTTGTATCTAAGTTTTCCACTAGTTATACATGCAAATAGAAATTCCAAAGCAATAACCCTAATACTAGCATACAATTTCGAAATCCATATGAAAACTAGGGTTAAAAGATTACCTTTCTTGGTATCTAGTAATAACAAGAATTCCTTGGATGATCTTGACTCTTGAAAGCTTAGTGCCTCAAGTGTTGCACCTCTAATGGAGTCATAAACACCAATAGCAAAGGATGAATGAAAGAGGAGGTAAAACACTATGAAAATCCACTAGGTTTCTCTGAGAAAGCATAGGATGAAAATCATATGCTAGGGGGTCTTTATATAGCTGAGGCTGCTAGGGTTTTCAAGTGAAAATGCTAATTTCCTTGCTTAGGCCATAAGCAGTCCATGGACCTCCACAATAGAAGCCTTGGACGAAATTCTATAGGGCCTCTTATAGATTTCGTCCACTCCCTTCTAAAGGAGTCCATCAACCCAACTCTTTATCTATCATTGATTTGCAAAACCATTCCCCGTTCTTTTAATCAGTTCCTTTAATCCTAAAATTAATTCCAAATTAGTTTCTGATTAAATACTAATTAAATAACATGGTTTCTAATTCATATATTATTCTTATAATATATTAGTAAATCATTTATTAATCTCTTTCTCCAAAAGTCATCCTGTCAAGTTGCTATGGTGAAGCCAACCCAAAAGGACCATGCTACTATCAAATCAAATACATACCAATTACAATTATGGGCTTAGACGCCTAACCCAATAGTCTCCCACTTGGATAAATCTAATACCTAAAATTGCAAGTATGACTTCGTAATTTGATTAGAAAACGTAGATCTTAAAAGCCGATGTCGAACTCTGATCTAGTCAATGACGCGTCCTATAGATATGGGATCAAAAAATCCTCCATTCTACAAGATATCGTGTGGACAAGGACATGGAATAGAATCATTATCAATGTCTAATAGTTTGTTTCCCAATTTCATATTTGTTTGACAACGAACTTAATTGAACACATCAATTCAGTCATGACTGGGCCCGACACATAAGTTAACACAAAATCATTGAGGGGCCCAAGATATCGCTTTTACCCCTTGGGATAAATGGAACAAATAAAATTTGACTTATATGCTTGTACTATTTTTAATCATCAAATCATACACAATAATACGTTTTATAACACCAAGTTATTGATGCGTTTATGCATTATCAATGCACAAACAACTCGTAAATAACAAGTCATATATCTCGGTTTAAAGATTATATGATATTATCATCTCACAATTACTCGTGATAAATTCCATGAAGTAACTTAAATGAGCGTGGGTTTAATCCAATACTCAAATCCTATTTCAGGAGTACTCATGAACGTTGCAACATACGTTCGCTATGCCTAAGCACTTAGACAATCTACAAGCCAATTCATGACAGTCTTAATTCACTACTTACTTCCAAAGTCTGATCGACTGTAGATAATTTGAATAATTCAATTATTCTGGAAGTAAAACACACAAAAGTGAAACACAAAATAAACAATTAAAAAAGATAGTAAACTTTACTCATAAATAGATCTTCCATTACTGAATCGTCAAATGTTGATTACATTTATATTGTTACAAGTTTCTAAATCTCTATCTAATCACTAAAACTAATATAGTCCTTCAGACCAATGCTCCTCACATGTAGGATTCTCTTATGATGATACCCTCTTGACGACGAGGAGTCATTCGTCTACCCGATGTGTGTGAAGTGGTATTTTCTATCGATATGTCTGGATCTGCCATGATCCCTTGGTTCCTTGGTTAAGGCAACCACTCCTTCATTATCGTAAAAAATATCCATGGGCTCCTTTATGGCTAGTACAACTCCAAGGTCTCCAATGAAGTCCTTTAACCATATAGCCTCTTTTAACGCTTCGTTCGCAGCTATATACTCCGATTCACAAGTTGAATCAGCTACGGTCTCCTGCTTGGAACTTTTCCAAGTAATTGGTCCTCCATTAAGTGTAAACACCCAGCCTGACTGAGAACGGAAGTTGTCTCGGTCGGTCTGAAAGTTGGTGTCATTATACCCTATCACTCTCAAGTCATCACTACCACCAAGTACAAGGACCCAGTCCTAGGTCCTTCGCAGATACTTAAGAATGTTCTTAACTACTATCTAGTGAGCTTTACTTGGGTTCCCTTGATATCGACTAACCATGCTCAAAGAAAAAGCCACATCAGGGCGAGTACATGTCATTACATACATGATCGATCCAACGACGAAAGCATATGGAAACCGACTTATTTCTGCTATCTCGTCATCAGTACTCAGACTCTGAGTCTTACTCTACTTGGTATTGCTCTGGATAGGTAACTTCTCTTTCTTGGAATTCTCCATGCTAAAATGCTTTAACACTTTTTCCAAGTAAGTGCTTTGACTAAGTCCAATTAGTCTTTTACTCATATTTCTCAAAATCCTTATCCCTAGAATATAAGCAGCTTCTCGTAGATCCTTCATAGCGAAACACTTCCCAAGTTAGGACTTAACGTCCTGCAAGGTTGGAATGTTGTTTCCTTTGAGTTGTATGCCATCAACATACAATACTAGAAAGCTAACTATACCCCTACTAGCGTTGACATAAACACATGACTCATCCTCACTCCTAGAGAAACCAAACTCTTTGACATTCTCATCAAAGCAAAGATTCCACTTGTGATAAGCTTGCTTCAATCCAAGATGGATTTATCAAGCTTACACACTCTATCGGGGTATTTAGTGTCCACAAAACCTTCCGGCTGACACATGTAAACATCTTCAGCCAGCTTCCCATTAAGGAAAGCGGTTTTGACATCCATCTGCCAGATTTCATAATCATGAAAAGCAGCGATGGATAACAAAACCCTAATAGACTTGATATTGGCCATTGGTGAAAAGGTCTCATCATAGTCAACCCCCAGATTTTGAGTAGACCCTTTCACAACCAGTCGTGCCTTGAACGTGTGCACCTTTCCATCCTTGTCGGTCTTCTTCTTGAAGATCTATTTGCACCCAACTATCTTTCGACCTGGTACATTGTCAACCAAGTTCCAAACTTGATTGTCATAAATGGATTGGATCTCATTGTCCATTGCCTCTTTCCATTTTGCAGACTCAGGGCCCGCCATGGCTTCCTTGTAGTTATTAGGTTCATCCAAATTTTATCAGTGTACTATCACTGATAAATGTATCACCTTCTGCATTTATATGGAAACCATATAATACAGGTGGAACGCTAACTCTATTGTAATGTCTAAAAGGTAACGACTCATCAATGGGTTCAAAAGGAATCTCTTCCTTAGATTGAGCGCTAGTGTTTGAGGTTCCTTAATCGCTTGATTTTTGAATCTCTTCAAGATCAATTGTCCTCCCACTGTCCTCTTGGCATATGAGTTCCCTCTCGCAGAAAAATCCTATCCCTGATAAGAAGACCATGTTATCACTAGGTCTGTAGAATAGATATCCAAAGGATTTATGTGGGTAGCCAATGAAAATACACCGCTCACTTCAAGGTTCAAGCTTGTAATGAGTCTCTCGTCTTATGAAAGCTTCACAACCCCAAACTTTGATGTGTGCCAACGAGGGAACCTTCCCTGTCCACATCTCATGAGGTGTTTTGGCAACCTTTTTAGTTGGGACTAGATTAAGGATATGTGCGGCAGTCTCTAAGGCATACCCCCAGAATGAGATTGGTACAAAAACTCGACTCATTATGGAACTAACCATGTCCAACAAGGTTCGATTATGCCTCTCAGCACACCATTACATTATGGTGTCCTAGGAGGTGTTAATTGTGAAACAATTCAACATTCCTTAAGATAGTCATGGAACTCAATATTAAGATACTCACCACCTCTATTAGATCTGAACATCTTGATCTTCCTGACCAATTGATTTTCCACTTCTTTCTTAAACTCTTTGAACCTTTCAAAGGTCTCTAACTTATGCTTGATTATGTAGATATATCTATATCTGCTATAATCATCAGTAAAAGTCACATAGAAGCGATTTGCATCCCTTGTGATGGATCTGAAGGGCCCGCACACATTTGTGTTTATGAGATCCAACAATCTCTCACCTCTTTCACAAGTACCAGTGAAAGGTGATTTAGTCATCTTTCCAAGCAAATAACACTCGCACGTGCCATCTGACCTTAGATCAATTGACTCTAACACTCCATCCTTTTGGAGTTGGGCAATGTGTTTCTTGTTGACATGTCCAAGACGACAATGCCACAAGCATGCCTTGTATAATTCATTAGACGAATCAATATGCAACACATTATTTCCTAAGTTATCTACAACCATCACGGTTTCATATACACCATTACAAGGCAATGTTTCAAAAAAATACCATTATAATAAGCATTTATAGAACCACTTTCATTATTAAAAGAATATCTAAAGTCTTGTCTGTACAAACCATGAACTTAAATAATACTCCTCATCATTTCTAACGAGTAGCAACAATCATTCAAATCTAAACTTCACCCACTACTAAACACTAAAGAGTAAACTCCGATCTTGGTAACGGGCGACGATTTCCTATTTCCCATTATCAGGTTCATCTTCCCATGCTCCACATCCGTACTTATTCTTAGTCCTTGTAAGTGAGAACAAATGTGAAAACCACATCCTGTATCAAGGACCCAAGAACTAGCATGTGATGAGTTTTTAAAAAGAATGGTATAAATACCTGCAAAGGTGGCTTTATCTTCCCATCCTTGATGTCCTGCAAGTACTTCAGGGAGCTTCATTTCCAATGCCCCTTTTCATGGAAGTAGAAGCATGTTGCTTCTTTTAGATCAGAGGAGGGAGGGGCAGAATTGTTGGATTAGGTGTCTAAGCCCATAACTATATTTGGTATGTATTTGATTTGATAGTAACATAGTCCTTTTTGGGTTTCCTTCACCATAGCATCTTGACAGGATGACTTTTGGAGAAATAGGTTAATGAATGATTTATTAATATATTCTAAGAATAATATATTAATTGGAAATCATATTATTTAATTAGTTTTTAATAGAATTAATTTGATATTAATTTTTGGATTAAAGGAACTGATTAAAAGACGGGGACTGGTTATGCAAATCAATGATAGTTGTAGAGTTGGGTTGATGGACTCCTTTAGAAGGGAGTGGACGAAATCTATAGGAGGCCCTATAGAATTTCATCCAAGGCTTATAAGGTGGAGGTCCGTGGACTACTTAAGGCCTAAGCAAGGAAATTAGGGTCTCACCTGAAAACCCTAGCAGCCTCAGCTTTTTAAAGGACCCATAGCATGTGATTTTCAGCCCCATGCATTCTAAAAGAACCCTAGCCAAAAATTGTAGTGCTTCATCGCCTCTCTCCTCTCATCCTTTGCTATTAGTGTTTGTGACTCCATTAGAGGTGAAACACTTGAGGCACTAGAGCTTTCAAGAGTCAAGATCATCCAAGGGAACTCTTGTTATTACTAGATAGCAAGCAAGGTATTCTTCTAACCCAAGTTTTCATATTGATTTCGAATTTATGTTAGTATTAGGGTTGTTGCTTTGGAATTTCTATTTGTATGTATAACTAGAGAAAAACTTAGATCCAAAGCAATTAGGGTTGCATGATCACATAGGAATGTTGTTATGCTCAAAACCCATCAGTGGTATCAGAGCTCTAGGATGTTTTTTGTTGTATTTGATGCAATAGTGATTTGTCTAAACCAGAAACAAAGCAGATTCGAAATCTTCTTGATGAACTTGACGAAACAAAGCAAATTCGAAATCTTCTTGATGAACTCGACGAGTTCTATGATGAACTCGACAAGTTGGATGAACTCGACGATTCCATGCCCTAACTTGACGATTTGACTCATCTGTTAGCTGATTTTTCAAATTCTAGATTTATTTTGGATTAGGATAATTAACATAATTTGTTTTTATTACCATAAATTGAATTTGTTGAATGGTAATCTGATTTTTTTTATCAAAATATATGGATTTGGTCAAATTTTAAGATAATGACAAAATTATGTGATTAATTTAATTATTTAAAATTTGATCTAGTAATTTTGAAAAGTTTCAAACTGCAACCTTTAAGTTTTGGAATTTAAAATTTAATTAAAAGTTTAATTTTGAAATATTAAATTCTAAAACCCTAGTACTTTTAAAAGTTTAAAATACACTCTTATACTATTATAACATTAAAAGTTTAATTTATTTATAGGTATAAGATGGGTTAGTCTTACCGTTAGTAGGCCTCATTCACGAAGCCGGTCTATAAGGGGGTATAAGGAAACTGTCAATAAAATGGTGGTTGAATGGGTGTCCACTCTCATCCACCACTTCCTTGATTGGTGGAGGGTCGTTAGCCAAATGGGTAGGATAGGACATTAATTCTCTCATTAATAAGTATAATGATAAACATAAAGTAACTAAATGTTTTTTTTATAAATTCTCAATCTTAGTTACTTTAGGAAAATGTGAATTTGATGTTAATCCATGAAATTGGACATTGCACTTTGCCAAGTCATTAGTGGAGCATGTGTCGTTAACCGGTACCCTAGCTTGGACTAACAAAGGGTGGCAATGGGTAGCTCGTAAATTATCATTGATCAATGGAGCATGTATGGTTAATCGGCACATTGATTAGGTGGTAAACGACATCGAGAGTGCCAAGCTAATTTGCATGGTTATTCACACCTTGTTAGTGATCCTTGATATCCCAGTCACAAACTTGAAGGACATAATCCAGATTAAACATGCCATTGAAAGTTCAATGAATCTCAAAAGATCTAGGAATTTCTTTTAATAAAAACCTAATTTATTTAAATTTCGTTTTTCGTGGTGGAATTGGTAAATCGTCATTTACCTACCTTCAAATAATTTCCAATTGGATTACGACATCCCTCTTCTGAACTGTGAATTATTGTGTTGGGTCCTAGCCTTCATATTTTATTTGGGTGTTATATTAAGGATTTCTTATCTATTTAAAAGCTTGTCTTTCTTCTTTTTCAGATGGCTGGCCCAATCAACGCTTCTGGCTCCACCTCCAATAACAACTCCTCGAACCCACTCTCATTCCTAAACAGTTTGTGGGAGGGTCACTTTTGATGGATCTAATTTCAATGATTGGATTAGAAACATCAGAATGGCCCTACATTACGAGGATAAGGAACACATTCTCAAGAAGGAACTCGTCGAGATAAATGAAGAAATTACTACTCCTGAAGAAATGGTTGGGTATAGGGCGAAATGCAAGGAAGCGACCAAAATGTTGTGCATTATGGTGGCCACTATGACTCCCGAGCTGCATCGGTTCTATGAGGATTTTTGTCTTACGAGATGCACTAGGACTTCATGGAAAAGTACCATCAAAGAGCACGTTAAGAGAGGTACGAAATTGTCACCTCATTCATAACAACCAAAATGAAGGATGGAGAGTCCATCACGATCCACCTGCAAAGAATGCAGAGGTATGTGGATCATTTTCTCAAGTTGAATGTCAAATTTGATGAAGATTTGGCTATAGACATAGTCTTATACTCTTTGCCTCCCTACTATGATTAGTTCAAGATGACTTATCATCTGAGCAAGGAGGAAGTCACCTTGAGCAAACTTCAAGGTTTGTTAAGAACTGTTGAAAGTGGATTAAAAAGCAAAGCTGTCGATTCCACTCCTGCTGCTACCCCATTCCTGGAAATTGGACATGTAAATGGGAAAAGAGGAAAGCTCCCTCAAGGAACTGGAAGGGAAAGTCTCATGATGGATCTTCTTCTAGTGGATCAGAAGGTAAAACCAGTTCTGCACCTCCCTCTTCTGATCCAAAAGAAGCAACGTGCTTCTACTGCCATGAAAAGGGGAATTGGAAGTGAAGCTACCTGAAGTACTTGTATGACATTAGGGATGGGAAGATAAAGCCCACCTTCATAGGTATTTATACTATTCTTTCTAATTACTCATCACATGCTAGTTCTTGGGTCCTTGATACAGGATGCCGTTTTCACATTTGTTCTGATTTGCAGGGGCTAAGAAGAAGTAGGGATGAGCATGGGAAGATGAACCTGATAATGGGAAATATGAAATCGTCGCCTGTTACCAAGATCATAGTTTACTCTTTAGTGCTTAGTAGTGGGTTAGGTTGAAATTTGAATGATTGTTTCTACTCGTCATAAAAGACGAGGATTATTATTACTTTTCATGGTTTGTAGAGACAAGGCTTTAGATATTCATTTAATATATGAAAGTGGTTCTATAAATGCTTAATTTAATGGTAATTTTTATTTTGAAGCATTTCCTTGTAATGGTGTATATGAAACTGTGATGGTTGTAGATAACTTAGGAAATAATGTATTTCATATTGATTCGTCTAATGATTTAGACAAGGCATGGTTGTGGCTTTGTCGTCTTGGACATGTCAACAAGAAGCGCATTGACCAACTCCAAAAAGATGGAGTGTTGGAGTCATTTGACTTAAAGTCAGATGACACGTGCGAATCTTGTTTGCTTGGGAAGATGACTAAATCACCTTTCACTGGTACTTGTTAAAAAGGTGAGGGATTGTTGGATCTCATACACATAGATGTGTGTGGGCCCTTCAGATCCACCACAAGGGATGAAAACCGCTTCTATGTGACTTTTACTGGTGATTATATCATATATGGATATATATATATATATATATATATATATATATATATATATGTATATGTATATGTATATGTATATATACTTGATCAAGCATAAGCCAGAAACCTTTGAAAAGTTCAAAGACTTTAAGCAAGAAGTGGAGAATCAATTGGGTAGGAAGATAAAGATGCTTATATCTGATAGAGGTGTTGAGTATCTTAGTATCGAGTTCCACGACTATCCTAAAGAATGTGGAATTGTTTCACAATTAACGCCACCAAGGACACCAGAACTTAATGGTGTGACTGAGAGGCGTAATCGAACCTTGTTGGACATGGTTCGTTCCATGATGAGTCGAGCTTCACTACAGATCTCATTCTGGGGGTATGCATTAGATACTGCCGCCCATATCCTTAATCTAGTCCCAACTAAGAAGGTTGCCAAAACACCTCACAAGATCTGGACAGGGAATGTTCCCTCGTTGGCACATATCAAGGTTTGGGGTTGTGAAGTTGTCGTAAGATGAGAGACTCACGAAAAGCTTGAAACTCGAAGTGAACGTTGTATTTGATGGGTTTTGAGCATTCTAACACTTCCTAAGTGTACATGCAACTCTAATAACCTTGAATCTATGTTTTCTCTTGTTGTTGCTTGGATTCCTTCAAGACTTTGTGAGCCCAGCACCCCAAATGTTGTGCCTCAAATGCTTCACACAACACTACAAAACCTGGAATAACTTGAGAGAATACTTCTTACACTTGAAAATCGGTTATGCCCTCTCTAGAAACACTCTTAGTGCCGATTTTGCATGCTATAGGGTTTCTTTTATAGTGTGTCATAATTAGGAGTTACAAATGTAAACCCTAATTGTCATGACTCTTCATTTGTCATGACCCATGGGTTTGTAACTCCCATGGACTATCCATGGAGCTCCATATGGTTATAACCAAACCCATAAACCATTGATCATTAATCCACCATAAAAGAATTGATGATTGTCATAATCAACCCTATATATTTAATTAGTCTCACTTTGATCACCAAATTAATACTAGATTAATACTTGATCAATACTAATTAAATAATACTATTATTAATATATTAGTACTTATAATATATTAATAATCACAAGTGTACTTTCTCTCATTTTGTCTATCCAAGTATTGCAATGCCATGTAATCCAAATGGACCATGTCGGGTCGGGTCAAGTACATACCAAATAAAGTTATGGACTTAGACACTATATCCAACATTCTCCCACTTGGATAAGTCTAATAACTATATTTGCAAATATGACTTCAAAATCCCACTAGCAATCGTAGCTCTTTCAAAGTCTCTTGGAACTGAGATGATGATGATACGCCATTTAAGATAAGTGATCATATAATCCTCTGTTCTCATGATATCAGCCAGAAAAACACATGGAACATGGTCTTACTTATTTTCCAGCATTTGTTTCTCGATCTCTGATTTGTTTCGACGTAGAACTGAATTGAACACATCAATTAGGTTCTGACCGGGCCCGGTACATAGGTCAAAACCAAATCATCGAGGGGCCCAGGTATCGCTTCTATTTCTAGAAGGAACAAATAAACTTCGACTGATATGCTTGTACTGACTACTTGTTGAATTATTCACAAAGGCAGGTTTTATAACATCGAGTTACCAATGCGGTTTCGTACAATCAATGAATAACCAACTCATAGTCAACAACTCATATCTCTAGGTTTGAAGATTCATATGATATTACCGTCTCACGATCACTCGAGAGAAATTCCATGAAGTGATGCAAGTGAGCGTGGGTTGAATGCAATACTCAGACCTTATGAGTAGTCATGAATGTTGTAGCAACCATTTCATTGTCTAAAGCACTTTAGACAAATCATACAAGCCAAATTCATGACAAACTTGATTCATATCTACTTCCAACATATGACTGACTGTGGATGGTTTGAATAATATGATATATACCATAACATAATTATTCTGGAAGTCAAAACATGCAAAGTGAAACACAAGAATAATAATAATCTTATATGGCCCCAACACTTTGAGTGTAAATAAAAAACACCTTTTATTTAAGCACCATATTGATTAGTCATTATTTATGTTTCGATTAATCAACTTTATGCTTGAATTAAAACATTAGTTGTCCCATGCTCCAAGCATGTACACTATGTTTTTCCAAACAACAATTATGCCATACTCCAAGTATGCATACTATGTTTACATATGGTCTTCTCTTTGTGAAATAGATCAATTGACAATATTCCAATGATGCTCATTTCACAATTCCAATCCTTGTTGTAAATGCAAGAATACCAAACTCTTGCCATTTACTGTAATCTATTAGATTCTAAACTTATATGCAATGATCCCCTTGTAATGACTATGCACAGAAGTCACAAAGACTTGGCAACAGACATTACAAAGTATTCCAATGAAAAACAATTCCATGGAAATGAAGTCTCAAATTCAAAGTACATTCCTTTGAACATCCTTCTTAGCATTAAGTTCTTTAATCTTACACAGATTCAAAGAATAACTTCCACCTATGGAGACAATTCCATATTACCATTTTAACCATGACTTCTGAACAAGAGTTGCCTCTTTTCAAAATATGTCAATATAGTCCTTACTCTATACTTCTAATTGTCCATGAGCAACCAATCTTTGGTAAACCTCAGATTGTCCTCGACAATTTTGCTTAATCATTTTAGTCATTTCCAGTTCTATTCCTTTTTCCATCTTAATGCCCTAGGCATTTGGAAAATTTAGAATGGATGAATATTATAACACATGTAATCAAACCTATACCCAAAGCATATGGGACATGATTTATGCTATAAAAATTTTTATTTGCCATGTTTTCATAATTCGAACTATGAAGAGGGATGACGTAATCATAATCGAATTTTGAGAACGCAACATATATAGAATTTCCTTATGTTGAACCATTCCAGCACAACATTCATATATATTCTTGACTAAAGTAGATTAAACTCTCAATCTAAGCTTGTAGAATTGGAGTGAAGTATAAAATCCTCTCCCTTAATTATAGCAAAACAACTTTTTCAAGGCAAATTGAAACTTTTGTTTTCTATAATTAATATTACTGACTTGCAACACTTAACACTAGCATAATGATTGTTATCTTACTAGCATAACACTTATGCTCCCACTAGCTTTGACATGTATCCAGAGATCAGCTGGACTTTTAGAAACCAACATTTTATTGACTTTTCTACCAACGTTCAGATTTCTGATACGCGATTTCTTTGATAAGACTTTATCAAAACCATACACCTTTCATTAGACAGCTCACATGTGTGTCTAAACAATTATGAAGAGGGATGTCGTAATCATAATGTTTAGACCTTTTTTCATTCTCACAATTGCTATCTACTCAAAATCTACTTAGTGAAAGAGTTTCCTTACCATCATTTTCATGAATCAAAGAGAAACCTTACGAAACTTAGATTTTTATGGTGTATGTGTTCCTATCCATGTGAATTTGTCATAACCATAATCACAAGACAAGGTTAGTGACAAATCCAAACTCATATAGACTGAACTTGTTCAATCTTAATTTCTTGCCACCTGGTAGCACAATGCCCACCATTGCTTCCAGGTTGTTATGCAAACAATTGAGAACTCATAGAATTCACAAGCATAATCAACTTTTAACTGGCATAGACACATAAATAAGAATATGTCAACACGATAGGTTACAAACCTCAAGTCGTGGGCTAGTGATTAACAAAACAATTGATTAGTTCTTGAAACTATTTCAGAATCTTTTAGACTCCCACTGCCCTCTTGACATATAAGACTTCTCTTTGTCAAGAACCATTCCTTGACAATACAAATATTCAAGAGCTAGTGCGGATTCTTATCAAGTTAAACACTTCTCACTATTGGTCTTAGTTGGTCTTTGTTTTATCCAAAACATCACAACCTACCAATCTCAAATGTACAAGAATAGGAAAAATCTTACTCTACATTTGAAAAGTGTTATGAAATTTCTAAAGACTATGTCACTCAAGTTACAATCTTGGAGTATAACTCCAGAATTTGTTTTTGGAACGAAGTATGAATTATCTTTTGATTTAACCATTTCTACAATTCACGATTCCTCTCCTCAGGAAACAAACACACTAAGGTGTCCTTAGAGGATCAATTGTGATATGGTTCCATAATCACTAAGATAATCATAAAACAAAACACACAAGTACTCTCCCATCTCTTCAGATTGGAGAAACTTTTATCTTTCTGCCTTATTTGATTCTTCTTATTTATTCTGCCATACATTGAAACTTTTCCAATGTTTCAGAATTACACTTAAACACGTAAGCATAACCATATTTACTAAACTTTAGTAAATCATAACAAATAATCTTATCTACCTTTGTGGTGGACCCGACCAGTGCACAACTTAATGTACCCGATCCTGTAGTCCTACGCTTGAGTCACATGCGGATGTGAACAAGGAATTAGTCTTAATTTACCAAAGATGAAAATTCTCATTCATCACACAATACAACTTGCATGATTCCAAGTTTCTATCCAACTGAAACTTAGGTGATGAGAATCTTCCCTTATTTGGTAAATTATGACATTACCACTAATGAAAGAATCAAATCCATTTACCCATATTGCTTATCAATGGAAACATATAAGCAACAAGCTTTTTCACAAATGTCATTGTAAGGATACTTAAAATAAATAAAATCAAATCCATTTTCTTTTATTTTAAAACTTTGCGGAAAACTTATCCTTACAATCCATATGGAAAACTTGTTGTTATCTATTCCTAAGAAATATATCATAACTCTTAAGTAACAACTCAAAATCCTGATCACCGAACCATGCGATCGAAATCCATCTTCACAATCAGAATCAGCATATGCTTCCTTTAAGTTTCTTCACTCTTCTTTGATTCTTAAAACATCAATATGTGACCCAGTCACATCACGCAATAAGAATCTCATAATAGAAACTTAATAAAGTTAGATAATGGACATTACCTAAAGCAGAGTCACACATTTGACTTTACTATCCTTATGGACTTTTAGGTAAATTTGGCAGCTTCGCAACCAATGCCCTTCCTTTGGCAACAGAAACATATGGACTCTTTGGAAACGGTACACAGACTTAGCCTTTCTCTTTACCATTTGGTCAACCGAGTTGACTATGGCCAATCCCTTTCAATTGGGAAGAGAAAGTTTTTCTGGACTTCCAATGTTACCATTGTCAATGTACATGGAAGTTTGGGAAGTTGATCTTCCAATTCAATTTTGCTTTACCAATGCTCCAAATCATTGCTGATTCAGCATCATCAAGCAAATAGGTAAGATCATTAAGGGTCATTTCGTGATCTGTCATCAGGGAGTGACTGAAGAACCAAGTCAACAGCCAGCTACCTCGAGACTTTGACACCCGACTCTCCCGATTTTTCAATATGGGACTTAATCTCCAAGACCTAAGCACATATAGACTTTGTTTGCCAATAGGGATTGAGTGACTTAGAACTTATCAAGTCTTGAAACTTATGGGATATGGAGATTTATTGGAGGAGGTGGAGGAAGTGAAGTATGATTTCCAGTCCCACTAATGCACAACAAAGGGACTGATCTTTCACCTTGGTTGCCATTTGGGATATCATCTTAATTAGGAAGCTTGTTCCTAAAGATTTGGAAAGACCAAGACTGTCTAAACTAGACATCTATAATGGGAGAAATTCAAGTTATTTGAATTAAAGTCCTTAATATAACACCCAATATGAAATATTAAGGGTAGGACCCAACAACATATTTATAACTGGAAGAGGGATGCCGTAATCCAAATTATAAAATAGTTGAAGGTAGGTAAATGACGATTTACCAATTTCCACCATAAAAACGAAATATAATTAAGTTTTTAATTTGATTTGAAACTCCTAGATCTTTTGAGATACATTGAACTTTCAATGGCATGTTTGAATCTCGATTGTGCCATTTCAAGTTTGTGACTGGGATGCCGAGGATCATAAACAAGGTGTGAATAACCATACAAATTGACTTGGTACCCATAACTTTATCACCTAATCGATGTGCCGGTTAGCCACACAGCTGCACCGATCTATAATAAGGTCAAGTTACCCTTTTCCACTCTTACTAGTCCATGTTAGTGTGTCGGTTAACCACACACGCTCCACTAACGACTTGGTAAGGTACAAAGTGTAATTTTTTGGGCTAGCACAAACTTCAAATTTTCCTAAAGTAACTAAGATTGGAAATTTATAATGTATAGTTACTTTATAATTCAATATACTTTTAATGAGTATTTAAAGTCGTATCTTACCCGTTCGGCTAACGACCCTCCACCGATCAAGGAAGCGGTGGGTGAGAGTGGACACCCATTAAGTCACCATTTTATAGGCAACAACCTTATACCCCCCTTATAGACCGGCTTCGTGAATGAGGCCTACTAACGGTAAGAATGACATATTCTTATACATATCTATATAATAAAATTATAATAATAGTATAAGTGTTGATTTTTAAACTTTTTTAAAAATCTAAGGTTTAATTTGGAATTAAAGTATTAAAGTGTAAGACTTTTCAAATTCCAAAACTTGAGGGCAAGATTTGAAACTATTCCAAGTCTATTCAATTTGTAACATATGAGTTTTAATGGTTCATAAAAATGAAGACTCTTCATTTTATGAAACCTCTTTAGTTCTTTAATCACAATTTAAAGAAGTGACTTTTGGTTATCTATAACTTGAGGACAAGTTATGGACACCATAATTGCCATTAAGATCATGAATTAATCAACCATGCAAGTTACAAACAATTCCTATGATCTTCTAAAACTCATAAGAACAAATATTCATATCAACAATTTCAAGAATCATAAAAAAACCATATAAAACTTGAAATTTTGATAATAACCATTTATTTGGATTAGAATGAACATTACCATAACATCAAAATCAAGTTTTAATAACAAAAACACTTTGTGGTAATGATTCTATTCCAAAACAGGCCAACAACAAAAAAAAATTTCACTGAACAGTCACCACCTCGTGGTAAACTGGCAGATTAAAAAAAACGATTTTCTTGCAAATTGCATCAAGTATACATAAAACAAACCTGGCTCTGATACCACTGATGGGTTTTGAGCATTCTAACACTTCCTAAGTGTACATGCAACCCTAATAACCTTGAATCTATGTTTTCTCTTGTTGTTGTTTGGATTCCTTCAAGACTTTGTGAGCCTAGCACCCCAAATGTTGTGCCTCAAATGCTTCACACAACACTACAAAACTTGGAATAACTTGAGAGAATACTTCTTACACTTGAAAATCGGTTATGCTCTCTCTAGAAACACTCTTAGTGCCGATTTTGCATGCTATAGGGTTTCTTTTATAGTGTGTCATAATTAGGATTTACAAATGTAAACCCTAATGCTCATGACTCTTCATTTGTCATGACCCATGTTTTTGTAACTCCCATGGACTATCCATGGAGCTCCATATGGTTATAACCAAACCCATAAACCATGGATCATTAATCCACCATAAAAGAATTGATGATTGTCATAATCAACCCTATATATTTAATTAGTCTCACTTTGATCACCAAATTAATACTAGATTAATACTTGATCAATACTAATTAAATAATACTATTATTAATATATTAGAACTTATAATATATTAATAATCACAAGTGTACTTTCTCTCATTTTGTCTATCCAAGTATTGCAATGCCATTCAACCCAAATGGACCAGGTCGGGTCGGGTCAAGTACATACCAAATAAAGTTATGGACTTAGACACTATATCCAACAGTATTTTCATCGGCTACCCACATAAATCCTTTGGATATCGTTTCTATAGACCTAGTGATAACGTGGTCTTCATAGCAATGAGAGGAGTTTTCCACGAGACGGAACTCATATGCCAAGAGGACAGTAGGAGGACAATTGATCTTGAAGAGATTCAAGAATAAAGCGGTGAAGGAACCTCTAACACTAGCGCTGAACCTAAGGAAGATATTCCTGTTGAACCCATTGACGAGTCATTACATCTTAGACGTCCCACTCGAGTTAGAATGGTACCGGAGTTTTATTGAAACATCCCAAAAATACGGTCCAAAAAAATTTCATTTTAAGACATTAATAAAACCATAGTTAACAATTCATCACATAAAAATCATAAGTCATGTATCTCAAAGTATCATAAACATCTGTCAAAACATATGAGAGTAAAACATTCTAGGCCAAATAATGGTGTGTGCACTGCAGTCATCCCGAGCTCTTCCCCTTGCTACCGGAAGTACCCAAAAGCAAAACTGAAAACTGTAAGCATGAAGCTTAGTGAGTTTACCCAAACTACCACATACCATACACATAATCACATAAACTGGCCCTGTCCCTTCCTCGGGCCCCACCTGGAATCAGACAGTATCTGGAATCAGGCCCTGCCTGGCATCGAGCTCTGCTCGGTATACATATATGTTTCTACTAGGCCTCGCCTTTCTCTGGGCCCCGCCCGCTATACACATACATAAAATAACAAACACTTAATCATGCTAGCACATAAAGAATCATACACAGTTCTATATATTCTAGTCCTAAGGCCTCGCCTATCATGGGCCCCGCCCTTACTCTACTGTGATGAGATATGGAACCCCGTCCATACTTAGCTAGTGGTGAGATACGGGCCCGCGCCCACACTTGCTTACCTAAGCAAGCACATACAAGTATCACATAGACAACAAGTATAACTAAGCATGCATATCTTCCTCGGGTACCACCAAGCATCGAACAATAGTCCGGAAACATACATATAAACATTCATCTGGCCCCGCCCGACATTGATCCTTAGTATAGAACATACTGACATACATACACATGCCGTAATTGGTGCCTACGACCCGTTCCTACAGAAGGAAACCAACCTCACAAAGCTGAATCTCATGGATAATCCTCCCGCTGCTGGCTGGCAATTCCCCGATGTAACATCCCAAGTCCAGGTATACCATGTAACCCTTGGTCTTTTAATTACTTGTGCATTTTGGTTCCTTTATGAGAAAAGGTGGTGAACGAGTACGCGGAGCGTACGCGAGTATACACTAAGCGTACTCATGTGTGTGCATTTGATGCACAAGCCACCTAGTACGCTGGACGTACTAGAGGGTACAATGGGCGTACTAGGCCCAGAGTAATAACCCTAATTTAGGGTGACATCCCTATTTAAAGGATATGATGGCTTTATTCCTGACCACCATTCTCAGACAACAACCCTCCTAAACCCTAGTTTTCGTTCTTAGAGCTTGTGAGTGCTTTTGAGAGCCTTGATACTATTCTTGTATTTCTTTGGAGTGAAGAAGGAGCCTTGAAGAAGAAGGAGTCGGATTCTAGGCTTTGGATCTGAGCTTATTTGAGTGTGGAGCTTCATTTTGAGGTATAAAGCTCAAAGCTTTCTCAATCATTTGATTTATGCATCAAGAAGATTATTTTAGGTTTTTGTCCCAAAACTTGGAGACTTTATGAGATATTGAGCTCCAAAGACTATGATCAACCCCCTTTGAGTGTAATTAGTGGTGTAGTGTCATAAAAATCCAATATTGGATGTTGGAATCAAGCCATGCATAAGTTATGGGCTTTTTGAGATAATAGAGTGAGTGTTTTGTGTGTTTGTGACCATTCCAACCATGCAAAGGCTTAAAGTCACTGACTTTATGAAGTAAGAGCTATTATGGAGTCCATATCTGTGAAATGAGCCAAGGTCTTAACTGATTAAGACAAAATGATTTAGAAGAGTGAAACCGAGACGTACGTTGGGTGCAATCCCAGTACGCGCAACGTAGGGGTCGAGCATCCCCGATGCATGCATGACAGGAAAGTACGACCAACGTAGAGAGCTGGTACGCAGAGAGTACTCTCTGCCGTTGACTTTTGGTTGACTTTTAGGGTTTGGTCAATTTGTGGACTATTAAGGCCATTGAGGGGTAAAATGGTCTTTTACCCTTCTTTGAGTTTGTAGAAGGGTTAGTTTAGCTTACTGAGAGTCATGATTAATTAGGGAAAATTGTCGTATGTGTTAGGCGGAGGCTAGACCAGTGATTTGAGTTCGAGATTAGCCAATTTCTTGCGAGGTGAGTCTTCTGACTATACTTACCATGAGTGGTAACTTTGTGTGACCAAGGTTTCTTATGTGCTTATCTGTGTATTGTGATATTCTGCATTTTTCTGGTGGTTTATGCTGAGTATCATTATTATTATAAGCTTATTGAGTTAGGACCAGAGGGTCCACCCGAGTTGTGGGACCGGAGGGTCTCCACTGGAACACATTGACCGGAGGGTCGTATTGAGTTAGCCTTGAGTGCCTAATGTGATGTGTGTGGTATTTTGGGGAACTCACTAAGCTTCATGCTTACCGTGTTATGTTTTATGTGTTTCAGGTACTTCTCAGGATCCCGGGAAGGTACCGGCTTGATTGTACACACACCCTCATTGGAGACATGTTTTTGGTGGATCCTGGATTTGTAAGAAACAATTTTTGAAATATATGTTGAAATTTGATACTTGAGATTTTTAAGAAAATGTGACATGTGTTTTATTGTCTTTAAAAATGAAAATTTTGGTTGAAAATTTACGTCGTTACAAGTTGGTATCAGATCCTTGGTTTGAGGGATTCGGATACACCTCCGGGTGTGTTTTAACTCAAACTGAGGATTTGAGAAATTTTTTAAAAAGAAATGATTTTTATAAAACGAGAAAGAGTTTTAAGAGAATACGAGTTTGAGCGGTGTGTACAATCAGCCAGAGCCCAAACGATGATTTCCTAAAATACCCTTACTTTTGTGGTATGAGATATTTTATTAGAATTGCATGCTAGAGAGTAGGCTAGGTATTTCATAATCTAGGGCTAGAGTTGTCTGATTTGTGATGCCTTAGCCTAGGAGATGCTTTTGATCAGTGTTGTATGTTATTTGCTTGAGTATGTGCTGAGTTCTGAGTCGGGAGATAATCTAGGAAGAGATACTTAGATGAGATTGAGAGGGGTCTACTGAGAGAGTAGTCTGTGATTCGTGAGATATAGAGTATTTGTGAATTAGAATCCTAGGAGGAGGACTTGCGGTGACTACAGGTGGGGTGTGGAAGGTAGTATTGGGCCCGTACTACTTGAAGCACCTGGTCTGTTCTGCAATCCAAGTAAGAATCCTTAGGATGCTAAGGAGCAAGTGGGGATGAGTAGTCGAGTGTGAGTATGCTCGAGCGAGTCTCTGATGATTTTGTGTTGTGTTTTTAGAGACATTATAGTGGGTACACGCCACACCCCAGAGAGAAGTGGAGTTAGCGATGATGCGATTCGCAGGATGATTCACGGCGAGCTGGCCGCAGCCATACGAGAGGCTATTCCGGAGATGTTTGGGTCTATTAAGACCACTTTGATCGAGATGTTTGATGAGCGATATGTTGTACTTTCTGAGGCGGCTGCTGCTGCCAGGCCACATGGAGGTGACTCGTTGCTGTACTGGGAGTTCAGCAACACGAAGCCACCAGAGTTTGATGGGACTCAGAATTCGATTTCTGTGATGAGATGGATCTATGGTATCGAGGGGTGTTCATGCCCAAAGCATTTGAGGGTACAGTTCGCGTTGAACCAGCTTCGCTTGGGAGCAAAGGACTGGTAAAAGTTTATGATGGCCAGTTTTACTCCTACAGAGCACATTGTAGTGACGTGGGAGAGGTTTACTGTGATGTTATGAGATGAGTATGTTCCCCCGGTGGAGAGGGAATATTTGGCCCATGAGTTTCTGTCTCTCAAGCAGAACACAGAGTCGGTGACTAACATTACACAGATGCTTCACAAGAGGGCATTGTTCTGCCTTGAGCATGTGTTGACTGAGTAGGCGCACATGAGCCGGTATTTGAGCATTTTGAGGAGGGATATCCGAGAGTTTGTGGCGAACTTTTCTTATTGGACATTTGTTGAGCTTTAGGCAAATACCAGGAGGGGGGAGATCGAGCTTGAGACTCAGGCCAGGGAGGATACTGAGTCTCAGGGGAGAGACCGAAGGTCAGCACAGTCACAGTCGCAGTCGACATCGAAGAGCATGCGGTTTTTGCTACTGATGCGTTCCGAGGATGTGTGCTGGAGATTTTTGGTGTCGAGTTTCCAATTGATCTGGTACCGATTGCGATGGGGGATGTTTGTGTCATCGTGGGCATGGATTGGTTGAGCCGTTTTGGAGCCGTGATCGACTGTGAGCGTTAGTTGGTGACTATAAGTGACTCCAGTGGGGGAGTTATTACAGTGTATGGCGAGGGTACCAGATATGGGTCAGCCTTCTGCTCTGCTACCAAGGCGAGGTAGAGTTTACAGCAAGGTTGTATGGGCTTCTTGGCGTTCGTGATTGATACGCAGATTGTTTCACAGAGGCCGAGTTCTATCTCTAAGGTTCCGATAGTGTGTGAGTTCCCAGATGTTTTTCCAGAGGAGTTACCAGGTGTGCCTCTTGAGAGGCAAGTGGAGTTCCGGGCGCAGAGCCTATTGCCAAGGCACCTTATCGCCTTGCGCCACCAGAGATGCAAGAGTTATCCTCTCAACTCCAAGAGCTGCTGGGGAAGGGATTTATCAGACCGAGTAGCTCTCCATGGGGAGCGCCAATCCTTTTTGTCAAGAAAAAGGATGGTTCACACCGGATATGTATTGATTACTAGGAGTTGAACAAGCTGACGTCAAGAACCATTATCCACTTCCAAGGATCAATGATTTGTTCGATCAGCTACAGGGGGCATCTTAGTTTTCCAAGATTGATTTGAGATATGGATATCATCAAATGAGAGTATGCGAGGAGGATATACAGAAGACGGACTTAAGAACTCGTTATGGGCATTGCGAGTTTGTGGTGATGCCTTTTTGGCACACCAACGCACCGTTAACATTCATGGATCTCATGAACCAGGTGTGCAGGCCTATTTTGGACCGGTCGGTGATCGTGTTCATCGATGACATCTTAGTGTATTCGAGGTCCAGAGATCAACATGAAGAGCATCTACGAGAGGTTCTTGGGGTATTGAGGTCGGAGATGCTGTATGCCAATTTCTCCAAGTGTGATTTTTGGTTACGAGAGGTCCAGTTCCTAGGACATCTCGTTAATCAGAATGGTATATTGGTCGATCCGACCAAGATTGAGGCAGTTATGCGATTGGAGGTGCTGAGATCCCCATCCGAGATCATGAGTTTTCTGGGATTGGCCGGCTACTATCGGAGATTTATCTAAGATTTATCTAAGATTTCTCCAAGATTGCGGTTCCTCTCACCAGATTGACCCAGAAGGGCGTTACTTTTGATTAGGGGCCTGAGCAGCAGGCATCATTTGAGACTCTTCACCAGAGATTGTGCGAAGCTCCGATGTTATCCCTTCCAGAGGGAGTGGAGGACTTCGTAGTCTATTGTGATGCGTCTATTTCAGGGATGGGTGCAGTGTTGATGCAAAGGGGTCACATGATAGCATATGCTTCGAGGCAGCTAAAGCCTCATGAGACGAGGTATCCTACCCATGATTTGGAGTTAGGGGCAGTGGTGTTCACCCTCAAGATTTGGCGTCACTATCTATATGGTGTCCAGTGTACCATATACACGGACCATAAGAGCCTCCAGTACCTGAAATCATTTCAACCTGAATATGAGACAGAGGAGATGGTTGGATGTAGTGAAGGACTATGACTGTGAGATCTTATATCACCCGTGTAAGGCTAATGTGGTAGCCGATGCCTTGAGTCGCAGAGCTGAGAGCGCTCCGATCTGGGATGTGTGTATGAGGATGACGGTGATGACTCTAGTCTTAGATACCATCTGAGAGGCTTAGGTGGAGGCTATGAGACTAGAGAACCGCAAGAGAGAGTGTGTGATTTGGTAGGTTTCCGAGTTTGTGAGGGACAGTCGTGGGCTTATGACCTTCCATGGGCGGATTTCGATTCCCTACACAGGTGGAGCTCACCGTGTATTATTGGAGGAGGCACATAGATCGAGATTCTCGATCCACCCAGGGGGCCACTAAGACGTATTTGGACCAGAAGAAAGATTATTGGTCCCCTGTATGAAGAGGGACGTGGCATGGGTGGTAGAGAGTTGTTTGACCAGTCGTCGGGTTAAGGCGGAATACCAGCGACCTCATGGTCCATTGTAGCCTCTAGATATTCCCTAGTGGAAGTGGGAACAAATTTCTATGGAATTTATCACCAAGTTACTGAGGACTGCGCGTGGAGTTGACGCGATTTGGGTAATTGTGGACCGGCTGACGAAGAGCGCTCACTTCCTCGCTATCAGTGAGAGTTCTTTTGTAGAGAGACTGGTCATGCTTTATGTGAGAGAGGTGGTAGCTCGGCATGAGTGCCGACCTCGATAGTGTCAGATCGATACGTGCGCTTTACTTCTAGGTTCTGGAAGAAATTTCATGAGGAGTTGGGTACCCGGTTACATTTAAGTAACACATACCATCCGCAGACAGACGGGCAGAGCGAGCAAACCATTCAGACGCTTGAGGACATTATGTGAGCATGTGTTATGGACTTCGGAGGAAATTGGGACACTTATTTGCCCTTGCCTGAGTTTTTCGTACAACAACAACCATCATTCGAGTATTGGTATGCCTCCCTTTCAGTTTCTTTATGGGAGTAGGTGTCGGAATCCCATTTGTTTGGGAGAGGTAGGGCAACGAGTGATGGGTGGCACTGAGATAGTGTTGAAGACGACCGAGCAGATTTAGCAGGTCAGACAGAGGTTACTCACGGCCCAGAGTCGCCAGAAGAGTTATGCAGACAAGCGAAAATCCGAGCTGGAGTTCCAGGTCGGAGATTTTGTACTCCTAAAGGTATCCCCTTGGAAAGGGGTGATTCGATTCAGGAAACGGGGCAAGTTGGGGCTCCGGTACATTGGTCCTTTCAGAGTGACAGCTAGAGTGGGTAAGGTAGCATACTGGTTGAAGCTGCCTACAGAGTTGAGTCAGATTCATAACACCTTCCACATGCCCCAGTTGAGGAAGTGTGTTGCCGATGAGACGGTAGTGGTACCCCTTGAGGACATTCAGGAGGATGCGAGCCTGAATTACATTGAGAGGCTGATCGTGATTTTGGATCGAAAGGTGAAGGTTCTGAGGAACAAAGAGGCGCCCCTAGTTCAGGTACAGTGGCAACATCGGAAAGGGTCCGAGTCGACCTGGGAGCTGCAGTTAGAGATGCGAGAGCAATATCCCGAGTTATTTTCGGAGCATGACTTTGAGGGTGAAGTTTGATTCTGGTGGGGGAGAATTGTAACATCCCAAATCCAGGTATACCTTGTAACCCTTGATCTTTTGAGTAATTGTCCATTTTGGTCCTTTTATGAGAAAATGTGGTGAATGAGTACGCGGGGCATACGTGAGTATACGCTCCACATACTCATATGCGTGCATTTGACGCGGAAGCCACCTAGTACGCTGCGTGTACTAGGCTTATAGTGATAACCCTAATTTAGGGTGAGACCCATATTTAAAGGATATGATGGCCACATTCCTGGCCACCATTCTCAGACAACAACCCTCCTAAACCCTAGTTTTCGTTCTTAGAGCTTGTGGGTGCTTTTGAGAGCCTTAAGAGTATTCTTGTGTTTCTTTGGAGTGAAGAAGGAGCCTTGAAGAAGAAGGAGTGGGATTCCAGGCTTTAGATCTGAGCTTATCTGAGTGTGGAGCTTCATTTTGAGGTATAAAGCTCAAAGCTTTCTCACTCTTTTGATTTGTGCATCATAGTAGAGTATTTTAGGGTTTTGTCCCAAAAGTTGGAGATTTTATGAGATATTGAGCTCCAAAGACTATGATCAACCCCCTTTGAGTGTAATTAATGGTGCAGTATCATAAAAATCCAATCTTGGATGTTGGAATCAAACCATGCATGAGATATGGGCTTTTTGAGATAAGAGAGTGAGTGTTTTGTGTATTTGTGACCAATCTATCCATGCAAAGGCTTAAAGTCACTGACTTTATGAAGTAAGAGCTATTAGGGAGTCCAGATCTTTGATATGAGCCAAGTTCTTAACTGATTAAGACCAAATGAGTGAGAAGAGTGAAACTGGGACGTACGTTGGACGTATTCCCAGTACGCACATCGTAGGGGTCGAGCATCGCCGATGCATGCATGACAGCAGAGTACGCCCAATGTAGAGAGCCGGTACGCACAGCATACTCTCTACCGTTGACTTTTTTTGACTTTTAGGGTTTATTCAATTTGTGGACTATTAAGGCCATTGAGGGGTAAAATGGTTTTTTACCCTTCTATGAGTTTGTATAAGGGTTAGTTTAGCTTATTGAGAGTCGTGATTAGTTAGGAAAAATTGTCGTATGTGTTAGGCGGATGCTAGACCGGTGATTTGAGTTCGAGACTAGCCGATTTCTTGCGAGGTGAGTCTTCTCACTATACTTACCATGAGTGGTATCTTTGTGTGACCGATATGTCTTATGTGTTTATCTGTGTATTGTGATATTCTGCATTTTGTCTTGTGCTTTATGCTGAGTATTATTATTATTATGAGCTTATTGAGTTAGGACCGGAGGGTCTACCCGAGTTGTGGGACTGGAGGGTCTCCACTGGAACACATTGAATTGAGGGTTGTATTGAGTTAGCCTCGAGTGGCAAATGTGATATGTGTGGTATTTTGGGGAACTCACTAAGCTTTGTGATTACCTTGTTATGTGTTATGTGTTTCAGGTACTTCTCAGGATTGTGGGAAGGCACCGGCTTGATTGTACACACACTCGCGTTGGAGACATGTTTTTGGATGGTCCTAGATTTGTGATAAACAATTTTTGAAATATATGTTGAAATTTGATACTTGAGATTTTTGAGAGAATGTGACATGTGTTTTTTGTGTTTAAAAATGAAAAATCTGGTTAAAAATTTACGTCGTTACAAGCGAACTGTTAATCCTTTGGCTCCCTAAGCTGCTAGGCATCATATAAACTAATTAAGTTCTAGATTCTCATAACTTAGCCATAAGTCATCACTTGGCTAAAAGTCCATTCTACCCCTTACATTTACTTGTCCAAATATGGACTCTACTCAACCCTTTTGAACCCTTTCCATACCTCATAACCCTCCATGGTCAACCTTGGCCAAAGTCAAGGTAAAAGGTCAAAGTCAAAGTCAACGCTCAGAGTTGACTCAACTCGTCGAGTCATCCCCCTGGCTCGCCGAGTTCCCTTGCTACTCAAAGTCGTGATAAAACGAATCAACTCGTCGAGTCCCTCCTATACTCATCGAGTTCTTCCCTTTTACAAATTCGGGACAAATCGTTCTAACTCATCGAGTCCATCCTGAACTCATCGAGTTTTTTTTTCCTTCTATGGGGTCGGGGCATTTCGAACCAACTCGTCGAGTTCCTCTATGGACTCGACGAGTTCTTTAGTCTGTTAAGCCATCTCGATGTGTTAAGCCCCTATTCTTCGGATCTGAACTTCATACTTCACATATAATCTGGAAATGTCCTTTTAAGGGTAAAGTTTCCAACTTTACCTGTTATCATCATTACATGATGGGTTTAGCTCAAACCCTAATTTTGTAAGACCTAGATTTTGGATTGAACTTTACCCAGGCATATAAACTGAGATCTGGACTCTAGATACTACAAAACACGTAAAGCTTCCACCTTTTTCCTCCATGCATGGCCTTTTGGAGCTTAAAATGCCAAATAACATCCCAAAGCTTGCATGGGGCTTCAATGGCCATAAATTTTCATTTTTATGCCAAGACAACCCTTCTAGGTTCTAGATCTGAAGGTATACTCACTTGGGACGTCCATTTCCCAAGGAACATGCTACTTCGACCAAAAACCCAATAAAAATGATGAAGAAGAGATCTACGAGATTATTAAGCAAGTTTGAGACTTGCTTACCAGAAAATGATGAGGATGGAACGAAATTGCTGGATCTATAATCTCCCCCCTTGAGTCCTTAAGCCTCTCCTTCTTCCACAAGCTTCAACACACAAGATTTCTCTCAAAAATGGCTCACAAGCATTAGGGTTTCGAGATCTAGGGTTTGGACAATGGAGGCTAGAAATGAGGCCAAAACCTAAGTCATAAAGTGTTGAAATAGAGTGCAAAATATCGGATCTAGGGTTTCCCAAAACCTGTCCAACTTGTCGAGTTGGTCCCCTCCAACTCTTCGAGTTGGTTCTCCAAAGACACGCATTTCAAAATTCCTACTCGTCGAGTTCTCACCCTTGAACTCGACGAGTTGCCTTTTTGATTGGAGGTTTTTGTTTCCTTAATTGGGTTTCTGGTTTATAGGTGTTACAACTCTCCCCCACTTAAATTGGACTTCGTCCTCGAAGTCCGCTACAGTCACCTACTCCACAATCGTCTCACGCGCCACGCCTGCAGCTTTCCTCCTATCTGCCCTGAACCAGCTAATGTTACCCACCGCCACCGGCACTCACCATCCTGGAAGTACCACTATCGTCTCACGCAATCACTGACCTTACCAACGCATTGAACCCAACCTTCAAGACCTTCCAAACCCGATGAAGGATAATCCCTACTATCATACAGAGAACTACTAATGTCTTTCTGAGATCTAAAATCTATAATGGCCTGCTCCCTGACGGATCACCTATGGTCCAAAAACTACCATACTAGAACCTCATCGAGTAACTGTTCAACCATAAAACTTCTCACATTGATTATCTCGGTGCTACTATCAGAAACAAAATCCCTGTCCAAAACCAGTTGTAGAGTACTTATACTTGATAGAAGGCTCATATAATCATTCGAGTAGAAGATTCATCCCCGAAACGGTTAGACTCGGACGAGAGTTGCGCAATAGGTTCAAGTCACTTACTCTGAGATTATTTAATCCAACTGTAATTTTCTTAGCATCTTCAATCAAAAACTATTCCTCACACAAGAATTCTCACATCACTACTTCTGCCTGAACATCATGTTGTCTGTTGTTCGCTTTCCAAAAGAATCGGGACCACCCTTGTCCTAAATTATATGTCAACTATCCGAAGTATCGATTTCCACCCGATTGCTAAGCCAATGAACACCTTCTCATTCGCTCCCAACGACTTTCGAAGAAGAATTTAGCTATCGAAACTACTCTATGCACATTTCCATTCTTGGCTCTATAAATCCTGGAATCCCCAATCCTATATCTTGACCCTACGGTCTCTTCCAGGTCCCACCTGCCCTTGCTATGATCACATGGGCCTCACCCACGGGTCTCACCCAACCCATACTACAAATTGGCCTTGTCCCCAGGTCTCACCTATCTAGGGGAATGCAGTTACAACTCCACCTCGAATCCTATCTACTTATCCTTTCCTAATTCTGATCATGCTAACTAGGAGATACAGGTCTCACCCACACTCCGCTGACTAGGAGATACGGGCCCCCGCCCACACTCCACTAACTGGGAGATACAGGCCCCCGCCCACACTCCGCTATCTAGCCACTAATCAATGTTGCGGCTATCCCACAGTCTTACAACATTTCCCATGATGTCTGGATGCTAGTGAATGCTACAACTATCCCCTAGTCTTACAACACTTTCCATGCTGATCATGCACATGACCTAACATACTGGCTGAACTCGCATCTTGATGGGAATTTCCTCAACCTGGACCCAAAGACAACTATCGAACACCAACAAGATATGAACCTTATATTGGGAAGTTTCCCAAACTCCCAACTCACATACCCCTCCATCCAATCAGCCATTTGGGTCGCCCTCCTTCCTGACGAGAATGCAAACTCATATTAAATTCACACTTCCTTCTGTTCCTGAACCTCTGGAGAATTCTCCCCCACTTTGATTCAACTAACATCTTTCAGCACACCACGCTGAAAGGATTCCCAATCCTTCGTATCATCCAGTGATCAATCTTGCTGGAAACCAATGGTTACCACTATTAGTGTTCCCAAAACTAACCAACACTAAAGCAGTAAGACTTTTGAAGACTGTCAAAACACTTCCCAGGTTCCAATCATACTTGCTACAACTATTGCATCCTGAGAACCCACTATATAAGGAGACGACCTCACACTACTACTCTAAGACTCATGGTATGCAGATGGCATATAACCCAAATATAAGCAGGAATTATAACCCCAAGATACAATTACTCATATGGATGCGAGGAAATAGCAATAAAATCATAAATAAAAACTGATAGGAAAGTAAAAGGTACACACCTGTAACATCGAAAGCTGCTCGTGCCTCCTCTGTAGTCAACTGGAAAGCCCTGCTCCTCGCCGCAGGCGCCTCTGCCCGACCCTGACGGCCGTCGGTGATCCTCAATGTTGCAGGGGTAGGTGCCATCACCTGTCCCACTGCAGCCAAACTCGGACATTGGGCCTTCTTGTGGCCCCGTTGACTGCAATGAAAGTAGATCAAGTCTGATCCCTAAGTGGTGGTAGCAATACAATTCCAGCTATAATGGCTGATCTAGTCGTACTTGAAGCAGCCATAATCACCACCACTACCGCTCCTACACGCACCCTTGTGTGTCCTGCCACACTTTCCACAACGACTACGGTCCTGATGACCCCTCAATCTAGAATCTGATACCTTGGGCCTTTTGCCCAACCCTACAGATGTCTAAGCCTTATCTGGCTTCCTCTTCCTATCCGCCTCTAAATCGATCTCCCTCTCCCTGGCTCGAGCGATCATATCCTCCAGCGTCTTGTAGCTGGACCGGCTTACAAACTGTCTAATGTCACTCCTCAACATCTCGTGGTACTGAGCCTTCTTCATCTCCTCGTCTTCCATATACTGCGGAACAAGAAGGGACCTCTCCCTGAACTTGGCGGTAATCTCTGCCACCATCTCTGTAGTCTGCTGGAGATCCTGGAACTCCCGTGCTAACTGTTTCACCTCAATTACTGGTGCAAACTTGGCTCTGAACCTGGCCGTGAAGTCACCCCATGTCATCGTGTCCAAAGCGGCATCATCCCCAAAAGCATGTCCAACCTCCTCCCACCAATCATGTGCTCTGTCCTTCAGAAGACAAAAGGCGAGTCAGACCTTGTCCCCCTCGGGACACCTGCTAGAACGGAAGGCGTTGGCGACATCTGCCAGCCACCGGCTACTAGCAATGGGGTCTTTAGCCCCATGATAGTCTGGAGCTCCACAGGCTCTGAACTCCCTGAATGTCAACGTGCGCGCCCCCATCATGGTTGCCATCTTGGTGCGGAATGCACCCAACCTCTCATCCAAAATCTCCAAAATTCACTCGTTGACCGTACTGAAGATCATAGGAGTCTGGTCCATAATACTACACATAATCGCATATGATATAAAATCTCTCATCTGCTCATCCAGCTGCCCGACTCCAGACCCCAAGCCTGATCCCTCACCGGCACCTGAACTGCCAACTGGTCTAGTGTGCAACGTCACCATACTGAAAATATACCATATCAAACATTAGAATACTCATCATAGCTAGAGGGATCACACACACACACACACTACAAGTTTCATGGTTTTATCTCAGCCCTCCTTGACTCAGGTATGGATCCTTTGCTTTCAGTAGTACGGGCCCATACTACCTCCACATATATCCGTACTTTCCTCAAGGATTGCCTCGACTCCACCAAGTCCCTTTTCACTACTAGTGTTCCCAAAACTAATCTCATCTAAGGCTTGCCCTAGGGTAATCTTCGCCCCACCCATTCCTTAGCTACTAAAGGATTTCCCATCAATGTCAACTAGCTACCTCATGAATATAGCCACATGCAACATAGATCAGATAATCCTTCGAGTAAAAGACTCATCCCTAGAACGGTTAGACTCAAACGAGAGCTGTGCAATAGGGTCAAATCCATCACTCTGAGATTATCCGGCATGTGCCCCATGTAACTTAGCATATTCACTTAGTAGCTAACTCAAATCGCCAGGAGTCCCACAAAGCACAAAGCAAGCAACATCCAGACATTGGAAAAATCTAACCAACGTAATACAATCAAACCATTATGTCCTCTAATCAAGAATCTATACCAGTATGAAATTCAAAGACTCATTCAACCAGGCATAACCTAAACAGGCTATCCTACCACTAGCTGATCAATTCTAGCATGCAAATCTATAAGCTCATAAAAGCATAAACATATAATAGGCACATAAGGCATCCCTCCTAGATCCTTAGCCCTAATCTAGCATGCAGTTCTCATAAACATATCACAACATAACTTGTATGGGTAATTTGGGAGTACTTACTTGAGCTCGGCTGATTACATGCACCACACCCTTTTCTCCTTTCAAAATTCCTTTCTCTTTTCAAAATTCTTTTTTCTTTTCAAAGTTCTTTTAAAAAAATGATTTTGTTTTGAAAACTTTCATACCAAGTCCTCAGTTTGAATTCAGACACACCTGAGAGTATGCCCGAATCCCTCAAACCAAGGCTCTGATACCAACTTGAAACATCCTAAAACTACGGTCCAAAAAATTTTCAATTTAAATCATTAATAAAACCATAGTTAACAGTTCATCACATAAAAATCATAAGTCGTGTATCTCAAAATATCATAAACATCTATCAAAACATATCAGAGTAAAACATCCCAGGCTAAACAGTGGTATCTTCACTGTAGTCATCCCGAGCTCTTCCCCTTGCTACAGGAAGTACCCGAAACCAAAACTAAAAACTGTAAGCACGAAGCTTAGTGAGTCTCCCCAAGATACCACATACTATACACATAATCACATAAACTGGGCCCCCGCCCCTTCCTCGGGCCCTGCCGGCATCGGACAGTGTCTGGCATCAGGCCCCGCCCACTATATACATACAGAGAATAACACATAATCATGCTAGCACATAAAGAATCATACACAGTTCTATATATTCTAGTCCTTATGCCTTGACTATCATTAGCCCCGCCCCTAATCTGTTGTGATGAGATATGGAACCCCGTCCATACTCAGCTAGTGATGAGATACGGTCCCCCGCTCACACTTATTTCCCTAAACAGGCACATACAAGTATCACACCGACAACAAGTATAACTAAGCATGCATACCTTCCTCAGGTACCACCAGGCATCGAACCGTATTCCGGAAACATACACATAAACATTCCTCGAGCCCTACCCGACATCAAACCTTAATCCGGAACATACTAACTTACATACACAGGACAACATTCGTGCCTTCGACCCGTTCCTATAGAAGGAAACTCACCTCACAAAGATGAATCTCACGGATAATCCTCTGGTTGCTAGCTGGCAATTCCCCGAACTGTTAATCCTTCGGCTCCCCGAGCTGCTAGTCATCATATAAACTAGTTAAGTTCTAGATTCTGATAACTTAGCCATAAGTCCTCATTGGGGTAAAAGACCATTCTACCCCTCACATTCACTTGTCCAAACATGGACTTTACTCAACCCTTTTGAACCCTTTCCATACCTCATGACTCTCCATGGTCAATCTTGGTCAAAGTCAGGGTAAAGGTCAAAGTCAAAGTCAATGCTCCGAGTTGACTCAACTCGTCAGGTCATCCCACTGACTCGCCGAGTTCCCTCGCTACTCGTAGTCGTGATAAAATGAATCAACTCGTAGAGTCCCTCCTAGACTCATCGAGTTATGCCCTTTACAAAGTCGGTACAAATCGTTCTAACTCGTCGAGTTTTTTTTCCTTCTACGGGGTCAGGGCATTTCGATCCAACTCGTCGAGTTCCTCTATGGACTCGACGAGTTGTTTAGTCTGTTAAGACATCTTAATGGATTAAGCCCCTATTCTTCGGATCTGAACTTCATACTTCACATATACTCTGGAAATGTCCTTTTAAGGGTAATGTTTCCAACTTTACCCGTTATCATCCTTACATGATGCGTTTAGCTGAAACCCTAATTTTGTAAGACCTAGATCTTGGTCCCAACACCATCTATACTCTAAACCAAGGCATATAACCTGAGATTTGGACTGTAGATACTACAAAACACGTAAAGCTTCCACCTTTTTCCTTCATGCATGGCCTTTTGGAGCTTAAAAGGCCAAAAAAAAGCATCCCAAAGGTTGCATGGGGCTTCAATGGCCATAAAGTTTGCACCTTTTTGCCAAGAGAGCCCTTCTAGGTTCTAGATCTGAAGGCATACTCACTTAGGACGTCCATATCCCAAGGAACATGCTACTTGGACCAAAAACCCAATACAAATGAAGAAGAAGAGATCTAAGAGGTTATTAAGCAAATTTGAGAGTTGATTACCAGAAAATGATGAGGATGGAACGAAATTGTTGGATCTATAATCTCCCCCTTGAGTCCTTAAGCCTCTCCTTCTTCTACAAGCTTCAACACACAAGATTTCTCTCAAAAATGACTCACATGTATTAGGGTTTCGAGATCTAGGGTTTAGACAATGGAGGCTGGAAATGAGGCCAAACCCTACTCGTAAAGTGTTTAAATAGGGTGGAAAATCCTGGATCTATGGTTTCCCAAACCCCGTCCAACTCATTGAGTTGGTCCTCCAAAGACATGCGTGACAAAACTCCTACTCGTCGAGTTCCCACCCTTGAACTCGACGAGTTCCCACCCTTGAACTCGACGAGTTTCCTCTTTGATTGGAGGTTTTTCTTTCCTTAATTGGCCTTCTAATTTACGGGTGTTACATTTATGGTTTTCATATTACTACGGATGGTGATACGTTTATCAGTGATAGTACACTGGTAAATTTGGATTAGCCTTCTAGCTATAAGGAAGCCATGACAGGCCCCGAGATGGATGTAAAGGTACACATGTTCAAGGAACAGTTGGTTGCGAAGGGCTTTACTAAAACCTTGGGGGTCGACTATGATGAGACCTTCTCACTAGTGGTCAAGATCAAGTCTATTTGGGTTATGTTAGCCATCGTTGCGTTTCATGATTATGAAATCTGAGAGATGGATGTCAAAACCGCTTTCCTTAATGGGAAACTGGCTGAAGATGTTTACATGTGTCAGCTAGAGGTTTTATGGATGCTAAACAACCCAATAGAGTGTGCAAGCTTGAGAAATCCATCTATAGATTGAAGCAATCTTCTCGCAGATGGAATCTTTGTTTCGATGAGAAAGTCAAAGAGTTTGGTTTCTCTAGGAGTGAGGATGAGTCCTGTGTATATGTCAAAGCCAGCGGGAGTATAATTAGCTTTCTAGTACTGTATGTTGATGACATAATGCTCATAGGAAATGACATTCCAACCTTGTAGGAAGTTAAGTCCTGACTTGGAAAGTGTTTCGCTATGAAGGATCTAGGGGAAGTTGCTTACATTCTGGGGATAAGGATTTTGAGAAACAGGAGTGAAAGACTAAATGGACTTAGTCAAAGTACTTACTTGGACAAGGTACTTAAAAATATTAGCATGGAGAATTCCAAGATAGGGGAGTTACATATCCCAAGCAATACCAAATTGAGTAAGACTCAGAGTCCGAGTACCGATGCAGAGATAGCGGAAATGAGTCGAGTGTCATATGCTTCCGTTGTTGGCTCGATCATGTACGCTATGACATGTAGTCACCCTGATGTGGCTTTTGCGTTGAGCATGGTAAGTCGATATCAAGGGAACCCGTGTAGAGCTCAATGGACAATAGTTAAGAACATTCTTAAGTATATGTGAAGGACTAAGGACTGGGTCCTTGTACTTGGTGGAAGTGATGACTTGAGAGTGACAAGGTATAGTGATGCCAACTTTCAGTCTGACAGAGATAACTTGTGCTCTCAGTCAGTCTGGTTGTTTACATTAAATGGAGGAGTAGTGACTTGGAAGAGTTCCAAGAAGGAGATTGTGGTTGATTCAACGTGTGAATCAGAGTACATAGTTGCAAGCGAAGCGTCAAATGAGGATATATGGTTGAATAACTTCATTAGAGACCTTGGAGTTGTACCAGCCATAAAGGAGCCCATGGAGATTTTCTGCGATAATGAAGGAGCGGTTGCATTGATCAAGGAACCAAGGGATCATGGTAGATCCAGACACATCGATAGAATATACCATTTCATTAGACATCGGGTAGATGAAAGACTCCTTGTGGTCAAGAGGGTAACGTCATAAGAGAATCTTACAGATCCTCTCACAAAGGGTCTGAGTAGGATTAAGCACGTTCAGCATGCGAGGAGCAGGGGTCTGAAGGACGATATAAGTTTTAGTGATTAGATAGATATTTTAGAAACTTGTAATAGATAAATATAATTGACATTTGATGATTAAGTAATGGAGATTTATTTATGAGTAATGTTTACTATCTTGTGTCAATTGTTTACTATTGTTTCACTTTTGCATGTTTTACTTCCTGAATAATTGGATTGTTCAAATTATCCACACTTGATCATAGTTTGGAAGTAAGTAATGAATGAATATTGTCATGAATTGGCTTGTAGATTGTCTAAGTGCTTAGACATAACAAAGTTTTGCTGGAACTCATGAGTACTCCTGAAATAGGATTTAAGTATTGGATTAAACCCACGCTCATTTGAATTACTTCATGGAATTTATCATGAGTAATTGTGAGACAATAATATCATATAATCTTTAAACCGAGATATATGAGTTGTTGTTTACAAGTTAGTTGTGCATTGATAATGCGTAAACGTATTAGTAACTTGATGTTATAAAACGTATTGTTGTGTCGATTTGATGAGTAAATAGTACAAGCATATAAGTCAAAGTTTATCTGTTCCTTTTATCCCAAAGGGAAAAAGCAATATCTTGGGCCCCTCGATGATTTTGTATTGACTTATGTGTCGGGCCTGGTCAGGACTAAATTAATGTGTTCAATGAAGTTTGTTGTGAAACAAATCAGAAATCAGGAAACAAACTGTTGGACATTGAGAATGATTATGTTCCATGTCTTTGTCCACACGATATCTTGCAGAACGGAGGATTATATGATCCCTTATCTAAAGGACGTGTCATTGACTAGGTCGGAGTTCGACAACGGCTTTTGAAAGCTACGGCTGCTAATTAGATTCAGAAGTCATACTTGCAATTATAGTTATTAGACTTATCCAAGTGGGAGACTGTTGGATTAGGTGTTTAATCCCATAACTATAATTGGTATGTACTTGATTTGATAGTAGCATGGTCCTTTTGGGTTACCTTCACCATAGCAACTTGACAGGATGACTTTTGGAGAAAGAGGTTAATGAATGATTTATTAATATATTCTAAGAATAATATATTAATTGGAGATCATATTATTTAATTAGTATTTAACCAGAAATTAATTTGATATTAATTTTGTGATTAAAGGAACTGATTAAAAGAACAAGGACTGGATATGCAAATTAATGATTGTTGCAGAGTTGGGCTGATGGACTCCTTTAGAAGGGAGTGGACAAAATCTATAGGAGGCCCTATAGAATTTCGTCCAAGGCTTCTAAGGTGGAGGCACATGGACTGCTTAAGGCCTAAGCAAGGAAATTAGGGTTTCACCTGAAAACCCTAGCAGCCTCAGCTATTTAAAGGACCCCTAGCATGTGACTTTCGGCCCCATGCATTCTAAAAGAACCCTAGCCGAAAATTGTAGTGCTTCATCACCTCTCTCCTCTCATCATTTGCTATTGGTGTTTGTGACTCCATTAGAGGTTTAACACTTTAGGCACTAGAGCTTTCAATAGTCAAGATCATCCAAGGAAACTCTTGTTATTACTAGATAGCAAGCAAGGTATTCTTCTAACCCTTGTTTTCATATTGATTTCGAATTGTATGCTAGTATTAGGGTTGTTGCTTTCGAATTTCTATTTGCATGTATAACTAGAGAAAAACTTAGATCTAAAGCAATTAGAGTTGCATGATCACATAGGAATGTGGTTATGCTCAAAACCCACCAAGAGGACCATGCTACTATCAAATCAAATACATACCAATTATAGTTTTGAGCTTAGACACCTAATTCAACACTTTCATCCTTGAATTACATCGCATTGCCATCAAGAATCCACCATTGGCACATCAAGTGCCATTGTATAGCGCACCTTGTCACTTAGTAACACCTTCTATCACTCTGTGGCACCTCTAATGTATGGCATATCGTCGAGGTGTCATGACGACACATCAGTGTGACATTGAGTTCAACTGTGTCACCGTATCCAACGGTGTCATTGTATCCAAATGTGTCTCCATATCCAACAGTGTCATCATATCCAACTGTGTTATTACATCCAAGTGTGTCATAGCATCCAAGTGTGTCATCGGAATGCTCCAAATATTCAAGTCACATTTAACAACCAATAAAGACCAAAACTTATAATTCATAATTTGACCAAAACTTATTAAATAGTATTGCTTCATTATGTATCCCAATGCGGTTAATTACTTTGGTCATAGCAATCACTGGATTCTATCATATTTGGTTTTGTGGATGCACGTTTATATGCCTTCTGCTTCCATGGGGAGCAACCTGATCTGTCCTTCTGGTGATGTAGATGTCAAAAGCTTGGTACTTGGGCATTGGAGCTCGGTCATGATATATATATATATATATATATATATATATATATATATATATATATATATATATATATATATATATATATATATATATATTTGTGATAAACAAAAACCCAAATCAAATGTAAAGGTCTACCATCTACGTATCCTGAAAATTATTGTAAAAATTTACATGTTTTAGGTTATTCAAAGTCAAAGATAAAGCCCATTGAGCAGGAAGAATTTTTTATGTAGCCCTCGAACTTCAAAGGAAATACATAGAAAACCCCAGATTTCTGCACAAAATCTCATCCAAACGAACACGCGTGTTAGCAGCTGGTAAAGGCGCCGCCAATGTTGTATGAAGACACATATATCCACGTCATACCAGTAAAGACACACGTAAGATCACCACTCAACATGAATAAAGAAAAGATTCACCTCTGCTTAAAATAAATGACATCACGTTTCTTAAAATGAAGAAATTTCCAATGATTCTGATAAAAAAAAGTAATGATAAAAGAAAACGATAGTATTTATTAACTACATATTTAAAAATATAGATAATTAAGCGATGATTTATTTCACACCCAAATACTTTTCATATTAGTTAAACCGTAATTTCATGTGATCGATAAACATTTGATTATTCGTTTTGAAAATTTCAAAAAATTACGCTTATAATATAAAACTTTTAGTCGTTCGGAATAAACAAATATAAAATCTATCTCAAAATTTTAAATAAAACTTATAACTCAACCCTTTATCTAGATTCCAGATAAGCACAACAACCAATATTGTAGCAAGTTATGGACACTTCGTTGGGTGTACACAGCTGATATATATATAGTTGGTGGGCTTCCTACAATCCCTTTGTTTTCAAACACTTGTACCTTATATACGCCATGTGAACTCCAATAATCCCCCGGCCACAGGTACTTCATCTCCATCTTTTGATATAAAATTTCTCTCGTTGATTTCTAAAAGAAATCAGAGAAAGTTGTTTGAAAGTCGAAACTTTTGGTAAGCTATATAGTATTTGAATTCGACCTCTCTATCTAATTCTGTTAAAAAGGGTTTTCTTGGAGTTCAAGAAACCATTTGAGATGAGACTTGAGAGCTCATACGAAACACCACAAGTAATTAAAGAGTTGAAAAGATACACAGATTTGTACATATAACTTCGAAATTGTTAGTTGTTTGTGTGCGTGTTTTTGTTGTCGAATTGAATCTTTTAAGCAAAAATCTCGAGAGCAAAGCTTCTTACTAAGTATGGACATGGGGTACGGAGTTTACGTTGATCCTGAGCTCGAATCGCTCGTTGATAGAATACACCCTCCAAGGTTTCAATTTTATTTTATACTTTGTTTTTGGTACTTTGTCATATTTCTACATAAAAAATCTCAAATAAATCTGTGGTTGTTGCAGGGTTTGCATCGACAATGATTCATGTCAAGATTGCACCCTTGTGAAGGTAACTCATGTCCTCATTGTACCTATTTATGTTATTAGTTTTCTTGATTCTTGAATTGAGGTATAGGTCTCTTGTGATATTTTATATAGTTACAAAACAATCGCTTTAATTAATTTAGATCATGCATGCATACATTACATGAAATGTTAACTAATTCAAATGAATCAAGAATCGGTAAAAGCTTCTTAACTAACTATCGACTCTAATCGTGTGATGAATTGACGTATGCAAGTTGAATTAATAGGATGACTACATAAGTTGGGTATTTAGAAAAGTAGGTTATTTTAAAGTTTTAGGTTATGTATGGCGCCCACAGCTACCCAATAAAGTTAGTTTATTTTTCGAGTTTTTTTTTATGTTGTCGTGTTTGGTAAGTTAAAAAGTAGTTTACAAGCTAGCTTTTTGAAAAACTACTTAGACTAGTTTTTTAGTAGCTTTTTAAAAATTTCCAAATACACCCCTTAATTAATTATAGAAACACATACTCTTACATGTTATTTTATGTAATTTTATATACTTCAGCTAACTTTTCAGCTAATTTTACCAAACGTTATTTTTTATCAGCTAGCTTTTCAGCTAGTACGCCAAACATAAACTTGATCCTTTTCTAAATTTTTTAAAGCGTTTATAGGGAGGGTTTAGATTCCAGCAAAGATACGAAAAAGACATAGGAAGATTAAGAAGTAATTTCCTTTAACTTTATTGATTTATTAAGTATTCATATATTGAATTTGGTGGTAGCTTTGGATTGGGCAGTAAGTATAAAATTATACATCTATTTATATATAGAGGGAGAGAGAGAGAAAGAGTCCAATACAGAACAATAACACACCCATCTAGCTAAGTGGGAAATAGGCCACTCAAGCTACAAAAGTCGACAATGATCACATACCCAATGGTTTTTTAAAGAACTTTCTTTTATTGTCATTTCTTTATAGAAAAAATACTTTTGCTTTTTACATCATCTTTCATTTTATAACAATGACAACTAATACACGTATTGTATCATTTGAATACTATAAGTATTGTTTGACAATGATATAATCTAATCATAATTGTAGTGTAATTGTGTAAATGATAAAAAAATAAGTTGTGTGCATATGAATTCTGATTAATTAATGGTTTGTTTGAATGATGTAGGTTGATAGTGCGAACAAGCATGGTGTATTGTTGGAGATGGTGCAAGAGCTAACGGATCTTGACCTTATCATCTCCAAATCGTACATTTGTTCTGATGGACGTTGGTTCATGGATGGTTAGTCGCCCTTTTACTTGCACCCCTTGTAGCTATGGGTGTCTTTTTAAACATCAGTTTTCTTAGTGAGTTTAATTAATTTAATTACTAATCACATATCATTTTAGTCTTCAAACAACTTTATCAAAATTTAATCACAACGGATTTAACTCCATAAATTTCAATAAAACATATTTTTTAATAATTAAAAGGACCATTGAATTCAATATTCATTGAATGGTAACATGACATCTTAAAATAGTAGAGTTCGATCTTTAGAGCATCCACAATGCATTAAACTTGTTAGAGTTTAATGGATTGACATTTTATCATTTTACTTGCTATACAACTATATATTAATTTTCTAATAAAGTTCAATGAAATATATATTTTAATAGTTAAAAGGTTTTTTTTTCATTGAAGAGTCCATATCCATTAAATGTCAATTAGACATGCTATCTCATTCAACTCTTCCATTAAACTATGCATTGCGAATGCTTTTAATATAAATGAGACATTTCATCTTATTCGATTCACTCGATTATTGTAAATGCTCTTATGTTTATATGAATAAGAACTTGTATTTCCCTTTGTGTAGTGTTTCACGTAACGGATCAATCTGGCAACAAGATTACAGACAAAAACCTTATACGTCACATACAACAGGTATTTATTAGTTAACGTGATTAGATACACCCTAAATTAATCTATTATTTTTATAGAAATAAACCTCAAATTATTACTTCTCTATACATGCTCCCTATTGGTCGATCGCGTGGACCACAATAAGGGCGACCCATGCAAAACCAAGAACAATTTTTTTGGAACTGACATAAAATTTATAGAAAAGTTACAAGATGTTAGAAAAGTCAAAAACATTTAAGAGGAAATAATAATTAATCTAAGACCAACAACACTAGTTAGAAATATATATTTTGACATCTTCTTTTGTGACTTGTCTCAACAGAAAGAAGTAAAACATATAATTTTCTAATTTAATCAACAAAAAACAGATATAGATGTTACAAATTTCCTCAATTCATCTTATAAATAGCATAACTTGTCTCGACACAAAGAAGTAATACATATAATTTTCTAATTTAATCAACAAAAAACATATATAGATGTTACAAATTTCCTCAATTCATCTTATAAATAGCATAACTTGTCTCAACATAAAGAAGTAAAATATATATGTTTCTAGTTATTTAGTCAATAAAAACATAAACAAACGTCTCAAGTTTATTCAATTTATTATATAAAGAGAGAGCAACAATGACAAATACTTAGAAATCCTTTTTTGATCTCATACTAAAAGATCCCTTAATTACTCCGCCTTTGAATGACAACGATGTTCTTTCACATGCATGTGTTATAAACCTTTTCTTTTTCATGATAGTGAGCATGAAAATGACATTTATTAATTTTCTGTAGTCAATATGTGCAAGTAGGAGAGAGAAGACACAAGTAAAAACAACAAGTTTAGGTAAAGAAATCACACCAAGGAACTTTCCGATGGAGCATACGACACTTGAGATGACAACGGTGGACAAGCCGGGCCTATTGTCGGAGATATCGGCAGTTCTAGCCGAACTAAGATGCCACGTGTCTGCAGCAGTGGCATGGACCCACAACACACGTGCTGCATGCATCATCCATGTAGAAGACGACTCAAACCCTGGACCCATTATGGATCCTCACAGGGTGAACAGAGTCCAATCTCATCTCTCCACCGTGGTCAACGCTCACCACAACAACAGCGAACGCCGGAGTGTCAGATTAACTACTCCGGTCGCCGGACAAACCCACACCGAGAGGCGGCTCCACCAGCTGATGATGGCTGATAAAGACTACGAAGAGAGTACATACAGTCCACTTATCAAACGCTTCGATACAGTGGTGACAGTGGAGAACTGTAGAGAAAAAGGGTATTCAGTTCTTAATGTCACAAGCCCTGATAGACCGAAGCTACTATTCGACACAGTTTGCACGCTTACTGACATGCAATACGTGGTTTTCCATGCAACAGTTAGCTCTAAAGGCTCCATTGCTTTTCAGGTATAATATTATTTACGTTTTTCAAGTTCCAACGCCTTATAGCTCTCTATTAATTAAACCCTTTTCTAATCTTCTTCATATTGAAACGACAGGAGTATTACATAAGGGAGAAAGATGGGCGTACGTTAAACTCAGAGATACAACGAGAAGCAATCACCCGATGCATAATGGCAGCTGTAGAACGAAGAGCATCGCATGTAGGTGTTTACTTTTGAGCTCCTGATTACGTTTTGATGAAAGAGAACTAACATGAGATATGATCCATCGTATGAGTGCAGGGGTTGAGGTTAGATGTGAGGAGTCGAAACAGGTCAGGGCTGCTGTCGGATGTGACAAGAGTGTTTCGTGAAAACGGGCTGTCGATTGCAATGGCTGAGATTGGAACACGTGGAGAGAAGGCAATTGGATCGTTTCATGTTACAGATGCTCATGGACATGAGGTGGATCCGGGTATGGTGGAGGCAGTGAAGAAGGAAATTAAGAGATTTGGAGGGATGGTTATCGTAGGGAATGGAACTTCTTCGAATTGGTCGTCTCGGGGATCATCGAGTAGTAATGGTGTGAATGAAGCAAGATCATCACTGGGAACGTTGTTGTGGTCACAGGTTGAGAGATTTTCTAGCAAGTTTCAGACACTCAACTCATGATCCCAGTAGAAAAATATATACAGATTCAAAACTTATTTAGTAAATACTTCGGAATTAAGGACAATAGTAGAGGATCGTCATAAAATTTGTAAATACTGTAAGCTCATGTTTATAAAAAGAGAATGTGATATTACTAAATAACTTGCACTACTGCAAAACTCGTTTTTTTTCCTACAAAAATGAAGAAAAATAATCCGAAACGAAATAAAAACCATAATTTTGCGATATTACTTATAAAATGTGACAAAAGTACAAACCATCGGAAATGTATCTAAACTTACCTATCATTACCGAGCAAAATTAAAATTATTCATGTTTTTAATAAATAAAAGTTCCCTCGAAACAACACCATTAAGTTAGTCTCATACAAATTAATGAGATGAGGGAAATATAATGGTTGGCCGCCTTAATCATACGGTTGGAAAACTCCTTCCGTAGAATGACCTCATGTAGAAACAAAAATAAAGAAATAATATATAAAATAATAATAAAAACTTTGTAATCACGTCCACCCTAGCTGAGTGTTCCTGCATAAAGATCTTCCAACTTACAAAATGTAGATAGGAAAAAATAGTGTATTTGAGACAAGATAATGAAAAAGCATAATAAATCTTTAACAAATAGATGCTACACATGGCGAAAGTGAATAAGAAACTAAGAAAGTTGGAAAACACAGTCTGACAAGCATAAACAAGAGAGGGATCTAGACCTCATACTATGCTAAAACTCCTATGTTACCTTGATTTAAATCCTCCGTACTCTTCTATGAAGTCATGTCTTCGGTAAGTGTCAAACTCTTTCAAGTCTAATCTTACGCTATCTTCTCATTTCCTTCTTAGCCGACATGTCCTCCTTGTACCGTCGACTATAATCATATCTACTCTCCTAATAGCAGTAGTCGATTGTCTCTTATCTTCATGTGCAGACCACCATAATCTTCATTCTCTCAAATTTTTAAGAATCGACGCCACCAGAGACGAAGCCACTTACAAGCAAGGTGGGTCCTAGGACCCACCTAATTTTTTAATTTATATAACATTTGAATAGAAAAAAGAATATGAATTATCTTAAAAATAATTAGGACCTACCTAATAATATTTGACAAAATAAGAAAACAAATAAATAAAAAAATAATGGAAAACTGATACTTACATTTCAAAGCAAATGGTTAATACTTTCAAAACCTATGAAACATCGGAGATAAAAAAAAAGAGTTGAAGTTGTTTGATGTAAAAAATAAATTATGAATGGTTATTAGGAAATTAAAAAAAGCAAACAACTCTTCTCATATTGTTGGCCGTATAAAATGATTGTTGCAAATGAACTTTTTAAAAAGAAAAGAGACTCGGTCGTGCAAAGTAGTTATTTTTTTTGTTTCAAAAATTAGATTTTAGTGTTAAGTAGACACTGGTTTTACCGGTTTTTAACTATTCTATTGGTCACGTTGAACTCGAGTTTTTACTAACCAATTGTTTTTTTGTTGGTTCGACTCGACCCAATCTGTCATACATAGAGTTGACTCTTTGGTTTTTTCGCATTCACTTAAGTAGGAACCACGTGCTATTTTGTTCTAGATTCGCCACTGGACGCCACCCCCAACGAATTCCTATTTGTCGTGTTGTTCGATATCTTGTCCAACAATGTGCTACCACAAGTTCACCACAGCATTCTCATTTATGCGACCTCTATCTTCTTTCGTGTTCTTTCTTAATTGGTCAACATTTAGATACACACATTAAAGTTGGTCTAATTGCCACACTATAAAATGTTCCTTTTAGTTTCAATGGAATCTTCTTGTAACATTTCGTTTAAAATTAAAATAAGTAAATAATTAAATAATAAGCCCTAAAACCACAAGATGTATTTTATATTTTTATTTACTTCAGCCTTAAATCCATACTAAAATATCAGTGTTAGCCACAAGGAGTTAAGTGTTATAATTTATGGAAATTGGGGATGACCTTGTAACATTTGGACTTGTAAAGTAAAGATTTTTGGAGAGCAGGGGGTTATTTCATAACTATAGACCTAAAATGAAATAAATCTAAGAGGGAGGGGGCTAAAGCGTTAAATTGTGATGTTGTTTGTGTAACACTCGTGTTTCTAGCCTAGACATTGAGGTGATAGTCTAGGTTAACCTTTGTAACTCATTTTGAAGAAATGAAAAAGAATTATGTGAATTATGTGTTTTATGCTTAATTATTAGGGTTTAATTAATTAAGAATAAAAATAAGCGTCAAAATTAAAGTGTGAGATAAGCCCGATATCTTTACATAAATTTGTAGTGGTCGAAACAAAGATTTTGGGGATATAAAGAATACCAAAATCCGAGTTATAACGAAGAAGTTATGACCTGTCGAAGTTTCACGACAAAACCGGCATAGTGCTGAATGTCGTAAAAAGTGAGTTTTTGATAAACTACTTTTTAGCCTTAGTAATCTAAACGAAAGGCGTAGTATTCGTCAAACCGAGAAGTTCGATAAAAAGAACGCCCAAATATGACTTCATATGAGTAAGTTATAATTTTTCGAAGAATCAGCTTAGCAGTAGACAGCTAAAAACTCGAATTTTAGATCGAGCGATTTTTAGCCGACACAAACTAAACGAGAATCGAAGGTCTCATCATTAGTAGCACAACGGTAAAAAGTCTGACGAAAACCGGCATCGGATGAAGAAGTTATGAATTTTTAACGGATTTCCTATCCCGGTCTGTTAAAAATAATAATATAAAATTTAAAGTCCAAATTAGCCGACGAAGTCTAAATGGAAGTTGTAGAGCGTAATTTTAGCTACACATGCATATAAATAACGTCAAAAAAGGAGCTCGTATGCAAAAGTTATGGATTTTAGAAGTTTTAGCGCGAAAATCGAGAAAATTCGCATAGTCACATTTTGCCACGTCACCTTCACTGAAAGAGTGCCACGTGTCCTGCTGAGTTACCAAGCTGCTGAGTCATGCGAAGCCACGTGTCGGATTCTGATTTGACCGAAGGGAGGTCCAATCTGAGGCTCGCATATGGACCGAACCTCGCACCCCTAGCTCCGAGCCTCGCACATGGGTCACGACTCCGCGGTCCAATCAGCAAGTGCCACCGAGGCCCTCGCACGTGCTGACCACCTGCACACCGGAACCGACTTCGGACACACGCTTTGGACCAATCACAAGAAGCCAGCAGCCCCTTCGCACATGCTACCCTCGTGCGAGCCACCCCCTGCGAGACCTCTCGGCCGTCGGATCAAGAGCCTCTCAGCCGTTGGATCAGGACTTCGGACCCTATAAATAGAAGGGTACCTGCGAAGGCTCTCGGTTACTTTTGGATTTTTGCCATATTTAGCCCCTTTCTTCATATTTTCTTCATCTTAGAATCCCCCGAAGTCCCGGTATCGATTGTAAACCCCGGAATACGCCACGAAGTGCCCGTGAAGCCCAGAAAATTTATCTTTTCGGTTTCAAAGCCCAAATTTTGCAGAGCCCGGTTTCTCAATAAAACTCCCGGTTTTATTAGAAACGATCGTTTTAGGAAACGAATTGCTTGTCGATTATCATCAAATCAAGTGAGTGTGTAGTCACTTTCATCTTACACCTAGATATGAAGTATTTTCTATAAAATACATGCTATGTGTAATTATATTAAGTGTTTATTTGAGGTGACTGTTGAATAAATGTTTTATACAAGTTTTAAACTGTATATGTATTTTATCTAGAAAATATGTTGGGTAGAACATGGGTAGATAAAATAGCTGATGTGTGTTAAAATGGTGAGAGGCCTCGATGTTGTTGTTGTTGTTGTTGTTGTTGTAGTCATCTAGCGGAGTATAGATGACGACCACGGACCTTTCTAGAGAGTCCAGTGGAACACTAGCAGGTTTGCAACTTGTAGGTGTTGATGAATTTAATGTTCATTGGCGTACTCCATCCCCCTCATGGTTGCCTTTAGGACATGTATGGCTGAGGAAACCCCTTAGCAGTAGTGTCCATCCCGATGATAATCCTTAGGCTAGGTCCCTTGTGATATGTGCTTAGGGACGTAAAGTGAGGACAACGACAATGGGTAATCAGGGTTATTGTTGATTGGTGAACTTAATAAGTATATTATTATTGTGGGTTGAAAACCCTATATGCTCACCAGGCTCCTAAGCCTGACCCACTCAGTTTTTATGATTACAGGTAGTGGACCCCGAGCATAGTCGGAGGACGACGAGAGATTTTTGGATTATAGGCCAGTAGTTGTAAATAACTGTTGAAAGACTTATAATGTCTTGTTTATGCTTTTGATCTGTATCGGAACATGACATCCCGAGGTTTTGATATATATGGAAAATATATACCTTCTTAATGAAGGGTTTTGATAAACTTTTATCGTATGTTGTTTGGGGACCAATTCCGCAACATCTTTTAAAAAGATTTCTCTGATTTTATTTTAAAAAGTATAAATTAAATCGGTCTTTTCTGGCCGAGAAATTAGGGGATGTCACAGTTTGAAAGGTCATCGAACTTATACCCGTACAACGTAAACCATGTCTAAAAGCCAAATCATACAATCCAATCGAAATATCAGAGTATAAATCCCAGAGAAATCTCGTAAATGCGGAAACCAGTGTGTGTGCATGATGTGCCGCTACCGCGCCAGCTCCTTCCCCTTTGATGAAGAGGTACCTGAAACCAAAACTGTAAACTGTAAGCACAAAGCTTAGTGAGTTCCCCCATTGTACCACATACCATATAATCACATAACATACATATATTGTCAGGCATATCTGGGTGCCCGACCTACCCCTTCGGTCCTCTCAACCGGACGTTGCCTAGCATACCTGGGTGCTGGACTCCCCTTCGGTCCTCTCGACCGGATACTGCCTAACATATCTGGGTGCTGGCCTCCCCTTCGGTCCTCTCGACCGGATACTGCCTAGCATATCTGGGTGCGGGCCTCCCCTTCGGTCCTCTCGACCGGATACTGGGGAACTATTTCTCCCCTCTACTACTACCACATAACATGTATCAGAATATCATAATCTATCTAACATGGCTGGGTATGACTACCCCTTCGGCCCTACCAACCGGATATCTCGGGGACTATCTCCCCCTACTGTCACTAGCACATAGCATCATATCATACTAGCACATAAACATAACACAGGTAGTAGTAATCCCTAGATGAATATCACAGAGACAATCATCTACATACAACTCCTACTGGTTGGCCGACATTGTGGCCGTAGACCCACCGCTACTGGAAGGTAACTCACCTCGAAGTAGCTGCTGATCTGATCGGGAACTGACTGCCTACTGTTGCTGCTGCTACTCCGGAAATCCTCCGGCTGTAATTCCCACAACATACTCAATCAAACAGTGCTAACTATCCTTTGGGTAAAATGACCATTTTACCCCTGATCATGACCTAAGTCAAAGTCAGATTCAACTTTCAGTTGACCCGACTCGCCGAGTTGGCTCGCCAACTCGCCGAGTCCCAGTCCAATCGACTAACCTGGATCGCGTCTCTACTCATCAAGTTAGGCGTTGACTCGACGAGTTCTCCTTCCAAACTGATGTTCAAGTCCTTCATCCTACTCGCCGAGTTGTATGAACAACTCGCCGAGTTCATCTTCATCCGATGAACACTTATGCTGCGACTCTCCGAGTTGTATGAACAACTCGCCGAGTCTGGTCTTGATCCAAGGAGATTGCCTTGAACTCGCCAAGTCAGGGCATTGACTCGCCGAGTTCCTTCATGGATGAGTTCGGCTTCCAACTCACTGAGTCACACCCCGTGACTCACTACTCTACTCGACACAACGAAAAGGGGACAAACTCGGAGACTCGCGAGCAGACTCGCCGAGTCAGATGAACGACTCGCCGAGTCGCTACCATGCAGTCTCTATATGGTCGATTTTGCTTGAATCCAGCTTATGCTATCCACAGATCTGGGTTCCTAGAGCATGAATAACACGTAAAGTTTCCAACTTTACGTGTAGATACTCACTAATGGGGGTTTTAGGGCTCAAAATGCACCAAAAAGGGTAGATCTAGGGTGTACATGCAACATGGGTCCATAAAGGCAGTAGATCCAAGCTCCTGGAGCTCGATCTCACGTAGATCTAGGAGCTACCCAGCTTATTACGAGTCCACAAGCATACATAAGCTTGGAAATGGATCAAAAGGGCTTTAATGGAGTTATAAGGAACAATAAGCATGAAAACAGAGAGGGAAATCGAGTTTTACCTCAAGGGAAACTCTGAGATTGCTCAAAGATGGCTGATCTCCTCTTCTTCTTCTTGATCCACTCATCTCCCTTCTCCAAAACTTCAAAACACACTAGGAATGCTTCAAACTCTCAAGGAACAAAGCTTTGAACGAGGGTTAGGGCTCTGAGGGTGAATGGGGCGGAGTTGGGGCGCAAATGGTTGTTTAAATAGGGTGCAAACCCTTGGAAATTAGGGTTTCATCAGACAGCGTGGACTCGCCGAGTTGTCAACTTAACCGCGTCCCAAGTCTCGTCTCTAGTCGGCGAGTCGGGCCTCCAACTCGCCGAGTCCAAGGCCAAAATACAAAATACCCAGATAAATCTTACATACCAGGAACCAGGTGCTACACTTCCCCTTCTCCTGTGTTTCTTCCATGCGACTCCCCTAAACCCTGACCTAGTTGTAAGATCGCCGCCACCCTTATACCCCCTCACTCCCCACCGAAAGACCACGACTTTCTTCGTCAGCCGCGTCAGGGGTACGGCTTTCTTGGAGAAATCCTGAATGAATCTCCGATAGTAGCCTGCCGATCCTAGGAAACTCCAAATCTCAGATGGAGACTTCGGAACCTCCCACCTCATCACGGCCTCGACCTTGGCCGGATCGACCAGAATCTCGTTCTGGTTGACAGGGTGTCCGAGAAATTGCACCTCGCACACCCAAAACTCACACTTGGAGAACTTGGCATACAAGCTCTCTCTCCTCAGGGTCTCCAATACCTCTCTCAGATGCTCCTCGTGCTCTTCCTGTGTCTTGGAATAAACCAAGATGTCGTCAATGAAAACTATCACAGACCGATCCAGCATCGGTCTGCATACGCGGTTCATGAGGTCCATAAACGCGGCAGGAGCATTGGTGAGCCCCAACGGCATCACCACGAACTCATAATGGCCATAGCGCATCCGAAACGCGGTCTTCTGCGCATCTTCCTCTCTGACCCTCATCTGATGATAACCCGAACGTGAATCGATCTTAGAAAACTAAGACGCTCCCTGAAGCTGGTCAAAAAGATCATCAATCCTCGGGAGTGGGTAACGGTTCTTCACCGTTACCTTATTCAGCTCCCGGTAATCTATACACATCCGATGCGACCCGTCCTTCTTTTTCATGAACAGAATCGGGGCTCCCCAGGGTGAAATGCTCGGTCTAATGAATCCCTTGTCTAGCAGCTCCTGCAGCTGCGTAGACAACTCCTGCATCTCAGGTGGAGCCAACCGATACGGTGCCTTGGCTATCGGAGCCGCACCAGGAACGAGGTCAATCCTGAACTCCACCTGTCGCTCTGGAGGTATCCCAGGAAGCTCCTCTGGGAAGACATATGCGAAATCTCGCACCACCGGAACCTCGCTCACTGTCGCCTTACCCGCCTCCAGGGTATCCATCACGTACGCGACATATCTTGTGCATCCCTGCTGAAGGTAGCGTCTAGCCCTTGCTGCTGAACATACTGCAGGTCCACACTCCGGCCTCTCACCATGAATCACTAACTCTCCCCCACCTGGGGTCCTGACTCGCACTAGCTGTTGTGCGCAATCTATCACCGCCCCATTAGGGCTCAACCAATCTATGCCTATAATCACCTTGTTCCCACGCAACGGAATGGGAACCAGATCCACCAAATAGCGCTCCTCGAATAACCTCAGAACACAATCTCTGAATACTGATGACGCCCGCACCGATCGATCGTCGGCAATCTCCACCTCCAAAGGGCAATCCAACATGCCTGAAGACTCAGGAAACTTCTTGCTAAGCGCAAGGGAAACAAATGATCGGGTAGCACCCGAGTCGAACAACACCTGAACTGGGATACCGTTCATATGGAACGATCCTAACACATATATACATACACCAAGCACATATCAATATCATAACATCATATAAATAAATGAGAGGGAAAGAATCATACCCGTCACCACATCGGGTGTTGCGCGTGCCTCCTCGGCGGTCAGCTGAAATGCCCGACTCCTCACCACTGGAGCCTCTGCCTTGCCTTGCCGACCATCTGTGATCCGTAGGGTCGCTGGAGCTGGCGCCTTCACCGGCACTGAAACTGTCAACTGGGGGCAACTGGCCTTCTTGTGGCCCCTCTGGTTGCAGTGGAAACACAGTAACTCAGACGTCTAAATAACTGCTGCCGGAGCAGTGCAATCCCTGCTATAGTGCCCAGACTTTTCGCACTTATAGCAGCCTGATGATCCCAACCTGCACGCCCCCTCGTGCGACTTTCCGCATTTCCTGCAGCGGCCCCATCCCTGTTGGCCCTTTGGCCCCAAATCTGATCCCTTGGGCTTCTTCCCCGAAGCCCCTCCTGACTGTCCCTCCGATGCCTTCTGTTTCCGGATGTGCTCCAAAGCTATCTCCCTATCCCTCGCCCTGGCAATCATGGAGCCCAAGGTGGGGGAAGCTGAAAAACTAAAGTGCTCCCGGATATAAGCCCGGAGCATGTCATGATAGCGGGTCCTCCTCATGTCCTCATCGCCCGCATACTGGGGCACCAACAATGCCCTCTCCCGGAACTTGGCGGTGATCTCCGCCACAGTCTCCGTCGTCTGCCTCATGTCCAAAAACTCCCTGGCCAGCTGCTGAAGCTCGACAGCCGGCGCAAACTCTGCCCTGAACCTGGTCACAAAGTCCGACCAGGTCATAGCCTCGATAGCTAAGGCTCCCAACGAGTCACCCACTGACTCCCACTAATCTCGAGCTCGGTCTCGTAAACACCCTGTTGCATACCTCACCTTTGACCCCTCGGGGTAGAAGCTAGTCAACTGTGCAGACTCAATGTCCGCAATCCATCGCCTGGCAGCAATGGGGTCCTTCACCCCGTGGAAATCCGGCGCACCACTGCCCCTGAAGTCCTTAAAGGACAGCGTGCGAGATCCCGACTGGCCAGATGCCATGTCGCTCCTGAACGCCCTGAGGCGATCCTCCATCAACTCGATGATCCCTTCCTTGATTGACCCGAAGATAATGGGGGTCGACTCAAGGATACCCCTGGTAATCTCTGACGCGATGAACTCGCGTAGTCCCTCATCTACCGGCTCGAAACCTGATCCCGAACCTGACCCCTCTCCTGAACCGCCATCTATCGGCCTCGATCGAAGTACCACCATTCTGCAATACATAAATAACAATTATTAGCGATACTAATACTTCTTGAGGGATCACATCTACTACAAGTTCCCTGGTCTCATCTTGGCCTTCCTTGGTTCGGGTACGGATCCTCTGCTTTCAGTAGTACGGGCCCATACTACCTTCCACATCTGTCCGTACCTTCTTCAAGGACTGCCTCGACTCCGCCAGATCCCTTTCACTATTGCTGTCCTCCGTTATACTCATCCTAGGCTTGCCCTAGGGAAATCTCTGACTCTACTCCATCCAGTCCTCAGCTGCTGCAGGCCTCCTTGTAATGCCAATTAGCCATTACCTGAATACCATCATATGTGAAGAGGCTCAGATAATCCTTCGAGTAACAGACTCGTCCCTACAACGGTTGGACTCAAACAAGAGCTGCACAATAGGATCAAATCCAGCACTCTAAGATTATTCAACCCTGATCACATGTGACGTGACGTATTCACCTACTGGCTAACTCCCATTATTCAGAGTTCCACAAAGCACGAAGCAAGCAACATTCAGACAAGGGTAATAATCTCAATCAACTCTATCTGCTTACAGGAACTTGTACTAGCATACAATGCTAAGTTCATACTATCAGGCATATCCTAATCAGGCTATCCTACTTGCTGTCTACTCAACACTAGCATGCAATTTCTCATACAGCTGAAACATATAAAGCGAGCACATAAGGCATCACTCCTAGATCCTTAGTCCTATTCTAGCATGCTGTTCTACAAAAGCTGATACACATAACATAAACTTCTATGGGTACTTTGGGGAATACTTACTTGAGCTCGGCCGGTCGCGCACATCACACACTTCGTTCTTTCTGAAAACTCTTTTCTCAATCTTTAGAAAACATTTTCTTTTTGGAAAATCTTTTAATCCCTCGATTTGAGTTCAGACACCCCCGAAGGTGTGTCTGAATCCCTCAAACCAGGGCTCTGATACCAACTTGTAACGACCCAATTTTCACGTCCAAAAATTTCGTTTTTAAAACGTTACTTAGAAAACATTAATAATTAAAACATTGTTTGATCAAACCTCATCACAACGTAAACCATGTCTAAAATCCAAATCATACAATCCAATCGAAATATCAGAGTATAAATCCCAGAGAAATCTCGTAAATACGGAAACCAGTGTGTGTGCATGATGTGCCGCTACCGCGCCAACTCCTTCCCCTTTGATGAAGAGGTACCTGAAACCAAAACTGTAAACTGTAAGCACAAAGCTTAGTGAGTTCCCCCACTGTACCACATACCATATAATCACATAACATACATATATTGTCAGGCATATCTGGGTGCCCAACCTACCCCTTCGGTCCTCTCGACCGGACGTTGCCTAGCATACCTAGGTGTTGGCCTCCCCTTCGGTCCTCTCGACCGGATACTGCCTAGCATATCTCGGTGCTGGCCTCCCCTTCGGTCCTCTCGACCGGATACTGGGGAACTATTTCTCCCCTCTACTACTACCACATAACATGTATCACAATATCAGAATCTATCTAACATGGTTGGGTATGACTACCCCTTCGGCTCTACCGACCGGATATTTCGGGGACTATCTCCCCCTACTGTCACTAGCACATAGCATCATATCATACTAGCACATAAACATAACACATGTAGTAGTAACCCTAGATGAATATCACAGAGACAATCATCTACATACAACTCCTACTGGTGGGCCGACATTGTGGTCGTAGACCCACCACTACTGGAAGGTAACTCACCTCGAAGTAGTTGCTGATCTAATCGGGAACTGACTGCCTACTGCTGCAGCTGCTGCTCCGGAAATCCTCCGGTTGTAATTCCCACAACATACTCAATCAAACACTGCTAACTGTCCTTTGGGTAAAATGACCATTTTACCCCTGATCATGCCCTAAGTCAAAGTCAGAGTCAACTTTCAGTTGACCCGGCTCGCCGAGTCCCTGTCCAATCGACTGACCTGGATCCCGTCTCTACTCGTCAAGTTAGGCGTTGACTCGACGAGTTCTCCTTCCAAACTGATGTTCAAGTCCTTCATCCTACTCGCCGAGTTGTATGAACAACTCGCCGAGTTCATCTTCATTCGATGAACACTTATGCTGCGACTCGCCGAGTTGTATGAACAACTCGCCGAGTCTGATCTTGATCCAAGGAGATTGCCTTGAACTTGCCGAGTCAGGGCATTGACTCGCCGAGTTCCTTCATGGATGAGTTCGGCTTCCAACTCACTGAGTCACACCCCGTGACTCACTACTCTACTCGACACAACGAAAAGGGGACAAACTCGGAGACTCGCGAGCAGACTCGCCGAGTCAGATGAACGACTCGCCGAGTCGCTACCATGCAGTCTCTATATGGTCGATTTTGCTTGAATCCAGCTTATGCTATCCACAGATCTGGGTTCCTAGAGCATGAATAACACGTAAAGTTTCCAACTTTACGTGTAGATACTCACTAATGGGGGTTTTAGGGCTCAAAATGCACCAAAAAGGGTAGATCTAGGGTGTACATGCAACATGGGTCCATAAAGGCAGTAGATCCAAGCTCCTGGAGCTCGATCTCACCTAGATCTAGGAGCTACCCAGCTTATTACGAGTCCACAAGCATACATAAGCTTGGAAATGGATCAAAAGGGCTTTAATGGAGTTATAAGGAACAATAAGCATGAAAACAGAGAGGGAAATCGAGTTTTACCTCAAGGGAAACTTTGAGATTGCTCAAAGATGGCTGACCTCCTCTTCTTCTTCTTGATCCACTCTTCTCCCTTCTCCAAAACTTCAAAACACACTAGGAATGCTTCAAACTCTCAAGGAACAAAGCTTTGAACGAGGGTTAGGGCTCTGAGGGTGAATGGGGCAGAGTTGGGGCGCAAATGGTTTTTTAAATAGGTTGCAAACCCTTGGAAATTAGGGTTTCATCAGACAGCGCAGACTCGCCGAGTCCATAATATGGACTCGCCGAGTCGCCAACTTAACCGCGTCCCAAGTCTCGTCTCTACTCGGCGAGTCGGGCCTCCAACTTGCCGAGTCCAAGACCAAAATACAAAATACCCAGATAAATCTTACATACCAAGAACCAGGTGCTACACTTCCCCTCCTCCTGTGTTTCTTCCATGCGACTCCCCTAAACCCTGACCTAGTTGTAAGATCGCCGCCACCCTTATACCCCCTCACTTCCAGCCGTCGTCGCACCCTCATTGTCACCACTGCTGTTGTTGCTGGAAATAGCGAAGATCGGCGAAACATGGTCATTGTGGCCTCTTCTTCTCCGGTAATGGTTCCATCCTTTCATACTTCCTTTGCTTTTCTGCTCTTCATTCTGTCGTCGCCACCGCTGCTCCGGCGACTGTCCCGTCGCTAAATCCTTTTGTCAGTTGTACACCACTATGAGCGGGTGGCTGCGTGGTGTTCACATTAGCGTGTGTGTTTTGAGGTTATTAAAACCTCTTCTCTCCTCCGCTTCTTCCCTAATGCAACCGTTCTTCTGATTGTCGCCATAATGACCTCCGACCACCGCCTGCCACCACGAGGGTGGCGGTGTTGTGTGTTTTCTGTGTGTGGTGATGTGGTGTTTTTGTACGTGTGTTGTAATGGTAAGGGGTTGTAGGAGCATTTCTTGGCCGAAGAACCGGAGAAAAACCCACCACCACCACCATGAGGTGGTGGCTGCTACCTTATGTCGCCATTCTGCTGCCACCAGCCGCCACCTTGGGTGGCTGTGTGCTTGTGTTTGTATGTTTGGATCAAAAACTTATAACTCCCGCCATAAGAATGGTGGTTGTTGCCATGGACCACCGCCGACCACCACTGCCCGATGTGGCAGTGGGTGGTGCCCGATTTATTAAAATGTATACATTTAATTTATTCGCTAATCATCTAACTTAAGGAGTTGGAAACCCTAATATCAAGAAAACCCTAATTTTTGGAGTTGGTCGGGACCCACGTTAAGCTGTTAATTATTTTTTTTTAAAATAATACTTAATAATACCCCTAAAATTAACTTAAGGCGATTTTGGGCTTAATGAATTAAGTACTTAATGGGTTAAGCGTTCTTACTTAACCCTAATCGTCATTTTATATGAAAACCCTAATTTTGTTTGGGCTTTGAGTTGGGCCTTCCTTTTGGGCTTAGGTGTTTGGGTTTTTTTTGGCCCATTTGAGAACAGGTGTATGGATAGGATATGTGGATGGGCTTTAAGGTAAGGCCCATGTAAGGGGTTTGGGCCCAATTTGGAAAATTGGGTCATATACTAGGCCTTGGTTAATTGTTTGGCTTTGGGCCTTTAGAGTGTGAGTTTGGGCCTTGGACCTGGACCAAGCTACGTTAGGGGTAAAATGGTCTCTTTATCCCAAGTATGGAGGCATGGTTATGCATTGGAACCCAATTATTAATTGGGTGTTGTTTTGATGTTGACAGTTCGGGGATCAGTCAGCCAGTAGCTAGAGTTTTATCTATGGACTTCAGTAGTGTGAGGTGAGTCTCCACACTGTTTGTATGGGTCGAAGGCACCAATGTCGACCAATTTGGTTTATGTATGGTAGGAAGACCCGGGGGTTAGCCCTAGACATTATGTATGAAAGACCAAGAGGTGGCTCCTGGCACACTGTATGCTAATTAGCTAAGTAGAACAATATCTAGTTGTCTTTGTGATGCTTGCATGGAAAACCAAGAGGTGGCTCTTGGCACTTTTCTGTAAGACCCAGTGGGTGGCCCCCAACTTATCAAGAAAAGTTGTAATAGCAAGACTATATATCGGCACATATCATCTTTATTGATTATGATATATGAATGATATGTATGGCCAGCAGCTAGATATGTTAGGCAGTATGTTGATATGTATGGTATGTGGTATTTGGTATTTGGGGAACTCACTAAGCTTCGTGCTTACAGTTTTCAGTTTTGGTTAAAGGTACCTCCAGTTTTCAAATAAAGGAGCTCGGGACGATCGCAGCGCATACACCTATGTTTTATGCAATATGTGATTTCTAAGAATGACCTCTGATAAATATTTTATTTGAACTATTTTTCAATGTGTGAACAATGTTACAAATGTGTTTTAGTTATATTAAAAATGAAATTTTTGGTCATTATTGGGATGTTACAAGTTGGTATTAGAGCCTTGGTTTAAGGGATTCGGGCGTACTCTCGGGGGTGCCTGAACTCAAACTGAGGGCTTGATGAAATTTTTATAAAATAAACATTTAATTACAAAAGAATTTCTAAGCAAAGAAAGGGTGTGATGCGTGCAATCGACCGAGCTCAAGTAAGTGGTTCCCAAAATACCAATATATGTTTGTTATGTGATATGATATGATTATGTGATTCGCATGCTAGATTAGAGCTAAGGATCTATGTAACACCCATAAAAATCATGTCAAATTTAAACTTTTAAAAACGTTTCAAAACCATTAATCATTACAAAACTTGTTTTCAAAATAGTATAATATCATATTATCCCATAAACAAAGTCATAAACATGAGGAGCTATACTATCACGCCTTTGCCTTCCCGCGATCATCTGATGTACCTGAAACAAAAACTGAAACTGTAAGCCCAAAGCTTAGTAAGTTCCCCCAAAATATTGATACACTACAACTAACACATGTACAAATAATAGCATGTACTGGGTCCATAGATTTACATACTGGATTACCCATGGGCCCATAGTGTGGGTCTGGATTGCCTTCCGGCCCACAGCTCACATTTGGATTGCCACCGAGCCCACAATTCGAGTCTGGCATTCCCTACCTGGCCCTTAGCTTGTATCTGGAAAGCTCCTGAGTCCTCAGTATGAGTCTGACATGCCCCACCCGGCCTTCAACTCATATCTGGAATACTCTAGGGTTTGTTGGCTACCGCACAGAGCAGTATAACCTCAACCCAACCCACATAACATGTCGACATATAACATAACTGATTCACATACAAATAATCATGTAATTACACAGGTAGTCCTACAGATCTACCTACTGGCATAGCATCTAGCACGCATAACAAACTCATACTCAACATAATACAACTGCTAGGATATCATATCCAATGTGCCGACATTGGTGCCTTAGACCCCTTAGTATAGTGAGGATAACTCACCTTGCAATTTCGATCTGAACTGAAGAATCGAACTCGAATTGATGTCTCACCAAAATCTCGAACTATCCAAATAATGAATATTAAGTCAATAAATGGGAATATCAATCTTGAATATGGGCCCAGATAATCCATTTTGTCCTTTCTCTTTATTGGGCCAAGGCCGAATTACCAAATCCATAATCTTAAAAATCCATATATCTAAAGCCCATTAATGGCTCAGTTTTCCCAATTGGACCCAACTTCCTAATTGGGCCTTATTATAGGATTGCTTATCAAAACTGGCCCAATTGCAATTATTCAGAGGGCCAACAAGGCCAAAGTCCAGTTAGTCCAAAAGAGGCCCAATCCCGAAGCCCAATTTGACAAAAGCCCAACAGAGGACGTACGCGGGGCGTACTTCTCTGGTACGATGGGCGTACTCTTCTTGACGTTGACCACCATCAGGGTGGTTGACTCAATATGCTGGGCGTACAGGATTTACGCGGGGCGTATGCAGGGTTTTGCCAAAACCCTAACAAGTGCTATATGCTTAAGCACTTAAGCTCAAATTCAAGATCCATCAACCAAATGTGTCTTTGAACCATAAAGTCACGAACTTTAAGACTTTGGACTTCCAGAAAGCTCTTAACACCTGGTCTTAATCCATTAAGACCTTCCTACTCTATGCATGAGACACATTTAGCTATTGGGAAATCATTTTTATCACTTAGGACTTCCTTAAGGGCGTGAAAGGACGGCTCATCTCGTCCAAATCATATCATGCATCAACTTGGGACTTTTGGGACAAGAAATGGTTCCATAAAGCTAGCATTGCAAGATCTATAACATACAAACATAAAGTTTGAAGCTTTTTACCTTCTAGAGCTTCTATAGCACAATGAAACTTCAGATCCACAAGCTCGCCTTCCTTCTCCAACTATTTGATGCAATGCCTTCACCTTTAAGAGCTTAAAACACACACTAACTCACACACAGAAAACTAGAGTTTGGAACATTTCTAGAATATGGAGGCTATGAGTGATGAGAGAAAATGAGCCATAATGATGTTTATATAGCCCCCAACCCTAAATATTAGGGTTTGCATCTGACGCGAGTACGCTTAGCATACACAAGTGTATGCCTAGTGTACTAAGTCGCGCCCTAGTACGCTTAGCGTACCTTGTGTACACTTAGCGTACTATCCTTGTCTCCAAAGTTGCAACTTTAGCCCTTAGGCTTCTCATGGGTCGACTCCTCTAACCCCAGGTACTACAAATGACAAATAATGATAGAAGAGAGGGTTTAGAAATACCTGAAAAATCTCGGGATGTTACAATCAAAGAGAGATGCCTTTGTATGCCTATATGAGCTTGTAGATTTGGATGCTAGAACTGGTCAGCCAGTGGTAGGATGCCTTGTTTAGGTTATGCCTGAGTGTATGAGCCTTCGAATTACATGCTAGTACAGATTCCTGATTAAAGGATAGAATGGTTTGACTGGGGAATGATGGTTAGTTTTTCCATTGTCCGAATGTTGCTTGCTTTTGTGCTTTGTGGGACTCTTAGTAATGTGAATTAGCTACTAAGTGAATATGCTAAGTCACATGTGGTATAGATCGGATAATCTCAGAGTGATGGATTTAACCCTATTGCGCAGCTCTTGTCTGAGTCCAACCATTCTAGGGTTGAGTCTTTTACTCGAAGGATTATCTGATCTCTATTTCATGTGAATATATTCATGAGGTAGCTAGTTGAGATTAATGAGAATCCTTCAGCAGCTGAGGATAAGGTGGGTTTAGGAACCTAGGGAAGCCTAGGATATGCTGCAGTGGGTTAGTAGTATGGTTTAGTGAGTACTGGCATAATAGTTTGAAGAAGTGACCTAGAGGATTTAGGAGGATTGCTGAGGAAAGTATAGATGGGTGTGGAAGGTAGTATTGGTGTAGCACCTGGTTCTTGGTATGTATTTTCATTTAAGAGTTTTACATTTTTAGCCTGGGACTCGGCGAGTTGAAGGACCAACTCGCCGAGTAGAAGCGGGACGGGACGCGGGATTTAAGTATTGGACTCGTCGAGTCAGGTCCCAGACTCGATGAGTAGGCTCTGACTTGACAAAAACCCTAATCTGAGGGTTTGCACCCTATTTAATCATCTCTTTCAGCCACCACCCGTCCCTATTGCTCCCAGAAGCCCTCCATAGCAAACCCTAAGTGTTTTAGTGCAATATCTAAGGCTTTTGAGTGATTTTTGTGGGTTTTGACCTCAAGGAAGAAGGAAGAGCATAGAAGGATCAAGAGGAAACTGAAGGATTTGAGTTTGGTTCATCATTTGCAGTCTTTGAAAGGTATAAAGGTTGTACCTTGCTTGCTTGTTTGTTAGATCCCTTTTGGGGAAGATTTAGGGCTTTTTAAGCCAAATGAGGTAGCCAACCATGATTGCAAACATGGTTGGGGGTCAAGACTTCGGATCTAAGTCTTGGGAGGAGTCACAAGGAAGATTTGGGTTGCTTTTGCACCCAAGGAAAGTCCCATGCAACATAAGAGCCATTTTAGAGCCTTTTAGGCTCAAAAGTCCCATGCACGCACGTAAAGTTCGAAACTTTACGTGCTAGATCGAGCTTAGGGGCTTGGATCTATCTTTTGATCAAAAGTTGTACATCGGAAATCGAGGATTTAGGGTGTGGACGTTATCAACTCGGCGAGTCCTTTCTTGGGACTCGATGAGTCCAAGGCATAAAGTCCCATGTCTGTTAAGGGTCAAAAGAACTCAATTGGGTGTTAGAAGGGTTGTAGAAGGTCCGAAGGAGTGACCCAATGTATTGCACTTAGCCTTAGACATGGAGTTCATGGGACTCGACGACTGCTAGAACAGACTCGGCGAGTCCAAGGCAATCTCTTTATGGTTGAAGATGAACTCGACGAGTTGTTCATACAACTCGGTGATTCAAGGTTAAAACTTGTTCATCAGATGAAGGTGAACTCAACGAGTTGTTCATACAACTCGGCGAGTCGTATGAAGGTTCATTTGAAGTTTATATAGAGGAGGAACTTGTCGAGTCGTTGCCAAACTCAATGAGTCGAGTCGGGTCAACTGGCAGTTGACTTTGACTTGGACTTGGTTAGGGGTAAAATAGTCGTTTTACCCCAAGAGTAGATATCAGTTTCTGACTAAGTGTTTTGTGGGGATTATAGCCGGAGGATTTCCAGAGCAGCAGCAGACAGAGGTTTCCCGCACAGATTATCAGCAGCTACTCATTCGAGGTGAGTTACCTTCCAGTAGTGGTGGGTCTACGACCACAATGTCGGCCCACCAGTAGGAGTTGTATGATTAGATGATTGTCTTTGTGATATCATCTACATTTGCTACTACCTGATATGTTATATGTTGGCATGATATGTTATATATGATAGTAGTAGAGTTCGGTTGTTAGGACCGAAGGGTAGGTCAGACACCCCATATATGTCTGACAGTATGTGATGATATGTTGATATGCTGGAATGATATATTATATGTGATAGTGGTAGTAGGAGGGGAATAGTCCCCAAGTTCGATTGTTAGGACCAAAGGGTTGTTCTGACACCCCAGATATGTCTGATAGTATGTTTATGTTATGATATATGTGATAGTAGCAGTAGGGGGTGGAATAGTCCTCGAGGGTCGGTTGTTAGGACCGACGGGTAGGTCAGCACTCCAAAATGGCTTGACATGGGTAGGTCAGCACCCCAGAATGGCTTGACATGAGTAGGAAGGCACCCCAGAGTGGCCGCAAGGGTAGGTCGGCACCCTAGAATGGCCGTACGGAGGTCGGCACCCCAGAATGGCCGTACCGGGTAGGTCGGGCACCCTAGAATTTCCCGACAGTATGTATGCTATGTGATTGTATGGTATGTGGTACGATGGGGGAAGTTACTAAGCTTCGTGCTTACAGTTTACAGTTTTGGTTTCAGGTACCTCTTCAGTGAAGGGGAAGGAGCTAGCGTGGTAGAGGTACATCATACACACACCCTTTGTTTTCCGCACTATGGATATTATGGGATTGTACTGTGACACGTTACTAATTTTATGACTTGGGTTTTCATACATGATACATTGTTTTATGAGATGATGTGATTTTATAGTATTTTCTTATGAATGTTTTTATGAGTCAGCTAATTAAAATGAAATTTTTGGACTTGAAAATTGGGCCATTACAAGTTGGTATCAGAGCCCTGGTTTAAGGGATTCGGACACACCCTTGGGAGTGTCTGGACTCAAATCGAGGGATTAAAAGATTTTTATAAGAAAAATGGTTTCCTAAAAGCTAAGATAAAAGAGTTTTGGGAAAGAACAAAGTGTGTGTTGTACGCGACCGACCGAGCTCAAGTAAGTATTCCCCAAAGTACCTATACAAGTTTATATTATGTTTATCAGTTTCAATAAAACAGCATGGTAGAATAGGACTAAGGATCTAGGAATGATGCCTTATGTGCCTGCTTTATGTGCTTCAGCTTATGAGAATTGCATGCTAGTATTGAGTAGACAGTAATAGGATAGCCTGTTTAGGTTATGCCTGGTAGTATGAGCTCAACATTGTATGTTGGTACAGTTTCTCGTTAGGAGAATAGAGTTGCTTGAGTAGTTTCCTATATCCGAATGCTGCTTGCTATGTGCTTGTAGGGCTCTGAATGATGGAAGTTAGCCATTAGGTGAGTACGTCATGTCACATGTGATTAGGATTGAATAATCTTAGAGTGCTGGATTTGGCCCTATTACGCAGCTCTCGTTTGAGTCTAACCGTTGTAGGGACGAGTCTTTTACTTGAAGGATTATCTGAGCCCCATCACATGTGATGGTGTTCAGGTGGTGACTATTTGGCATCACAAGGAAGCCTTTAGCAGCTGAGGACCGATTTGGGTGGAGTCAGAGGTTCCCTAGGGTAAGCCTAGGATGAGAGTAGCAGAGATCAACAGTGGTAAAAGGGACTTGGTGGAGTCAAGGCAGTCCTTGAGGAAAGTACGGATAGATGTGGAAGGTAGTATGGGCCCGTACTACTGAAAGCAGAGGATCCGTACTCGAATTGAGGAAGGCTGAGGCAAGACCAAGGAACTTGTGATGGGTGTGATCCCTCTAGATAACCAGTATCACTGACGGTTGTCATGATGTATTGCAGAATGGTGGTACTATGTTCCAGGCCAGCAGTTGGCAATTCCGGAGAGGGATCGGGTTCGGGATCAGGTTCTGAGCCAGTAGATGAGAGGCTACGTGAGTTAATCGCGTCCGAGATCACTAGAGGCATCCTTGATGCGACCCCGGTCATCTTTGGGTCGATCAAGGAAGGGATTGTCGAGTTGATGGAGGATCGCCTTAGGGCGTTTAGGAGTGACATGGCGACCAGCCTGTCAGGATCCCGCACACTGTCCTTTAAGGACTTCAGGGGCAGTGGTGCACCGGATTTCCATGGGGCAAAGGACCCCATTGCTGCCAGACGATGGATTGCAGACATTAAGTCTGCACAGTTGACTAGCTTCTGCCTGGAGGGGTCGAAGGTGAGATATGCAATAGGATGCTTGAGAGACAGGGCCAAAGATTGATGGGAGTCGGTTGGTGACTCTTTGGGAGCCTCGGCTGTTGAGGCTATGACCTGGTCAGACTTTGTGACCAGATTCAGGGCGGAGTTTGCGCCTGTTGTAGAGCTTCAGCAGCTGCCCAGGGAGTTTTTGGACATGAGACAGACTACGGAGACTGCGGCGGAAATCACCGCCAAGTTCCGGGAGAGGGCGTTGTTGGTGCCCCAGTTTGCTGGAGATGAGGATATGAGGAGGACCTGCTATCATGACATGCTGCGCGCCGACATTCGGGAGCATGTTAGTTTTTCAGCTTGCCCTACCCTGGATTCCATGATTACCAGGGCAAGGGAGAGGAGATCGATCTAGAGCATGTCCAGAAAAAGGAAGGTAGAGGAGGGGCAGATGGTTGGGGCTTCGGGGAAGAAGCCCAAGGGATCAGATGGTAGGCCGAAAGGCCAGTCAGGACCAGGCCGCTGCAGGAAATGCGGCAGGCCACATGAGGGGGCGTGTAGATTGGGATCGTCGGGCTGCTACAAGTGCGGCAAGACGGGGCACTTCAGCAGGGATTGTACCACCCCTGCACTGGTTATTCAGACGTCCGAGTTGTTCTGTTTCCACTGCAACTAGAGGGGCCACAAGAAGGCCAACTGCCCCCAATTGACAACAGCAGTGCCAGTGAAGGCACCAGCTCCAACGACCCTACGGATTACTGATGGCCGGCAGGCCAAGGCTGAGGCTCTAGTGGTGAGGAGTCGGGCCTTCCAGTTGACTACAGAGGAGGCACGCGCTGCACCCGATGTGGTGACGGGTATGACTTATTGTTTATGCTTTTATGATATGCTGCTGTGATTTTGATATGTTATGTATGTGCTCTGTTTAGGATCGTTCCATGTGAACGGTATCCCAGTTCAGGTATTGTTTGATTCGGGTGCTACCCGATCATTTGTCTCTCTTGCACCTAGCAAGAAGTTTCATGAGTCTCCGGGCATGTTGGATTGCCCTCTAGAGGTCGAGATTGCGGACGACCGGTCAATGCGAGCATCTAAGGTCTTCCGAGATTGTGTTTTGAGATTGTTTGAGGAGCGTTACCTAGTAGACCTGGTTCCTATTCCATTGAGAGGGAACAAGGTGATTATAGGTATGGATTGGTTGAGCCCCAATGGAGTAGTGATAGATTGCACACAGCAGTTGGTGCGAGTCAGGACCCCAGGAGGGGGAGAGTTAGTGATTCAGGGCGAGAGGCCAGAGCGAAGGCCAACTTTATGTTCGGCAGCGAGGGCGAGGCGTTACCTTCAGTAGGGTTGCGCAGGATATGTCGCTTATGTCATGGATACTCGGGAGGCGGGTAAGGCGACGGTGAGCAACGTTCCGGTGGTGCGAGACTACGCAGATGTGTTCCCAGAGGAGCTTCCTAGGATACCTTCGGAGCGACAAGTGGAGTTCAGGATCGACCAAGTCCCTGGTGCGGATTCGGTAGCCAAGGCACCGTATCGGTTGGCTCCTCCTGAGATGCAGGAATTGTCTACACAGCTGCAGGAGCTATTAGACAAGGGATTCGTTAGACCGAGTAGTTCTCCCTGGGAAGCCCCGATTCTGTTTATGAAAAAAAAGGATGGGTCGCATCAGATGTGTATAGATTATCAGGAGCTAAACAAGGTAACGGTGAAGAACCGTTACCCATTCCCGAGGATTGATGACCTCTTTGACCAGATACAGGGAGCATCTTGGTTCTCCAAGATTGATCTGTGTTCAGGATATCATCAGATGAGGTTCAGAGAGGAGGATGTGCAGAAGACTGCGTTCCGGATGCGCTGTGGTCACTATGAGTTCGTGGTGATGCCTTTCGGGCTCACCAATGCTCCTGTCGCGTTCATGGACCTCATGAACTGCTTGTGTAGACCGATGTTAGACCGGTCTGTGATAGTGTTTATTGATGATATCTTGGTTTACTACAAGATGCAGGAGGAGCACGAGGAGCATCTGCGAGAGGTTCTGGAGACTTTGAGAAGGGAGAACTTATATGATAAGTTCTCCAAGTGTGACTTCTTGTTGCGCGAGGTGCAGTTTCTCGGGCATCTTGTCAACCAGAATGGGATATCGGTGGACCCGGCCAAAGTGGAGGTCGTGATGAGATGGGAGGTTTCGAGGTCTCCATCTGAGATTCGGAGTTTCGTAGGATTAGTCGGCTACTATTTGAGATTCATCCAAGATTTCTCCAAGATATCCGTACCCTTGACTAGGCTAACGAAGAAAGTCGTTGTCTTTCGTTGGGCGCCTGAGCACCAGGCCGCATTCGAGGCACTGAGACAAAGATTGTGTGAGGCGCCCATCTTAGCCCTGCCAGAGGGCATGGAGGATTTTGTTGTGTACTGCGATGCGTCCATCTCGGGTTTGGGCGCAGTACTGATGCAAAGAAGGGATGTCATCGCCTACACTTCGAGGCAGCTGATGTCGCACAAGGCGAATTACCCGACGCATGATTTGGAGTTAGGGGCTGTTGTGTTCGCCCTCAAGATTTGGCATCATTACCTCTTTGGGTTTCGCTGTACCATCACACAGACCACAAGAGTTTGAGGTACCTCATGAATCAGCCGAATCTAAACAAGAGGCAGCGTCGGTGGTTAGATGTGGTGAAGGATTACGCTTGCGAGATCCTTTACCACCCGGGGAAGGCCAATGTGGTGGGCGACGCACTTAGCCGCAAGGCAGCGCCGATCAGGGATATCTGTCTGAGGATGACAGTGGTGACTCCACTGTTGGAGCAAATTCGAGAGGCCCGGTAGGAGGCCATGAAAGAGGAACATCTGAAGAGTGAGCGGATTGTAGGTCGGGTTTCCTCCTTCGATTATGATAGCCGAGGGTTATTGACCCTACACCGCAGGGTGTGGGTGTCGTACCACGAGGGTGTGTGCCATGTTCTGATGGAGGAGGCACACAAATCTCGATCCTCCATTCATCCCGGGGCGACGAAGATGCATAGGGATCTTTGCCTAGACTATTGGCGACCCGGCATGAAGCGGGATGTAGCATGGTACATGGAGCGAGGCTTGACCTGCAGGAAGGTCAAGGCCGAGCACCAGAGGCCACACGGCAAGATGCAGCCATTGGATTTTATCACAAAGCTTCCCAGGACCGCCCAGGGAGTGGATTCAATTTGGGTCATCGTCGATCGATTGACCAAGAGCGCCCATTTTATCCCGATTCAGGAAAGTATTTCGGCCGAAAGGTTAGCCGATATCTATATCAGGGAGGGAGTGGCGCGGCACGGGGTGCCAGTTTCGGTGATTTCAGATAGGGATGTGCGGTTCACTTGCAGGTTTTGGAAGAAGTTTCATGACGAGCTGGGTACTCGTCTGCATTTTAGCACCGCCTTTCACCCGCAGACGGATGGCCAAAGGGAGCGGACCATCCAGACTCTGGAGGATATGCTGCGAGCATGTGTGTTAGACTTCAGAGGTAGTTGGGATACCTACCTTCCATTGGTAGAGTTGTCCTATAACAATGGTTATCATGCGAGCATTGACCCCCCTCCCTTCGAGATGTTGTATGGGAGGAGGTGCAGGACCCCGATATGTTGGGACGAGGTTGGACAGAGGGTAATGGGGAGCACCGAAGTAGTGCTGAAGATGACAAAGAGGATTCAGCAGGTCTGGAGCAGGCTTCCGACTGCTCAGATTCGGCAGAAAAGTTATGTTGATAAGCGCCGATCAGACCTGGAGTTCTAGGTCGGGGATATAATTCTCTTGAAGGTGTCGCCATGGAAGACCATCATCCGATTCAGGAAAGGGGGAAGTTGGTCCCCATGTACATTGGACCATTCAGGGTCTTAGCCCGGGTGGGCAAGGTGGCGTACAGGTTGGATCTGCCAGCCGAACTCAGCCAGATCCACAACACATTCCACGTTTCCCAGCTGCGGAAGTGCCTGGTGGACGACTCAGCAGTGGTACCCTTAGAGGATATTTAGGTCGATGACAGTTTGAATTACATAGAGCGACCTGTGGCAAACCTTGATAGGAAGTCGAAGGATCTGAGGAACAAGAGAGTGGAGCTCGTGAAGGTGCAATGGCAGCACCGGAAGGGCTCGGAATGGACTTGGGAGCCGGTGAATGAGATGATGGAGCACCCAGAGCTTTTCCAGGAACAAGTAGCAAACTTCGAGGAAGAAGTTTAAAATAAGTGGGGGAGATTTGTAGCACCTGGTTCTTGGTATGTATGTTCATTTAAGAGTTTTGCATTTTTAGTCGGGGACTCGGCGAGTTGAAGGACCAAGTCGCCAAGTAGAAGCGGGACGGGATGCGGGATTTAAGTATTGGACTCGTCGAGTCGGGTCCCGGACTCGATGAGTAGGCTCTGACTGGACAAAAACCCTAATATGAGGGTTTGCACCCTATTTAATCATCTCTTTCAGCCACCACTCGTCCCTATTGCTCCCAGAAGCCCTCCATAGCAAACCCTAAGTGTTTTAGTGCAAGATCTAAGGCTTTTGAGTGATTTTTGTGGGTTTTGACCTCAAGGAAGAAGGAAGAGCATAGAAGGATCAAGAGGAGACTGAAGGATTCGAGTTTGGTTCATCATTTACAGTCTTTGAAAGGTATAAAGTCTATACCTTGCTTGCTTGTTTGTTAGATCCCTTTTTAGGGAATATTTAGGGCTTTTTAAGCCATATGAGGTAGCCAACCATGATTGCAAACATGGTTGGGGGTCAAGACTTCATATCTAAGTCTTGGGAGGAGTCACAAGGAAGATTTGGGTTGCTTTTGCACCCAAGGAAAGTCCCATGCAACATAAGATCCATTTTAGAGCCTTTTAGGCTCACTCATGCACGCATGTAAAGTTCGAAACTTTACGTGCTAGATCGAGCTTAGGGGTTTGGATCTATCTTTTGATCATAGGTTGTACATCAGAAATCAAGGATTTAGGGTGTGGACGTTATCAACTCGGCGAGTCCGTTCTTGGGACTCGACGAGTCCAAGGCATAAAGTCTCATGTCTGTTAAGGGTCAAAAGAACTCAGTTGGGTGTTAGAAGGGTTGTAGAAGGTCCAAAGGAGTGACCCAATGTATTGGACTTAGCCTTAGAACTGGAGTTCATGGGACTCGACGAGTGCTAGAATAGACTCGGCGAGTCCAAGGCAATCTCCTTATGGTTGAAGATGAACTCGACGAGTTGTTCATACAACTCGGCGAGTCAAGGTCAGAAATTGTTCATCAGATGAAGGGGAACTCGACGAGTTTTTCATACAACTCGACGAGTCGGATGAAGGTTCATTCGATGTTCATATAGAGGAGGAACTCGTCGAGTCGTTGCCAAACTCGACGATTCGAGTCGTGGACAGCCCAACTCGACGAGTCGGGTCAACTGGCAGTTGACTTTGACTTGGAATTGGTTGGGGGTAAAATAGTCGTTTTAACCCAAGAGTAGTTATCAGTTTCTGACCGAGTGTTTTGTGGGGATTATAGCCGGAGGATTTCCGGAGTAGCAGCAGACAGAGGTTTCCCGCATAGATTATCAGCAGCTACTCGTTCGAGGTGAGTTACCTTCCAGTAACGGTGGGTCTACGACCGAAATGTCGGCCCACCAGTAGGAGTTGTATGATTAGATGATTGTCTTTGTGATATCATCTAGGTTTGCTACTACCTTATATGTTATATGCTAGCATGATATGTTATATGTTATAGTAGTAGAGTTCGGTTGTTAGGACCGAAGGGTAGGTCAGACACCCCATATATGTCTAACAGTATGTGATGATATGTTGATATGCTAGCATGATATGTTATATGTGATAGTGGTAGTAGGATGGGAAAAGTCCCCAAGTTCGGTTGTTAGGACCGAAGGGTAGTTCGGACACCCCAAATATGTCTGATAGTATGTTTATGTTATGATATATGTGATAGTAGCAGTAGGGGGTGGAATAGTCCCCGAGGGTCGGTTGTTAGGACCGACGGGTAGGTCAGCACCCCATAATGGCTTGACATGGGTAGGTCAGCACCCGAAAATGGCTTGACACGGGTAGGACGACACCCCAGAATGGCTGCAAGGGTAGGTCGGCACCCCAGAATGGCTGTACGGGTAGGTCGGCACCCTAGAATGGTCGTACCGGGTTGGTCGGGCACCCCAGAATTGTCGGGCAGTATGTATGCTATGTGAATTTATGGTATGTGGTACGATGGGGGAAGTCACTAAGCTTCGTGCTTACAGTTTACAGTTTTGGTTTTAGGTACCTCTTCAGCGATGGGGAAGGAGCTGGCGCGGTAGCGACACATCATACACACACCCTTTGTTTTCCGCACTTTGGATATTCTGGGATTGTACTCTGACTTGTTACTTATTTATGACTTGGGTTTTCAGACATGATACATTGTTTTATGAGATGATGTGATTTCGCAATAATTTCTTACGAATGTTTTTATGAGTCAGCTAATTAAAATGAAAATTTTGGACTTGAAAATATGGTCGTTACAATTGGGCCCATACTACTGAAAGCACAAGATCCATACTCGAATAGGTGAGAGTCTTGGAGAATCTAAGAAGCTTATAAGAGGTGGGGTTTTTGGTATGTTCTGATTGTTGGCTTGATTGTATTTCAATATGGAGATGAGCTTGCAGGGAAATGGTTCTGGTTCGGGTTCTGGATCAGGTGCAGGTACTGAGCCGATTAGCGAGTAGTTGCAGGAATTCATTTCATCAGAGATCTCTCGCTGTGTTTCGAAGATAGTGGGTAAGCGCTTGGGTACGTTCCATGCAGAGGTTATGGCTATCATTGGATCTTGTACACTGACTTTCCGGGAGTTCTGTGCTTGTGGAGCTCCTACGTTCCATGGGGAGAGGGACCACATTGTCAGTAGGAGGTGGTTAGCAGATATGGCTAACGCGTTTAGGACGAGTTTCTGCCCCGATGAGGCGAAGGTCAAATACGCTTCCAGCCTGTTGAAGGATCGGGCACGTGATTGGTGGGAGGGGATCAGTAGTGAGTTGGGTATGATGATGTCGATGCCATGTCATGGGATGACTTCTCGACCAGGTTCTGAGCTGAGTTTGCATGGACAATTGAGGTGCAATAGTTGGTGCGAGAGTTCCTGGATCTCTGCCAGACTACTAAGACGGTGGCAGAGATCACTGCCAAGTTCGGGGAGAGGGCTTTATTGGTACCGCAGTATGTAGTAGATGAGGAGATGAAGAAAGTGAGGTATCATGATATACTACAGGATGACATCAGGAAATTCGTTCGTATTTCAGGGTGCGAGACCCTGAATGATATGATCTCTAGAGCCCGAGAGCGGGAGATTGATTTGGAGCACATTGAGAAGAGGAGGTCAAATTAGGTGCATCCTTTGGAGGGTCCCGAGAAGATACCCAAGACTTCTGACCAGCATTTCAGAGGCCAACAGGACCGAAGTCAATGCAGAACGTGCAGGAAACTGCATGATGGGGCTTGTTGTTCTAAGGGTTTGGGCTGCTACAAGTGTGACAGGGTTGGTCACTTCAGCAGGGATTGCCCTCAGGGGGCAAGCCCATTATGTTTTCACTGTGATCGGGTGGGCCACAAGAAGGCCGACTGTCCGACGTTGAGGGAGGAGCAGTGAATGCGCCTGCTCCGGCTTCTTTGAGGATCACTGATGGATGAGAAGGTAGGGCAGGAGCCCACATCAGAGAGGAGTTGAGTTCTGTAGATATGTATTTTTTGCCTTCTTTCAAGTTATTTATATTCATGTTTATGGTTGTTATCTTGCATCAGTTTGGGTAAGGCATATATGCGATTCATTTCGTTACTCATGTAGGAGTTATATCTTCGAGTAGTGTCATATGCCATTTGAATACTGTGAATTGTTAGTGGTTAGTGTAAGGTTGTTTCCCCTTTTGTTGGTTCGGGTGTTCAACGTTATCTCAGCTCGTAATCGAGATCGGTTCAGGGGCATTATATGGAAGGTCTGCAGTCAGGGTTCAGCAGGGTGGTTATCACCCTCGTTAGGATTCGGAGGGTTCAATCTTTGTGCTCAGATTGAATCATGGGGTCGCCAGGGAAGTGGTCTACTACCGAAGTTTTGCTTTGAGCGTCGGTTAATTGGACTTCAAGATTTGAGTATGGTATCATTTCAAGGCATCTGGAGTTATCAGTATTGTTGGGATTCAGAAAGTGCTCATCTAGTCTTCATAGGTTGTATGGTCTTTGAACCATAAGTCACAAACTTTAAGATTTTGGACGTCCAGAAAGCTCTTAACACATGGTCTTAATCCATTAAGACCTTACTACTCCATGCATGAGACACATTTAGCTATTGGGAAATCATTTTTATCACTTAGGACCTCCTTAAGGGCCTGAAAGGACGGCTCATCTCGTCCAAATCATATCATGCATCAACTTGGGACTTTTGGGATAAGAAATGGTTCCATAAAGCTAGCATTGCAAGATCTATAACATACAAGCATAAAGTTTGAAGCTTTTGACCTCCTGGAGCTTCTATAGCACAAGGAAACTTCAGATCCACAAGCTCGCCTTCCTTCTCCAACTATTTGATGCAATGCCTTCGCCTTCAAGAGCTTAAAACACACACTAACTCACACACACACAAAACTAGGGTTTGGAATGTTTCTGGAATATGGAGGCTATGAATGTTTCTAGAACTAATGAAAAAGAAAAATCTGAGCCAAAAATATGAACTATAATAAACTTGATTCCAATTACCAAGTGCTCAATGGAAGATAATATCATTCAATAAACATCATAAGATATTACGTTATATTCAAATTACGAACATCATTTTTGTAAGAGTCATTCAAAATACATGAAACTATAGTGCCTAATACAACAACGTAGTAACCAAATGACCCTAACATATTTTAAATGAAATATAATTATAATATATTGTGTATGTAACTAAATTTTTGCACAACATGTGGGATTCGTCTAATATATGAGATTCGTCTAATATTATATTGATTCCATTCTTTTAATACTTGTTTAATATAATGCAACTCATGAATATTTAAACTGTTGGACATATTTCTTTAATTGCTTAGTGGTCCGAAAAAAAAAGGCAAAAAGTTGTATGAATTTATCTCTCAATTTTTTGTATGGTATTTTCGAAAATTGAATATATTTAGCCTTTGAAATATGAGCTTCATGGAGTGGCTTAAACTTTTAATGTGATTATCATTATCTCATATGTATTATCATTGATTATGTGTGATTAATTATTCTGAAGGTGAAAATGTATAGGGGTTTCAAATGCATGAGGTTTTAGCAAATTATTGTGGAGTGGCTTAAATTTTTAATGTGATTATCATCATCTCATATGAATTATCATTGATTATGTGTGATTAATTATTTAGAATATGAAAATGTTCGGTGGTTTCAAATGCATAAGGTTTTAGTAAATTATTTTGTGGGTTTCAAATGGATGACATTCAAGAGAAAATGCAAGCTTTATAAGTATAGAAGATTTTTATTACTATAAAAACATTTAAAATTGTGTACATCTATATAAGTTTTGGTAGAACATATATAATTCATTTCTATAACACACATAATTATTGGTTTTCAACAAAAAATTCATATCATATTAATAATCATTCGTTCTAACTTATCATTATCACCAACAATTTGGAATAATAATTGTAAACTCATTTTATCAAAATCAATTATAAACAACTCCATCGATGTTATTTACAACAAAATAAGCGATATAAACTAACATAGTATATACATAGCATAAAATACATGTTGAATAATATTCTCTTGTACATAAAATATATTTTCTTAACATAAAAAAGAGAGAGACAACATAAAGATACATACATGTTAACAAAGTTAATTTCTCTAACTGATAAATAGTTTGATGGTTGATTTACCAAAAGCTTATGAGAAATAATTATCAATCTCACTTTATCATCCTGTGATTATAGAAAGATGCATAACATAAACTTAAAAAATGATCTCAAGTATACATTTACAAACATACCTAACTTTGAACATTGGTTAATATCTAAAACTTTGCATGCACCCAGTTTGAGTTTACATGAATTTATATTTGGAAAAGTTCCAATTGCTTTATTACTTCCATGGAACCACTCACATAACTCTTCAAACCCTACAAATATAATCTATCATTTTGTAGTTACATACATACAATATGTAATCTACAAATTTCTTATATAGGCTAAATATTTCATTTAACTCATCAATTAAATATCATGTTTTGAAGAGTTATAAGAGTTACAAATCATAATATTTCAATTAATCATAAATTAATTTGTATAAGTTGAATAGTCTTGGGAGTTTCAAATGGATGAGGTTCAAGGAAAAATGGTCTTGGGAGTTTCAAATGTATGAGGTTCAAGAAAAAAATGCTAGTTTTATAAGATATATATATATATATATATATATATATATATATATATATATATATATATAGATGACATGGAATAAACAAATTAGAATTGTCATTTATATATCGATTTAGGGCTTGGAGAAGAGAAAAACGAACGACGTCTGTGTTCGATCTCTTGCAATAGCTACTTCTTCTTCCTCTCAATCGTTGATATCCAACTCAAGATCTACAAAGAAGATATTTGATGATGCAAACTCTTCTGGATGTAGACACCCTTCTCGGATTTGGACATCTAGAATGGAAGATCATCCAGAGATAATGTTTAGGGCTTGTTCGAACAGATGGATAAGTGTAATTTAAAGCTTTATCATGTCTATTTTAATAATTTGTTGTTTTTGAAAGAAACCAAACAAATAGATAGAATATGGACATGATAAAGCTTTCAATTACACATACCCATCTATTCGATCCCTGAACTTTTTTCTCGGGATGATCCTCCGTTCTAGATGTCCAAATCCAGGAAGGTCGTCATCATCAACTATCTTCTTTGTAGATCTTGAGTTGGACATCAACGATTGAGAGGAAGAATAAGAAGTAGCTATTACAAGAGATCGAATACAAACGTCGTTTGTTTTTCTCTTCTCCAAGCCCTAAATCAATATATAAAGGGCAATTCTAATCTGTTTATTCCATGTTGTTAAATATAATGTCATGTCATTTGTCAACTAGTTGTATATCTAATGAATCTGGTTGCCTCTAATGAGAATTGAACAAAAGCGTAAGTTCGTTGGGTTTTTTTTCAACAAACAAAACATGATTGGGGTTTTTTTGAACGGTTTTGAAAGTTCGTTGGTCTTACAAGTCATTTTCAGATATTTAATTACACGTTATAAGCCACGTCATTTGTTGACTTTTATTAGCCGGATGACCCTAAATGAGAAGTGAACGAAAGTGTAAGTTAGTTTGGCTCTTTTAGACAAAAGGTTAAGTTCGTTGGGTTTTCTTGAACAAACAAAACATAATTGGGTTTTTTGAACGGTTTGAAAACTTCGTTAGGCTTATAAGTCATTTTCCCCTTTTTTATATATGTTGTGACACTATCCCATGAAATGTTTTTCTTAAACCCTAAATTCTTGGGAATTTATGTCTGGACTGTTATCCGCATTTGAACTTTGAAAAAAAAAATGGAATTATACTTTGGGACTATTTTCCGCAAACTAAACTCTGAAGATATTTTTAAAAGAATTTATTTAAGGTCAATTCAAATAGGCTCATGCGAGGTGTTACAAGATCGTTCATTGAGCCTACCAAGAATATCCACACCAATTGCAGGTTTGCACAACATAGTAAGAGTTGCATCGGAAATTCCGCCATGCTGAAAATCAAATAACTTAATTAATCTCAAAATCAAACATTTGTTGGAACATCATTCCAAACTTTCTCAGTTCGAAAATGACTGGGATATTTTACACATTCTGGAGCGTTCTTTGTATTCCATAATTGCTCTTTGTATTCCGAAATATGAAATTCTTTCTGAAGTATTCAAAATGAGGTACAAATGTTACGGACATGAACCTAACTAGTTATGTAATGTATGAGGGGGTAGTAATGCTAAATAAGTAGTTTTCTAATGTTTTGGATACGAATTAACACTCCATCTTCGACATGTTCTTAGCATTCTAGATATGTTCTTCGCATTTCAAACTTCATTATTTCAGTTAATATCTAGAAAACACTATAGAGTAAAGGAAACAAAAACTAATATGTAAAACCTCGATATCCTCATGATCATATGTCATGTTTACTTTGCCAAAAAACTATGAAATATTAGGTATTTCGGTGTACATTAGATAATGACTTTAAGTAGGGGATACCCAATCCAAAACCTGCTTCAAAAATGGGTAGAGCCGCAGGACTCATCTCCGAAATGCCCCGATCCGAAGTAGTTACATATAATGTTAAATTGCACCATTTGAGTGGTCCACTACAAAACGTTCTAAAGCCCACAAAGAAAATCAGGAACTTCTATATCTAAACCTCTATGAATTAGTGCAACAAGAAGTTAACATTGTGGAAATTTAGTTGTTGGACAAGCCTAGTTTAGAACCTATAGGGTTTAAAGTTATGATAAATTATATTTTCATGTTCTCATTGCTATTAATCTTTAGAGTTTAGATAGCCTTTTTATGTATGCCGGGCAAAAACCCCCAAAATGATATTAATAGAAAGATTGGAATTATATGAGAGTTTTTGGGGTTTTGTCGAGTTATCAGGATATACAGTCGACGATGTTAATGCCGGCGAGAATTCGCCTCTTCACCCATCGTTTCTCTTCACTCCTTCCATCATCTTCTTCCTCTTATCCTCCTCCTCCTCCATTTTCACTCACTTTCAGAACCTCCCTCTCTCACTCTGCTCCACCCCAGTCCCACCATGTCTCCGCCACTAAAACCCCCAAAATCTCCATCTCCGACTCCGCTAAATTCGTCAGAACTGTCCTGTTTCTCCCACCCGGAACAGACCCGGAAGAAGTCACCGAAGACATGATCTTACCCGGCTCCAACATCGTTCTAGGCCCTTACGCCGGCGAAGCCAAAGTCAAAGAGGTTCAATTTATGGGAAGCAGTATTCGCCCCAAAGATTGCCCTAAAGATGAGCGACCCGAATTTGCAATGTTGGGTCGCTCCAATGTCGGGAAGTCTTCCTTAATCAACTCCTTAGTTCGCAAGAAAGAAGTAGCCCTCACCTCAAAAAAACCAGGTATTGAATATTGATATCCCTCTGATTTCATTAGGGTTTATACGAATCTTCACATAACTGATTAAACAAAATTGGGATCTGATTGTGTAGGGAAAACTCAACTCATCAATCATTTCTTGGTGAATCGAAGTTGGTACCTCGTTGATTTGCCTGGTTATGGGTAAGCTCAACTTCACCATTGTCATAAAACTCTCACAAGGTGATTATCGATTCATTATTCTTTCTTCTGTAGATTTGCTAACGCCCCAGAATCTGCAAGAATGGATTGGTCAGCATTCACAAAAGGTTACTTTCTAAATCGAGAATCATTAGTAAGCATTCTGCTTCTTGTTGATGCAAGTGTCCCACCTCAGAAGATTGATCTTGATTGCGCTAATTGGATTGGACGAAACAACGTATGATTCCTTATAAAAACATTTTCATATATAATATGTTATTGGCAATTGGCATTAGATTGATCATTGATCTTTCCGTTTTGAATGTTGGCTATATATATTTCAGTTACCAATGACAATTGTTTTCACAAAATGCGATAAAATGAAGAACAAGATGGGAAATCGGCCTGATGAGAATATTAAAAGTTTTCAAGAACTGATTAAAGAAAGTTACAAGATTCATCCTCCATGGATAATGACTAGTAGTGTTACTGGTTTGGGTAGGGATGAGCTTCTTTTGCACATGTCACAGCTTCGGAACTATTGGGATAACTAGGGTTTTCAAGAAAGAAGATAATGAATGCAACAAAATACTTCAAATTTTATGTCTTTTTTGGGTGGCATGAAATAGGTTTTGTAATGTTTAGGATGATATTACAGAACAGATTCTACATATTTTGAACACCTTGTGCTTATTTGGAGAGTAATAGGGGGTGTGAATGTAGATTAGAAGAGTTTCATGGACTCAATTGAAACACTTAAAATGTGAGGTGTTCTTTGAGGTGAAGGATATGTATGTGATGACATATTCAAGGTGAATACTTAAAAAATTACTAGTTTTGTTTTGTTCCTTGATTGCAACTTTATCTTAAGCTTTGCTATTGGATGTTCTACTTTTAATTTATGGCATAACGGTTTAGGAGACAAACTATCATCAATAAAAAGAATTATTGTTTTAGCCTTTTAGTTATCATTTACCCACATATCACATGGATGTTAAAACAATCTTCACGAATCGTTATTTCATAGTAAGGGTGAATATTTGGACCTCTGGACTGAACCAGGAACCAGATATGGACATGGACAGGTGAGCATGTCTAGTCCAAGTTCCACCAATGGCTATCAAAGCGGTCCGGTTTCGGTTCAAATGCTCACTCCTATTTGGTCGTAATAGATAAACTAACTTTCGGTAGGGCTTCAAGAAGCTCTACCATATGCACCTAAAGTTGTAATGGTACAAGAACTAAAAAATTTGGACCTAGTAAGCATTGACAGATCTAGTCCAAGGTCCACCAACTTCTATCAAAAACTGGTCCGGTCTGGTATAAATGTTCGCCCCTATTTCACAGTCATGATAATAAATTTAGCAAAAAAAACATCATATTGATCAAAATAAGCATCAAATCAATAGCATGAGTATTTCATAAAGTAATGATTTATAACTCATGATCTTAAGATCTTATGATTTTAAAGATTTTACAAGCAGAAAACGATCATCATCATAGTAGGATCTATTTGAAGTAGAATATATATTGGGATCATAGGATCTCATAAGGATTTTAAGATCTTATTATGATCCGAGCAGGTCAAACATCATGACATTTATGTTATTCCATTTATGATCTCATTCCTTTAATTTTACATGAGCACAACGATCTTGTTTTATTTTTTTCTTAAGATGTTTTCTACTTAATTTTTGAGGTTTTCGGCAGCAAAAATGTGATTCATGTTTAAAAAATTAAAATTGATTCCACCGTTAATGTCTTAATCAACATAAAGTTATAATGAATAATACTACACAAACAAAAAATTGCGATAAAAATCATTAGACTAGTTCATTTTGTGACAACCCGACATTTTGAGACAATATAATGTAACACCAGTCAAATTTATGTGAAAATTTAACTTTCCTAAAATCTTATTTGGGTTAAATAAAGTGGTAGGAATCGTATCAAGGTTTTCGTACATATAAAGAACAGTAAAATCCGAGTTATAATGAAGAAGTTATGACCAATCTAAGATTTGCGGCAAAAACCGGCAACGCTGATAGATGTAAAACACAAAGTTTCGATACAATAATTTTTAGCCTTAGGTATCTAAACGAAAGTCGTAGATTACGTTAAACCGTGATCATGCATAAAAAGAACGCCCAAAACAGACTCCGTATGAAGAAGTTACAAATTTTCTAAGTTTCGTAACAGCGGTAGACAGCTAAAAACTCGAAATAAAAATTGAGCGATTTTTAGCCGACACAACTTAAACGAGAGTTGAAGGTCTCGACAATAGTAGTTCGATGGTAAAAAGACAAACGAAAACGGACGTCGGATAAATAAGTTATGGATTTTTAACAAAGTTATCGTGTCCCGGCCTATTAATTAAAATATAATAAAAAAATAAATTCAAAATTAGCCGACGGAGTCTAAATGAAAGTTGTAGAGTATTTTCTCACCTTCGCGTGGATATAAAGAACATCAAAAACGAAACCCGTATGCGAAAGTTATGGATTTTACAAGTTCGAGGCACACACACCAAGACGATTTACGCCCAGCGTAATCCCTCTTTCAGCACCCTATAAATAGAATGCGAGGGTGCCGGCCATCCTTGCTCATTTTTTTCACTTCTCTCACATTTTAACCTCGTTTTTCGTGCCGAAAATATCCCGGCTTCCCGGTTTCATATCTAAGCCCCGACGAAGGTCCGAAGCCCCGAGTTTCTCGAAAAACTCGTCACTTTTCTATCGAGGCGTCGCCCGAGAAAAACCTCGTTTTCTTCAAATCACGCATTTTCTTCGGTGAGTTCATACCCCTATAAACTACATTTTTAAATGTGTTATCAATACTTTTTATATACACTTTTAAGGGGGGAATACAAGTAAACATACGATTATTATCGTGTGTAACCTAAAGTTTCACTATATACTCTTTTTATCAAGTAAATCATATGTGATTCATAACTACCACGTGGAACCTTTCATACGCAAAATATATCACGATAACATCTTGTTTTTTGAAATTAAATATGTTGTTATACATATACGAATCAAACACTTTATTTATACTTTGAGTATATGTGTTCATTTATGTCACTACAAAAGCTACACTTTACATAACAAGTGAGCATTTCATTAGGGTTTACTATACAAACGAAACAAGCTTTTGGAAAAACTATAATAGTATACGACAAACATTTTTACATGTTAAAAACTCTTTATCAAACTGTATTACATACTTCATGCTTCCTTTCAAACGCTGTTAAAATCGTGTTTCAAACATGTAACGACCCAATTTTCACGTCCAAAAATTTCGTTTTAAAACATTACTTTAGAAAACATTAATAATTAAAACTGTTTGATCAAACCATGACACAACGTAAACCATGTCTAAAAGCCAAATCATACAACCAATCAAAATATCAGAGTATAAATCCCAGAGAATCTCGTAAATGCGGAAACCAGAGAGTGTGTGTGACATGCTGCTACCGCGCCGGCTCCTTTCCCCTAGCTGAGGAGGTACCTGAAACCAAAACTGAAAACCGTAAGCACAAAGCTTAGTGAGTTTCCCCCATCGTACCACATACCATACAAACACATAACATACATACTGTCAGGCCATTCTGGGGTGCCTGACTACCCGGTACGGCCATTCTGGGGTGCCGTCCTACCCGTGTCAAGCCATTATGGGGTGCGGACTATCTGTGTCAAGCCATTCTGGGGTGCTGACTACCCGTCGGTCCTAACAACCGATCCTCGGGGACTAGTCCCCTCTTACTACCTTTATCGCATATAACATAACAAGCCAGCATACAAACATATCATCACGTACTGTCAGACATTTCTAGGGTGTCTGACTACCCTTCGGTCCTATCAACCGATCTCTACTTCTATCTCATATAACATATCATGCTAGCATATAACATATCAGGTAGTAGCAAACCTAGATGACATCACAAAGACAATCATCTAACATACGACTCCCACTGGTGGGCCGGCATTGTGGCCGTAGACCCACCGCTACTGAAAGGTAACTCACATCGAAGTAGCTGCTGATCTGATCGGGAACTGACTGTCTACTGCTGCTGCTGCTGCTTCGGAAATCCTCCGGCTGCAATTCCCACAACATACTCAATCAAACACTGCTAATTGTCCTTTGGGTAAAATGACCATTTTACCCCTGATCATGCCCTAATTCAAAGTCAGAGTCAACTTTCAGTTGTCCCGACTCGCCGAGTTGGCTTTCCAACTCGCCGAGTCCCTACCCAAATGATTGTCCCGAATCCCGTTTCTACTTGTCGAGTTAGGCGATGACTCGACGAGTTCTCCTTCTAAACTGATATTCAAGTCCTTCATCCTACTCGTCGAGTTGTATGAACAACTCGTCGAGTTCGTCTTCATCCGAAGAACACTTGCTGCTTCGACTCGCCGAGTTGTATGAACAACTCGCCGAGTCTGTTCTTGATCTAAGGAGATTGCCTTGAACTCGCCGAGTCAGGGCATTGACTCGCCGAGTACCTCCATAGATGAGTTCAACTTCCGACTCACTGAGTCACACCCCGTGACTCACTGCTCACTTGACACTACGAAACGGGGACAAACTCGGAGACTCGCGAACAGACTCGCCGAGTCGTTGCCATGCACCCACTAAATACACAGATTTGTTCGATTCCAGTCCATGCCATTCACAGATCTGGACTCCTAGAACACGAATCACACGTAAAGTTTCCAACTTTACGTGTAGATATTCACCAATACGGATTTTAGGGTTCAAAATGCCTCAAAAGGGGTAGATCTAGGGTGAATAAGCAACATGGGTCCATAAAGGTAACAGATCTGAGCTCCTGGAGCTCAATCTTGCCTAGATCTAGAGGCCAATCAACTTATTACAACTTATATTGCACATACAAGCTTGGGGATTGGTTCAAGAATGACTTAAATGAAGTAATAAGCATGGAAACATGGGGAAAAACGGGTTATACCTCAAAGGAACTGCTGAGAGAGCACAAAGATGTTTGGATTCCTTCCCTTCCTCTTGATCTACTTCCCTTTTGCCTCAAAACCTTCAAGATCACACAACAATTGCTTCAAACTCTAAATGAATAACTTAGAACGAGGGTTGGAAGCTCTGGGGGGGGGGGGGGGTGAATGGGGGCTGGCTTAGGGCAGATATGTTGTTTAAATAGGGTGCAAACCCCTGAAACTTAGGGTTTCATCCAACAGCTGTGACTCGCCGAGTCCAGGATATGGACTCGCCGAGTCTCCAACTTAAACGTGTCTCGGGTCCCGCATCTACTCGGCGAGTCGGACCTATGACTCGCCGAGTCCAAGGCTAAAAGAAGAGAAATACTCAAATAAGATTTACGTACCAGGAACCATGTGCTACAAAACAAAGGTCTTCTTATACTTAAAATTGTTCTTATCAAACAAACTACTTTCAAATCGTTTTAAAAACTGACATCAAGTCATCATTTCTTATTTATTAAACTTTTCAAAGGTTTTACAAAACTTCTTTTATATTTTTATATTGGCAAATGCATGCCTATATATGTATCATTATATAAGTAATGTTTGAAGGACTTAGGACGGCTAGCTCGCTTTATTTCCTTTTCCTCGTTGGGATGTGGCTTTAGGGCATCGGTTATTCGTCCGAATGTCGTCTAAATATTAGTTATATATATATATATATCATAAGTACATATATAGACATAAAAGTTTCCGTCAGTTGGTTCGGTACCTTTGAGTAGCAAAGGCATATTTCGGCTATACACATACAATACTAGAAACTATAATAGGTATAGTTAGGAGATACTACTTAGCATCCCAAGTACAAGGGATCACACAAGAGTCAGTTTATTCATGAGTCTATACAAATGCATTACATACTATATGAAGAGATACGATTACATACAATTTCAAGACATATAATTACAAGAGATACGATTACATAAGATAGTGTACTAGATATTCATGAAATTTTACATATTACAAGTACCATATCAAAGAGATATTTTCATATACAAGAACAAATGGACATTTTCATACGTAAATCTATTTTATACTAGGTTTTGTGAGACGTTTCACGTACTTTCGAGTATGCATTATTAAGTCCTGTATTATATACCATAATCCCTTGTAGGGGGAGCGTGATACTTGTGTATAGATCTATACGGGATTGACAATCCCACACCTAAATTGTTAATTAGCTACAGTTAGACCGGCAGGTCTGGGGTGACAAAGAAGAGTTATCACCCCAGTGAAGGCAAGCAAAAGAAACAAAGTCGTATCCCGGTAGTGAAACGTTCGCTGGAATGCCAAGCAAGGACCAGAGTTAACTTAAGAACACGAGTAGCAAATAAAAACTTCTATCCGTAGCATGATTAAATGCTGCTTAAACTCTAATTTCGGGACGAAATTCTCTCTAACAGGGGGATGATGTGACAACCCGACATTTTGAGACAATATAATGTAACACCTGTCAAATTTAGGTCAAAATTTAACTTTCCTAAAATCTTATTTGGGTTAAATAAAGTGGTAGGAATCATATCAAGGTTTTCGTACATATAAAGAACAGTAAAATCCAAGTTATAACGAAGAAGTTATGACCAATCTAAGATTCGCGGCAAAAACCGGCAACGCTGATAGACGTAAAACGCAAAGTTTCGATACAATAATTTTTAGCCTTAGGTATCTAAACGAAAGTCGTATATTACGTTAAACCGTGATCATGCATAAAAAGAATGCCCAAAACAGACTTCGTATGAAGAAGTTATAAATTTTCTAAGTTTCGTAACAGCGGTAGACAGCTAAAAACTCGAAATAAAGATTGAGCGATTTTTAGCCGACACAACTTAAACGAGAGTTGAAGGTCTCGACAATAGTAGTTCGATGGTAAAAAGACAAACGAAAACGGACGTCGGATAAAGAAGTTATGGATATTAAACGAAGTTATCGTGTCCCGGCTTATTAATTAAAATATAATAAAAAATAAATTCAAAATTAGCCGACGGAGTCTAAATGAAAGTTGTAGAGTATTTTCTCACCTTCGCGTGGATATAAAGAACGTCAAAAACGGAGCCCGTATGCGAAAGTTACGGATTTTACAAGTTCGAGGCACACACACCAAGACGATTTACGCCCAGCGTACTCGGGTGCTAGGCCTCAGTTCGTCCACGTCGCTCCGGGTCCCATCCAATGCTCCGCCCGAGGATGCGGTAAGCGCTGACGTCGCGTACGCCCAACGTACTCCGAAATTACGCCCAACATAACGAGTACGCCCAGCGTACTCCGAATTTACGCCTAGCGTAATCCCTCTTTCAGCACCCTATAAATAGAATGCGAGGGTGCCGGCCATCCTTGCTCATTTTTTTTCACTTCTCTCACATTTTAACCTCGTTTTTTGTGCCGACAATATCCCGGCTTCCCGGTTTCATATCTAAGCCCCGACGAAGGTCCGAAGTCCCGATTTTCTCGAAAAACTCGTCACTTTCCGATCGAGGTGCCGCCCGATTATTATCGTGTGTAACCTAAAGTTTCACTATATACTCTTTTTATCAAGTAAATCATATGTGATTCATAACTACCACGTGGAACCTTTCATACGCAAAATATATCACGATAACATCTTGTCTTTTGAAATTAAATATGTTGTTATACATATACGAATCAAAACACTTTATTTATACTTTGAGTATATGTGTTCATTTATGTCACTACAAAAGCTGCACTTTACATAACAAGTGAGCATTTCATTAGGGTTTACTATACAAACGAAACAAACTTTTGGAAAAACTATAATAGTATACGACAAACATTTTTACATGTTAAAAACTCTTTATCAAACTGTCTTACATACTTCATGCTTCCTTTCAAACGCTGTTAGAATCGTGTTTCAAACAAAGGTCTTCTTATACTTAAAATTGTTCTTATCAAACAAACTACTTTCAAATCGTTTTAAAAACTGACATCAAGTCATCATTTCTTATTTATTAAACTTTTCAAAGGTTTTACAAAACTTCTTTTATATTTTTATATTGGCAAATGCATGCCTATATATGTATCATTATATAAGTAATGTTTGAAGGACTTAGGACGGCTAGCTCGCTTTATTTCCTTTTCCTCGTTGGGATGTGGCTTTAGGGCATCGATTATTCGTCCGAATGTCATCTAAATATTAGTTATATATATCATAAGTACATATATAGACATAAAAGTTTCCGTCAGTTGGTTCGGTACCTTTGAGTAGCAAAGGCGTATTTCGGCTATACACATACAATACTAGAAACTATAATATGTATAGTTAGGAGATACTACTTAGCATCCCAAGTACAAGGGATCACACAAGAGTCAGTTTATTCATGAGTCTATACAAATACATTACATACTATATGAAGAGATACGATTACATACAATTTCAAGACATACAATTACAAGAGATACGATTACATAAGATAGTGTACTAGATATTCATAAAATTTTACATATTACAAGTACCATATCAAAGAGATATTTTCATATACAAGAACAAATGGACAATTTCATACGTAAATCTGGTTTATACTAGGTTTTGTGAGACGTTTCACATACTTTCGAGTATGCATTATTAAGTCATGTATTATATACCATAATCCCTTGTAGGGGGAGCGTGATACTTGTGTATAGATCTATACGAGATTGACAATCCCGCACCTAAATTGTTAATTAGCTACAGTTAGACCGGCAGGTCTGGGGTGACAAACGTCATAACATTCCAACGCCTGAAGAACGTTGTTACAGGCAGTCTGGGTCATTAGCATGGTTATAAAACTCACATGGAGTATTAAAAGCACGTTGATTTACGAGGTTATCAAATACCTTAGCGATTTTATATGTACACAAATCTACTATTTTAGGCATGAAAACACCATTATAGTTCATTTTTTTGGGACTTTTAAACTACCACCCACTTATGGGCAAATATTGGATTTCTAATAGCAAACATTTAAAACAGTCGGGTCTTGTTAGAAGACTACTTTTTATACTAGTAGAAAATATGGGATTTTCTAGGGTTTCAAACGTTTACAATTACTTACAAACATGTTCATTGGTACAAACTTTCCTTCAAACATTTACAGGTTTTTATTTACAAATTTACAAATCAAAGTCACATAAATACTTATGAATTCACCAGCATTATTGCTGATACTCGCTTTCAAAATAACTTGTATTCTCAGGACACAGATAGACAGGTACGACTACCAGGTTCTGTGAAGACGGAGCGGTCAAGACTCGTCTTTTATTTTGAATATTCATTTTGTAGAATTATATTATGAAAGAACTCAAATGTAATTAAAATTATACTATTAATGCAATGGATGATGTTGTTGCTTGTTTACTACTTTGCATTGTTGTGATACATTACATTACGTCCTCCGCCCCAGAACGTTTCCGCCATTCTCGGTTTTGGGGTGTGACACATTTGGTGCGATCTTTCAATCCCGATTCGATCTTACAATAGCGCTCTTGTAAAATGTTAATGCTCTTAGGTAAGATCTTGATTTTGACAACACTGATATTACTATAAGGCTATGTGGTATACCTCTAATGCCATAACTATGGGTGTGTACGGTCCGGTTTTTTTGGTTTTTAGGTCAAATCGAAACCAAACCGTTAGTAACAGTTTTTGTCATGCGAAAACCGAAACCGAACCGTTGAAAATTAAAACCAAACCAAACCAAACAGTTACTAACTGTTTGGTTCCGGTTTGATTTCACGGTTTGGGTTTTTCAGGCCCATTTTAGTCGAGCACATTATACTAATTAAAAAAAAAAACCTACACTATTAAAAGAGCAATTTCTTAATTTATTTCTAGTCTTGGGTGAGTCATTTCATATTTGTTGCAGATCTGAAGTCGTTTTTAGCCCACAAAAGTGACACAAGTGAGTGAATATGCTAAACATGCTAAATTGACAAGAATACATACATACATATTCAAATGAAAAACAAACCGAAAGAGGGGAAGGATCTCCAATCTCCATACCCATCCAACTACCTTAACCGAATCATATCAGATCAAATTTTAGTCTAAAAAATTAGAAAAATATATTACAAAACATAATTGCTAACATTTTTGAAGTTAATAAAATAATTCTTCCAAGTGTAGATTCATATTCATTACAAGCAGGTAGTGTAAAAGTAGAAGATTTGATATGTTTCTTATTAGTTCAAGACT